>NC_137069.1:31033453-31064141 GCF_032717465.1 Coenobita brevimanus
TACTGTCACTACTACTATCAATTTTTTTAAGTGTCTACTATTATTCTGATGAATTTGAGAGAGAGAGAGAGAGAGAGAGAGAGAGAGAGAGAGAATAATGGCAAAGGAAGAGGGGACGAGGAATATGAAGGGGAGAAAATGAATGGAGGATAAGAAACGCAGAGAGAGAGAAATGAGAGACACAGAAGAAGGAGAGGAAAGATGAAGTGTGTGTGTGTGTGTGTGTGTGTGTGAGAGAGAGAGAGAGAGAGAGAGAGAGAGAGAGAGAGAGAGAGAGAGAGAGAGAGAGAGATGGACCATGTTTCTATCGTATGTTGCACTCAAAAATATCAAAAGAATAACCTCCAAAATTCTCTTACGCATTTTTTTGGGAAACCATGTAGAACTATTTCCTCCCCCCCCCCAAACAAAAAATATAAAGGGTTTTCAAATTCAGTAAGCAAGACTCCATTACGGGTGAGAACTGGACCTTAAATTTGCCAAAAAAAAGAAAGAAAAGAAAAAGACATGAAGAAGAATGAAAAATACTCCTAAAGTTTCTCACACACATCTCCCTTGGTCATGGTTTTGAATTCCCTCGCCAAATGAATCCAAAGAATAGAAGGTGTTTGAATTCAATAGGGGAGAGACTGTTGGACCTGTAGCCAGATTAATTGAGGCAATTAATGAGGGAGAGAGATAAATGTTTGATGCTAATGAGGTGTGTTGGCGTCTGAGCTTCAGGATAATTGTACAGGTGGAGAGAGAGAGTGAGAGAGAGAGAGAGAGAGAGAGAAAGAGAAGGGGGGGGGTAGGTGGAAATTTAATACAGTGACTGGGAATGTGACAGTGGCTGAAACTGACTGAGACTTATATCGAGGATGAGATCGAGGGTGAGGTGGAGGCCGAGATATAATGAAGGTCCAGGTCTGATTCGAAACTGAGCTCAAGGTTAAGATTGATTTTGAGGTCGAGATCGAGACTGAGGTTCAAGTCAAGTTAGAGATCAATGTGTAGAGATGAAGATTTAACTTAAAGTTGATGTTGAGACGATGTGGAAAACACGTTGTGATCGAAACCGAATGCAACGTCGTGAGCAAATTCGAGATACAGGTCAACATTGAGGAGGAGGCAGAGGTTGAGGAGGAGGTCGAGGTCGAGGAGGAGGTCGACATCGAGGAGGAGGTCGAGGTCGAGGGAGAGGTCAAGGTCAAGGTCTAGGTCGAAGTTAATTCTTAGGTCGAAATATAAACTGAAGTCGAAGTCGAGATCAAGCTTTATTTTCGGTCGAGAATGTGGTTAAGGATGAAGAGGAGGAGGTAAATTTAAGATGAAGTGAAGTGAAGTGAGGTGAGGTGAGGTGAGGTAAGGTTGGGGTATGGGTAGAGATGAGGGGTGCAGGAAAGAGGTAGGATGGAAGGGGAGGGGGGAGGAGTGGGGGTGGGGGTGGGGAGAGGGGGAGGTCGGGGGAAGTGGGAGTGGGGGTGGGGATGAAAGTGGGAGAGAGGAAGGGGGTGGGTGTGGTGGTAGTGGTGGTGGTAGTGGTGAGGGTGGGGGTGAGGGTGAGGAAGGGAGTTAGGGTGGAGGTGGGAGTGAGGAAAGGGGTGGGGGTGAGGGTGAGAGGGGGAGGAAGGTGGAAATGTTAGTGCGTGTGGGAATAGGGGTAAGAATGGGAGTAGGGGGGGGGAATGGGACTGGTGGTAGTGGTGGGGTTGGGGCGGTAGTAGTAGGAGTGGAAGTGAGGAGTTAGGTGTGGAGGTAAGAGAGTGGATATAGAGATAGGAATGGAGGAGACAGGTGGAACTGGAGGTGGAGAAGGGTGGAAGGGTTAGGTGGAATTATCAGTGTTTCTCGTAATTCCCCTTGATAACGCTAATGATTTGGCCATCGACGCGTGTGTGGCGCTAATCAGACTAATCATTAACCTACCTGGCTAATTAGGGGACGGTAATTACATGCGTCGATGGACCGGAGGGTAATCCATTCATCAATTAAGCTTCATTTTATGCCTGTCATCTCCAGACGATTTTATTCAGCTTACTAGAGACTGCGATTTAGCTTTTTTCCCAATTACAAACTATAAATTTTTTCCTTTATTCTTCCTGCCTCCAGACGATTTTATTATGCATACTAGAGACTTAAATTAATTCTAAGTTATTTTTTTCTGCCATTTTTGTTTCTTGCTACTTTCAGACGATTTTATTAAGCTTAGGGGAGACTGCGATTTAACTCATTTTTTCTGATTATATATTATTATTTTTTTACTTTATTATACTGACGATTTTATTCAGCTTACGACAGACTTCACATTATATCCATTTTTTCCTAAGTACACACTATTTTTTTACTTTATTCTTCCAGCCTCCAGACGATTTTATTCAGCTTAGGAGAGAGGCTCTTCGATTTTTTGTTTTTTTTGGGAGGGCGGAGGTAGATTTAGGCAAAGGTTAATTATTTTCTTTTTTCACTTTGCTTATTAATATATTTTCTTTTTCCTCCAGACGATATCCCTCAGCTTTCGAGATTTATATATTTTTACGAATTACGGGTATTGCATTTAGACACAGGTAAGTTCTTCCTGTCTCTTTTATATATTTAGTTTTTTCTTCCTTTCAGTCTTTTTTTTTTTTTTTTTTCGTTCTTGCTAACTCCAGACGATTTCGTTCAGCTGCCTTGAGAGGTTCCAGCTGTTAAGGGCCTGTACTCCCGTCGGTTAAAGGAAGCTCCCTAACATCTCTTCTTAAGCGATTTATTTTGCTTATTACTCCTTACCATCCTCTTCTGTGTTGCATAAATCCTTGCAATATCGCCATCCTCTGCATAAATATGTACTAAACGACATTAACCAGCCATATCCAAAAATAATTCGCTAGGGAAGAGGTGTTAGGGAGCTTCCTTAACCGACAAAGAACACGAACCAAGGTGAGATAAAGCCTTCCTTAACCCCTACAGTACGAGAGATTTTTCCAATGTTGAGAAGTTGTGTCAAATTGTATACAGGATGAACAGAAAAAAGATACAGAAAAAAGATAAAAAAGGATACAGAAAAAAGATACAGAAAAGAAATACACAAAACAGATAGAGAAAAGATACAGACAAATAGACACCGAAAAAATATAGAAAAATGATACAGAAAAAAGATAGAGAAAAAGATACAGAAAAAATACAAAAAGATACAGAAAAAATATACAGAAAAAAGATAGAGAAAAAGATACAGAAAAAATACAAAAAGATACAGAAAAATGATACAGAAAAATAATACAGGAAAAAGATACAGAAAAAAAGGACAGAAAAAGATACAGAAAAATAATACTGAAAAAATATACAGAAATAAAGGACAGAAAAATGATACAGAGAATAAGGCACAGAAAAAAGATGCAGAAAAATATACAGAAAATAGATACGGAGAAAAAGATACGGAAAAAAAGATTAAAAAAAAAAAGATACAGCAAACAGATACCGAAAAAATACCGAAAAAAAGAAACAAAAAGGACACAGAGAAAAAGATACAGAAAATAGATACCTTATAGGATTGATTTATTTTATTCTTCATTTCCTGTTGATTTTTTTTTACCTTTAATACACCCAGAGGATTTTTTTTTTTTTTTTTATTCAGGAAGGAGTTAAAGAATTTTAAGGCCCCAGGAGAGGATGGAATATTCCCTGAAATGCTTAAGGTGGAATATGACGAGTTGATGAATGAGCTTTTGAAACTTTTTAATGTGGCCTGGGATAATGGTGGAATTCCAGAAGAGTGGAAAAATGCAGTGATCATAAAAATACCAAAAAAGGGAGATTTAAGTGTGTGTGGCAATTGGAGAGGGATAACTTTGACACCTGTAGTTGCAAAAGTCTTTTCTAAAATCTTGTTGAACAGAATAGAGCCAGTAATTGATAAAATTTTAAGAGAAGAACAAGCGGGAATTAGAAAGGGTCGAGGTTGTAATGATCAGATTTTTATTGTAAGGCATCTAATGCAACAAGCTAATGAGATGAAAATGCAACTTAGTATGTGTTTTGTGGATTTTGAAAAGGCATTTGATAGTGTTGCACGTGGTGCTATGTTGAAAATTATGAGATTCTATGGTATACCAGAAAAGTTTGTAAATATTATTAGAAGCCTGCATGAAGGTACTTTTTGTAAGGTAATGGTGGGTGGTTCTTTGAGTGATCCATTTCAAGTTAGGTCAGGAGTGATTCAAGGAGGAGTTCTTTCGCCATTGCTGTTTGTTTTGGTTATGGATTATGTTATGAAAAAGGTTGTAAGGAGAACAGGTGCAGGATTTAACTGGAAAGAAAATAAGAAGCTGATGGATTTGGACTATGCTGATGATATTGTACTGATTTGCGGAAGTATTTACGAGATGCAGAGGGTGCTTGATTGTCTGATGGAGGAAGGAGAAAAAGTGGGATTGGTAATAAATTGTGGAAAGACTGAAATTATTAATATGAACATGGAGAACGAAATCGATTGTGTAATTCGGAATAATGTGGTGAAGAATGTAGAAAACTTTAAATATTTGGGAACGATTGTATCATCTAATGGATCATTAAACAATGAAATTGAGGAGAGGATTAGACAGGCTTGGCAAGCTTTTGGAATGTTGAAATCTGTTTGTAATAATAATATGCTTTCGGTACATACTAAATTGAAAATTTACAAGCCCATGGTTAGACCAATTTTAATTTACGGGTATGAGTCATGGTACAGTACAATTGCAACAGATCAGAAAGTATTAGGATCTGAGAATAAAATACTGAGAACGATTCTTGGGGTAAAGTGGCAAGACAGAGTTACAAATGCAAGAGTAAGGGATATTACGAGAGTGGAACCAGTTAATGAATATGTGAGACTGTCTCGCTGGAAGTGGCTGGGGCACATATACAGAAAAGAAGGTAGTTTAATACAGGATGTGCCAGAGTGGACTGCTAGAGGAAGAAGAGGTAGAGGTGGGCCGAGGGAAACCTGGTTGAAGACAATGAAAAAAGAAGCAGGAGAGGAGTGTTGGTGGGACCTGAAGGAGATGGCAAGAGACAAATATTGGTGGAGAGAGTTCATTGAGGCCCTATGCATCCCTTGGGGTGCCACAGGAAATGACTGATTGATTGATTGATTGATTGATTCAGGAAGGTCCATAATTACTACAAGTGTTAATGGAGACCAAATCTCTCTCTCTCTCTCTCTCTCTCTCTCTCTCTCTCTCTCTGCAATAAAAAAATCGTATGAAGACAGCAAAAATTATATAAGGTGTCCTCAGGCAAAGGAGTTTCTAATCTATTAGGCTAATAATGGAAATAAATACGATTATATCTGCCAATGAAAGGAGTGTAAGATAACAAACGAAGCATCATCATCATCATCATTATCATCACCATCACCATCTGCTTTTTCATCATCATCATCAATACCACCACTATCATCATCACCTTCCTCCTCCTCCCTTTCCTTCTCCTCCTCCCCTTCCTCCTCCTCCTCCTCCTCCTTTCTCCCCCTCCTCTTTTTCCTCCTCCTCCTCATCATCATCATCACCACCACCACCACCACAACCACCACCACCACCACCACCATCATCATCATCATCATCATCACCATTACCATCATCCCCTTTTTTTTCCCCACCTAAATGTAGTACCAGTAAAAATAATAATAATAATAATCATACGCTCTCTAGACTGAATTATAAAGCATTAATTGAGAGTCTAATAAGTTAATTCCAAATGATTAGGAAGGGAAATGAACTCGGACTGTATATAAAAAAGAAATAATGAAGGCTTTACTATGTCAATTCTCAGGCAGTTAATGAGAGTAAAACTGATCATTAACCCTTGCATGGTCGGATCAACTCTAGCATTTAATTTGCGCTAGACAGACGATTTTATTCAGCTGAGAGTGAGTCATATGAGCTTGAGTGATGACACTGTGCCCTCTAACCCCCTCATGCTAAGACCAACTCTAGCATTCCTCCCTATACAAATCTCTCCATCTCTTCCCTCTCCATTCTCTCATCCTCCTCTCTCCTTTTCTCTCCTTACTCCCTCCGCCCCCTGTTCCATATCTTACCCCTCTTTCCTATCCCCCCCCCCCTCTCTCTCTCTCTCTTATTTACACTTTCCATACTTGCGTCTTCTCTGTCTATCTATCTACTGTACCTATAGCCAGACGCCATAATCCAGTAAGTGGTGACAGTTTGTCTTTGAGTTAGTTATTTTACGGGGAGGGGCACTAACCCTCCACCAACCCACTTGTTGAAACGTTGGGAACACGTATAGGTTGGTTATATGGTTACCACCCAACGTTGTAAATGGCTTCCTGGTTACAGGAAACCAGTAAGCTTCTCACTCAATGTAAAGCCAGCTGAAAAGGAAAGAAGATTAATTAAAAGCGACAGGAATGGTGGGAGAAATGGGAAGAAAGGAGGGCAGTCACAGAAAAAGAAAAGAAAAAAAATGATGGAGGCGAAGGAAGAAGTAGGCAGCACTACATCAAGTGAGTGGATGTTGGTGAGAAATAGGAAGAGAGGAGGGCAGACACAGAAAATGAGTGACAGTGATGAAGGAAGAAGTAGGCAGCACTACATCAAGTGAGTGGATGATGGTGAGAAAAAGGACGAGAGGAGGGCACACACACACACACACACACACACACACACAAGAAAGAAAAAAAATTACGAAAATGAAGGAAGAAGTAGGTAGCACTACATCAAGTGAGTGGATAATGGCCGCTACCATCTACCACCAGTATAGAGCTAAGAACAGTATGACTGAAGGTGATCGTAAAACAGAGAAAAATAAAAGAAAAACATTGTGTGAAATAATGAAAATCGTGCTTCCCTGTGCCAGGTATAACACCTGAAGGGATAACTACTCTGATCACTAACACTCTGGTGGTAGGTGGTGGCGACCATCATCCACTCACTTGATGTAGTGCTGCCTATTTCCTTCACCCTTATCATCCTTTTCTCTGTCTGCCCCCCTCTCTTCCTACTGTATTTCTCGCCATCAATCACTCACTTGATGTAGTGCTGCCTCCTTCTTCCTTCACCTTTATCATTAATTTTGTGTGTCTACCCTCCTCTCTTCCTATTTCTCCCAGCTTTCCTGTCATTTTTAATTATTCTTCTTTCCTTTTCAGGTGGCTATACATTGAGTGATAAGCCAGATGGTTTCCTGTAAGCCAGGAAACTATTTACAACGCTGGGTGTTAACCTTATAATTAACCTATTCGTGTTCCCTACGTGTCAATAAGTGGGTTGGCGGAGGGTTAGTGCCCCTCCCCGTAAAACAGTAAACTCAAAGACAAACGGCCACCCCTTACGGGAATATGGCGTTTGGCTATACACAGATATACTGTAGATATAGATATATAGATAGATAAATTAACACTCAGGCTTCTATGACTCACTCCAAGCTGAAAAATTAAGTCAGGTGTCGTCAGTTTGAATAACATACTACAGCAGAGTTGTCCGAAGAGTAGGAGCTAAAATGAAAAATGAGAGAAAAAAAAGTATGCTCGCTATGAAGCAGGTGATTATATATATATATATATATATATATATATATATATATATATATATATATATATATAATATGAAAAAATATTCATTTCCATTGCCTATTCAGTGGCAGTTTTTAAAATTTGAGACTCAGATATATATATATATATCTACCAAGTGGCTTAGGCTGTCTAGTAGAGATTGTATGTAGGGTGAGAAGTGTTTGTAGTGTAACTGTAGTGTTGGAGTGGCTTTGGATGTGTGTGTAGTCTGTGAATCAAGTGTAATCGGCCCATGCAAGCTGACTGGGTGCAAACATACTTATAGTAGGCGACAGTGGTTCAACCACAGCAACCCTTGTGTCCGCAATGCAGTACTTGGTCGGGTGAACACTCCCAAAGTTTATTACCCTTGCGGGGCGCGAACCCTGGCTCACTTGTGTACGAAACGCACACTCTACCATGCAATATATATATATATATATATATATATATATATATATATATATATATATATATATATATATATATATATATATATATATATATATATACTGTATATATATATATATATAGATAGATATACTGTATATTTTTTTTTCGTAAATGCAGGGAAGAAGGAATCAAAGGCCAGAAGCCCGCAGGACTGTTCCCTCCAAGAAAAGACAAAAAACAGATAGGTGAGTCAAATTCAAGGTCCGTTCATTTCTAGCATTAGTTTGCTGAGAACTGAGTTGTTCTGAGCATAAAAGGGGCAAATGAAAATTATATATATGTTTACGTGTGCCCTATTTAATGGATGGAAGGATATTTAGTGAGATGATTAACCCATTAGCCTAACTGGGGGAAGGGATTAGGTCTGCCCACTGAACCGCATCTTAAAAATAGGGTGACAAAATTGAAATACTCATTAGTGTTATTTTATTATAATTATTATTATTATTATCATTTATTGCTGTTGATGCTGTTGTTGTCATCATACTTCTCGCTGTAATCATCATCATTATCACCATCATCATCATCATTATGCAGGACTCTTCTGTCCTATCGAAATTGTAGCGACCTAAGACTTGGCAACTCAGTCCATGTATACAGCACAAGGCACGAGTGACCAGTGACCCGTCCGTGAGAGGCATTATGTGAGCACCAACCCAACCATACCTCAGACGTAAACCCTTTTAAGTCATATCCAGTTGAAGCGCCTAAACCCACTAGACCACTGCACGTCCGTAAGAAAATGAAATGACAACACCCAGACGCATTTTGCCCATTATAAACAAGAGCATACCCATTCGTCTCGCCATTATGCCATTAGAGAGACAGACAGACAGACAGACAGACAGAGACAGAGACAGACAGACAGACAGACAGACAGACAGAGAGTAATAAGGGGAAACTTGCTGTGTCATCGATATAATTATACACTTAAAAAATAGATATAAAAACTAAAATATTTTCTTACGCAAAATGCCAGTGTTAATCAGAGAACTGACCATTAATGGGAGTTTTGGACAACAAGATAAGTAGGAGAAATGGTTTTTGTGTGCCGTCGAACAGTCTGAAATGAATGGGGTGAAAAAATGATGCAGAATTTCAGACAGTAAAAATGAACCCTTTCAGTGCTAGATGTTTGAAATAAATGTACGTGTGGCGCAGTTATAATATACGCTAAATATTACTAAGCAAGGTTTAGCCAGTGGAAGGAACTGAACTCTCGCGCGCTGACATTACGATGGAAACAGTGAAAAAAATATTGTAGCTTTCCTTTACGGTAATTATGTACTTTTATCTTTTCCTTGATCAACAATGAGATTAATCAGATTTTTGACTCGGCGGCTCCAAGTGTTTTCAGATGGTTAGACTTTCTGAGTACGCGCTCTGGCCGTCCAGGTGTCGATGCCTTTACCTGGTTTTGGTTTGTTCCGGGTAACGCTGGAAGAACACAACACAACACAAACAACTGGAAGGGAAAAATGACTGTGACCAAGAAAGACCTGGCCGTAGTAACAAAATCATCGTCAAAATAATAATAATAATAATAATAATAATAACAATAATAACAATCATCATCATCATCATCATCATCATCACTATTTCTCTTCACATTTCATTCTTCTCTTCCCTCCTCAATCCCCCCACCATCTCATTCTTTCATCCCCTCCCGATCCCCAAATCCATCTTCCCCTCCTCTCCCCTTTTTCTCCTTCCCGCTTTTTCTCCCTCTCCCTCTTCTCTCTCCCCTCCCCCCTCCTCTCTTTTCCCCTCATTCCCTTCCTTTCCACTTCATTCCCTTTCGAATTTGAAACACCGCCAAGCCATCAGAGTTCATGCAGTAAAGTCTCTCTCTCTCTCTCTCTCTCTCTCTCTCTCTCTCGGGATAAATATTCATGCAGCCTTCGGAAGAATAACAATGGGAAAGACGAGAGGGCAAAAATTTACCACAAAAATCTCAGTTCCTTTATTTTTCTTCCTACTCCAGCTTTGTGTTCTCTCTCTCTCTCTCTCTCTCTCTCTCTCTCCATATATCCGCTTACCTGCCCAACTAAGATCTCTATTGATCTGTATATCTGCCTTTCTATCTCTCTCTCTGTTTCTCTTTCTGCCTCTGTATTTATCTTTTCTTTTTTTTTAATAACAGAACGGAGGAAGGAAAAACAAATGAGTAAAAAAAAATAATCCATACACCAGATTACCGGTGTCCTCTGTTCATAAAATATCTGCAACAGTTAGACTTGAACAGTTGTGGGTTGAAATTTGGAGGAAAACAACTTTGGGGAAGCGAGTTCCAGAGAGATGCAGTTCGGGGAATGAATTCTGATAGACAGAAGTTCTGCAATATGGCTGAGTGACATTCCAGTCATGAGTGCTACCAGATGCCCGTGTAGCACGAGGGAAGGCATGGAGAGGTGGCACCATAGACACAACTTCGTCTGAGCATTTGCCAAAAAAATATCTGTAAAATAATGCAAGGGACTTATCTTGGAAAGATCATATTACATCTCTTGTAAAATCTGCTTCCAAGAGATTGGGTGTGCTAAGCCGACTCCGCTCTTTCTTTACCCCTGGACAATTGTTGACTCTATACAGGGGTTTTATCCGCCCCTGTGTGGAGTACAACTCTCATGTGTGGGGAGGCTCCCCACATACACCTCTTCTCAATAGGGTGGAGTCAAAGGTTTTCCGTCTCATTAACTCTCCCCCTCTTACTGACTCCCTTCAACCTCTGTCTCTTCGCCGCACTGTTGCATCTTTATCTCTTTTCTATCGCTACTTTAATGGTCACTGCTCCTCTGAACTGTCTGCTTGCATTCCTCCACCTCTACGACGGGCGCGTTGCACCCGTCTGGCAGCAAACTCTCATCCCTTTTCTGTCCAACTCTCTAATGCAAGAGTTAACCGTTACTCCCAGTCTTTCATTTATGCAACAGGTCAGCTCTGGAACTGTCTCCCTCTGTCTGTATTTCCTGCTGCCTATGATTTCCAGTCTTTCAAACGCAGTGTGTCCAGGCATCTCAAAATGATCGGATCTTGAATTTGGCTCTCTATTGTATTTTGTTTTTCTCTTGGAGGGAACTGTTACTGCGGGCTCATGGCCTTTGGTTCCTTCTTCCTCGCATAAAAAAAAAAAAAAACATTCCTTCTTACTTGCAGGGGAGGTAATTTATATGTAATGGCAGGGTTGTTAATGATTCAAACAGCTTTATTCTGAATTTTGTCTAGTTGTCTTAATGCAACCTCTCCACAACCATTCCACAAGGGTGAGCAATATTCAAGCTGAGAGCGCACATGACTCTTATAAATTATAGCTAACTGCTCATCGGCGAAGAAGTTACCGACTCTGTACATAATCCAAGTTTCTTTGAGGCGGTTTTAGCAAGTGATCTGACATGAGAGGTCCAGCTGAGGGCACTGTTAAGTGAGACGCCAAGAATTTCAATACTTTTGGAGATGGAAATATTAGTAGCACTGAAGGTAATGTACGAATCTGGCAAAATCTGTCTATTAGTAAACTGTATATATTTAGTTTTACTAGCATTAAAAGAGACAAGGTTGTTTTGTCCCCATTCACTGATTGTAGATAGATCTTGATTTATGGAGATGGCTGTACTGAGTTGAGAGGTAGAGATATTAGACTTTGTAAATGGATGTCTGAGTGTGAATGAACTATGTAGTGTTGAGTCATCTGCATATGAGTGAATGGGATTGTGAGTGACAGATAAGAGATCATTAATATGAACCAGAAATAGGGTTGGTGCCAGAACTGTTCCCTGTGGAATGCCGGCGTTAATTGAGTGGAAATTGGAATATACATCATCTACTTTTACTCTTATTTTCCTGTCACTAAGATGTGAAGAAATCAAAGGAACAAAAGACGTTAGTCCATAGCAAGGGAGTTTGGACAGCAGGGAATGGTGCCATACTCTGTCGAAAGCTTTAGAGATATCAAGAGCTACTGCATGAGTTTCTCCAAAAAAGATCAATTGATTGATGGATGGTATGAGTTAAGAGATTGAGTATGTCAATGGTGGATCTTTCGTGGCGAAAACCATATTGTCTATCACTAATTAAGTTGTTGGATTCAAGATGTTTAACAATATGCTTATTAATTAAAGTTTCAAATACCTTACCAAGAGAAGATGTGACAGCTATTGGTCTGTAATTGGAGGGGTCAGACGAACTTCCTTTCTTCGGAACTGGGTGGATATTGGCTTCTTTCCATGAATTTGGGAATAAAGAAGTACGTATGCATAGTCTGAATAATTTAGCTAGGACGGAGGCAAGTTCAGGGGAACACTTTTTCAAAACAATTGGCGGAATTCCATCTGGGCCTGGAGCTTCGTTGGCAGGTAAGTTGTCTAGGATGGATTTTACGTATCTTGTCTGTATTTTAAGTGGGGCAATTTCGGGAGAATCAAGTTCCAGTACTGGGACATTCTGGCTGGTATCGTCTATGGCAGAGTGTCTGGCAAAGGTACTGGCAAAGATATCTGCTTTCCCACGTGGGTCATTTGTAATGTCGCCATCTGAAGATTTTAATGGGGGAATGGAAGATGACTTGTTAAAGTTATTATTGAAAGAATTAAGGGTTGACCAGAATATTCTATTGTCATTAGGGTTGTTAAGTAGTTTTGATGCTTGCTTTTGAAGAAAGTTTGATTTAGATAGATTTAATACAGCTTTTGCATGATTTCTAGCAATTTTAAACCGGGCGAGTGATTCAGATGTTTTTGATTTTAAGTAAGAGTTATATGCTAATGACTTTTGGGCTGTTGCTCTGGCACAATTGCCATCAAACCATTTTGGAGAGTTTGATCTTTTAGTGAATTGTTGACTTGGTATGAATAAATCCATACCAGCTAGTATTAAGTCGCAAATGTGGGACTGGGTAGAATTGGGATCACTAGAGAAGAAAGACTGCCACTGAATGTCAGCAAGATAATTTCTAAATCCATCCCAGTCTGCCCTATCAAAGTGGTATCGGGTCACCCTGACAGGTGCAGAACGGGGAGGTGTGGGAGGGTTAACTAATGAGGCTTTGATGAGATTGTGGTCAGAGGATCCATCTTTATCTATCTACCTATCTCTGCCTCTCCATGTCGTTCCATCATTATCTCTCTCTCTCTCTCTCTCTCTCTCTGTCTATATACATCTCTATGCTTATCTATATTTTGCATCTACTGAACATTTATCTCTACATCTATATCTATTTATTTATACCTGACTGTCTATCAGCCTATTTATCTATCTAATATTCCGACTATCTATCTATCTATCTGTCAACCTACCAGTCTATTCATCAGCCTATTATCAGCTTCACCCCGTCCTCAACAAGACAGAGGCCTCTCTAGTCTTTCTCCACTCCCACCAATTAACCTGTCCTATGCCTCCTACCTATGTGAAATTCTCTCTCCTTGTCTAACACATTTATTGGCATTTTCTGGTTATCCTTGCGGGGTTTTGTGGCAGTGTTCTCCCCCCTCCTCTCTCTCTCTCTCTCTCTCTCTCTCTCTCTCTCTTCCATTTCAACTTTCTTTCCCGCCCTCTCCCACCTTCCTCTTCTTCCTTCACTTTCCTTCTTCTGCTTCTTATCGTAGTAGTGCTTTTGTATTCCCACCTTCTATAGACTTTTTTCTCATCCTTCCAAACTTTTTCCTTCCTCCACATAATCTCCCTCCCTCTTCCCCCTCCTTCGCCTCATCTCAGTTCTCTCCCCCCTCCTCTTCCAGTGCTTCCTATTACGTTGCAGTATCTTCCTCCTTCCTCTTCCTTTTTATTCTTTATACTCTTCCCTCTTTCTCCTCCTGTTCCCTTTTCGTCTTCTTTCTTTCCTTCCCCTTTCTTCCATCATCTTCCTTCTTCCTTCACCTGGATCTCCTCCCCATTTTTCCTTCTGTCTCGACGACTCCTTTTGTCCTCCTCCTTCTCTTTCTCCTCCTTCTTCTCTTCTTCCTCCTCCTCCTCCTCCTTCTCCTCCTCCTCCTCCCTTTTCTTCCTCACCCCCGTCCTTCTCATCTCCGTTTTTTTTTTTCATTCTCAGTGTTTATATTACATTACCTTTCTCCTTCCTCTTCCCTCTTTCCTCCTTTTCTTCCTTCTTCTTCTATTTCTTCCTTTTCTTTTTTCTTCCCTATCGCACCTTCCTCCTTTTCCTTCACATCCCTCCCTTTCCTCCTTACCTTAACTTTTGTACTTCTTTCTGTATATCACCTTTCTTTTTTCTTCTCTTCTTTCCTTCTGCCTCCTCCTCTTCTTCCTTCTTCCTCCTCCCCTTCCTCCTCCTTCCTCCTCCCTTCTCCTCCTCCTCCACCTCCCTCCATTCATTTTCCTTTTTCCCATCTTCCTATATCATGACCTTTCCTCTTTCTCGTCTGTCAATTGTACTCATCTTCTTTCTTTTTCCTTCTCCTCTTCCTTCTTCCTCCTTCTTCTCCTCTTCCTTCTTCTTCCTTCCACTCCTCTTCCTTATTCTTCCTTCTTTTCCTCTTCCTTCTTCGTCCTCATTTATGCTCTTCCCTTCTTCCTATCACCATTCACCTTTTCAACCTCCTCCTTTCATTTGCCCATCCTCCTAAGTTTCCTTCCTCTCTTCCTCCCTCCTTCCTTTCTTTCTTCTTCCTTCCTTCCTCCTCCTCCTTCTCCTTCCTCTATCTCATCCCCGATCTTCTCTCTCTCAATGCTTCTTATTATATATATTTCCTTTCCCCTTCCTCTCTTCCCTCTCTACCCACTTCCTTCCTTCCTCCTCCTCCTCCTCCTCTTTCTTCTTCCTTTCTTCCTTCCTCCTCCTCTTCCTTCTTTCTCCTCCTTCTTCCTCCTCCTCTTCTTCTATCTCATCTTCGTTTTTCTCCTCTCTCTCAGTGCTTCCTATTACATCATCTTTCCCCTGCCTCTCTCCTTTCTCTACCCTCTTCCTTCCTCCCCCTCCTTCTTTCTTCCTCCTCTTCCACTTCCTTCTCATAGTCCTCCGTCCTTCTTGATTCCTCTTCCTTCCTCCTCCTCTTCCTTCTCATAATCCTCTTTCCTTCCTGATTCCTCTTCCTTCCTCCTCCTCTTGCTCTATCTCATCTCCCTTTTTCCCCTCCCTCTCAATGCTTCCAATCATATTACCTTTTACTTCATTTTAATCGCCTTTCCCTCCCCTTCTCCTCTTCCTTCTTCCTCCTCCTTCCTCCTCCTCTTCCTCTATCTCATCTCCGTTTTTCTCCCTTCTCTCAATGCCTACTATTACATTTTCATTCCCCTTCCTCTATCCCTTCTCCGCTGTCGTCCTTCCTTATTCCTTCCTCCTCCTCCTCCTCCTCCTTCCTCTTCCTCCTTCTCCTTCCTCCTCCTCTTCCTCTATTTCATCTCCGTTTTTCCCTCTCCCTCAATGCTTCCTATTACATTACCTTTCCCTTTCCACTCAAATTTCCCCACCTATCCCATTCCTATACACTCTCCCTCTACTCTACTTCACAATTTAGTTTTCCACTCTTCTTCTCCCCTCTTTCTCTGCTTCTCTATCTTCTCCCTCTATCCTACCCTCACCTCTCTCTTCTCTTTTCTTCCTCTAGTGTACTTCTGTCTCTCTCCTCTCCTCTCTCCACCTTCCTCCCCTCTCTTCTTCCCTCTTTCTCTGCTTCTCTAAACTCTCCCTTTATTATCCCATCATATCTCTTTTTTCTCCTCTTTTCTGTCCCCAATGTTTCTCTCTCTCTCTCTCTCTCTCTCTCTCTCTCTCTCTCTCTCTCTCTCTCTCACAGAACAAAAATGAGAATGTCTGTGTTTTTTACTAAAAATATATAAATACGTAATCGTACTGAAGGGGTTTAAAAAATGGAGACAACGATCTCTCTCTCTCTCTCTCTTTCATATATTGTCCATTGTCTCTTTCCGACACTTCCTTTCTCCTCAGCTCCTCTTCATTTCGGCCTAGTTTTGCTCCCCTCCTCTCTCTCTCTCTTTCTCTCTCTCTCACACACACACACACAAACACACACACACACAAACATCTTCCTTCACATACACATTATCAGTTTCTAAACACAAGGGTCGCTTTTCGTTGTGTGGATGGCCCCGTTCACGTGTTTCTGAGAATTTCGTTCATTTTCTTATATTTTCATGTGAAGGATTTGGTTTGTTAATGAGCTTGCTATTAGTGAGAAAAATACCCTGCTAGTGCTAACGGTAATGATAGACTACGTACCTAGGCACAGACGCACACAGTCATACATACATACACACATACACATATACATACAAACGCGCGCGCGCACACACACACACACACACACACACACACACACACACACACATTTATTAATTATCTCCCACCTTTACCAGGGAGGAGAGACAATGTTTTTGCCCGCCTGTGTGTGTGTGTGTGTGTGTGTGTGTGTGTGTGTGTGTGTGTGTATCTATTTCCATTATATGTCATGAAAGGTTTGAGCTATCAAATGAAACCTTCCGGGTATCAAGATATGGCCAAAATCTTAGACGAGTTCGAAAATGGGCAGTCGGGGGTCAAGGTCAAGGTCACGAAAATGGTTGCCAAAGGTCAATTAGTTTTTATCACCCGCCTTTAGCACCATTATATCTCATGAACGGCTTGAGCTATCAACATGAATCCCTCAGGGTATCAAAATATGGCCAAAATCTTCCGTCCCCACCCCTGGGGGGTTCGCCGCCACAACAGCCCCCCGGGGGAAGCGCGGCCCCGAGACCCCCCGAACCCCATCCGGAGGTGGCGCCCACCGGCCCCTCTAGGGATGGGGGCCGCCATCCGTTCCCTCCCGGTAAGGGCCGCTGGGTGAGGCACCTCTGGAGGGGGCGCCGGACCCCGGACCCCCGGGGGGGCCGCGCTTGTTACTTGGCTAACAGCATATTCTGGAGGGTGATTAGCATTCTGCTTCCGAATGCTTTCCTCCATTTTTATTAAGGCGTTCTCCCAGTTCTATACCTGACCCTTCCAGGGCAAGGTCATCATTTATAAGTAAATAAATAAATAAATAAATTAATAGATAAATATATATATATATATATATATATATATATATATATATATATATATATAGATAGATAGATAGATAGATAGATAGATAGATAGAGATAGATAAAATGGTCGGTGGGGGCGCTCACCATCCACTCACTCGATGTAGTGCTACTCTCGGGTGTCTGCCCTTTCCTCTCCTCTGTCCCTCTTTCTTTCTATCCTCTTCTGTCTATCTTTCCTTCATTCTTTCCTCGTCCTTCTGACTACGAGTGACTTTACACTCCCTCCTGTCTTTCTTTCCTTCATTCTTTCCTCATCCTTCTGCCCTTGGATGACTCTACACTGAGTGACAAGCCAAATGGTTTGCTGTACACCAGGGAACCATTTACTACGATGGATGTTAACCATATAACCAAATTTTGGCATCTGGTGGCTTAATGGGTAATTACGGCGCTCCAATCGTACTGAGCTGGTGCAGGTTTATATCCAAGGGGTGGTTGGGATTTATTGCTCAGGTAATACCACTCAGGGATGAGTGAGGTTGGTCATTCTTATCTTAACTGTCAGGACCAACTTGCCTAGCCCCGGGCTCCTACTCTTCTCATGGGACAATGTAGGATTGGACGATGAATGAATGAATGAAAGTTGGATACAAATGTAGGCGATTGTGTGCATGTATGCTCCAACGCAAGATCGTGCAAGCAGAGTGAGAGAAGAGTTCTGGACAAATGTGGAAGTGTGCCTGGAAAAGTTTGGAAGGAATGAGAGTGTTTTTGATCGGTGATATGAATGGTAAAGTAGGGAATGTGAAGGTGGATGGAATAGTTGGTGAGTTCGTGTGCCTACTGAGATAGATGAGAATGGCAGTGCGTTAGTGGACATTTGTGCTGGGAGGGGGTTTGTGATAGCCAATACCCTTTTCAGGCACAAAATGAGCCACAGGTATACATGGCGAGTGATGAGAAGGGTGGATGGTAAACAGAATGAAAGGAAGGCAATGATTGATTTTGTGTGTGTGGATGAAAGCATGCGAAGATGTGTAATGGATGCAAGAGTTTATAAAGGTTGGGGGAGTGGACTTTCTGACCACTACTTGGTGGTGGCCAGAATAAAGATCCAAATAAGATGGAGTAATAGAAGAATGGAAGGACGGGAAGAAGGAGCATTTGCAAGGAGAGTGGAAAGGTTACAAGAGGATGATAAAAAGGCAGAATATAAGAGAGAAGTGGAGGAACGATTGGACAAATATGAATTGGAGCAGATGGGGGACATGGAAGGTGTGTGCAGGATATTTACAGAAGAAATATGTGCAGCATGTGATATGATGTGTGGAAGGAAGAGAAGATGGAGGGGGGTGCAAGGAACAGCATGATGAAATGAAGAGGTGAGACAGGCTGTGGCACAAAAGAAGGAAGCATACAATGAATAGATGAGAAATAGGGGCGTGGAAGAAGTTGAGAGGTGGAAGAGAGAGTTATATGTAGAAAGAAAGAGAGAGGAAAAAAGTTAGTAAGAGTGAGTAAGAAGAACGTGGAAGAGGAATTTGGAAGGAATTTGAGTGTAAAGTGGAGGGACTGTAAAAAAAATGTTCTGGAAAGAGGTGAAGAGAGTAAGACAGGGTGGAAGTGAAGTTAGCAGGGGAGTGAAAGATAAAAATGGTAGATTACTAGTGGAGAAGGGAGAAAAAGTGAGCAGATGGAGAGAACACTTTAAGGAATTGTTGAACATAGAGGATGGAAGTGATGCGAGTATAAGTGGCTGGGGAATGGCTGGGAGAAGGAGGGAGGCGAGAAGACAGGAAGAAATCAGTAGGATAGAAGTTGTGGAAGAAATGAAGAAAGTTTAATTGGGGAAAGCCCCAGGAATTGATGGAGTGTGTGGTGAAATGCTGAAGCATGGGGGAGAGATTGTAGTAGAATGGATGTGGAAGATGTGCAGATTGGCCTGGGAGAAAGGTAGAGTCCCGGAGGATTAGAAGTCAGGTATAATTATTCCCTTGTACAAAGGAAAAGGGGGGAAAAAAAGTGTGTGGTAATCACAGGGGCATTTGTCTTCTTCTTACTTATTGACAGAGTTAGAGAAAGAACAGAGGAATTAGTTGGAGAAGAACAGGGAGCCTTTAGGAAGGGAAGAGGTTGTGTAGATCAGATATTCATTCTTAGATCTTTAGTGGAAAAGTTTCTAGAGAAGGGAAAGAAGTTGTATGCGGCTTTCATGGATTTGGAGAAAGCATACGACAGGGTCTATAGACAAGGATTGTGGAAAGTATTAAGAATATATGGATTAAATGGGAAGTTGTTGAATGCTGTGAAGAGTATGTATGATGGTGCTAAGGCTGCAGTGCATGTGGATGGTGAACTAAGTGAATTTCTCTCTTTGAAGGTTGAGTTGAAACAGGGATGTGTCATGTCTCCATGGTTGTTCAATCTGTACATGGATGGGGTAATAAAAGAGGTACAAGGTAGGGAAGTGGCTGTTGGAGTGGCCCTGGTTAGAGAGGGTAGTGTTTGGAAACTCCATGTACTGTTGTTTGCAGATGATACTGTGTTGTTGAGTGAAGACGAAGGGGAGCTGAAAGGCTTGGTGGATGAGTTTGGGAGAGTGTGTAAGAAACGGAATCTAAAGGTGAATGTATGGAAGAGTAAAGTGATGGACTTTGAGAGAGGTGAAGTCAGTGAATGTACGGCGAGGTTGGATGTTGAGGAATTGGAAAATGTGGGTATGTTTAAGTACTTGGGTAATGTGATGAGTAAGGATGGAGGTTTGGAGGGTGAAGTGCTTGAAAGGGTACAGCAGGGAAGAAAGGTTGCTGATTCCTTGAAAGTAGTGATAAGAAACAGGGAAGTGAGCATGGAAGTGAAAAAGTTACTACATGACAGTATTGTGATACCAACTCTAACGTATGGAAGTGAAGCTTGGACGTTGTTGGAAGGACACAAGTCAAGAGTGAGAGCAGTGGAAATTAGTTATTTAAGAGGAGCCTGTGGAGTCACATGGAGAGATAGGCTGACAAATGAGGATTTAAAGGAGCGTTGTGGTGTGGATGTGGATGTGATAGGAAGCGTTAGGAGGAATACACTGAGGTGGTTTGGCCATGTGGAGAGGATGAAGGGTGAAAGACTGACGAAGAGAGTGTATGTGAGTGAGGTGGAGGGGGGAAGAGGGAGGGGGAGGCCGAGGTGGAGTTGGAGGGGTGGGGTGGGGAGGTATATGAGAGAGGTGGGTGTAAGTTGGGAGCAGGGCAGTGAAATGGCGGGGGACAGGGCGACGTGGAGGCGATTTGTTTGTGTCCACCCCAATGGGATTGAGGCGTCTGGCAATATATATATATATATATATATATATATATATATATATATATATATATATATATATATATATATATATATTCATGAGGAGACTCATTCGTACCCTACACCCAAAACCCATCCAGTTTCATGAAAAAATAGGTATGGCGATATCACAAGGATTTCTGTTACAAAGAATAGGACAGTAAAGTGCAATAAACAATATAAATCTCTTTGGAAAAGGTGTTAACGAGTTATTTTTTTGATGTGAGAGTTGTCCAGTTCCATCAGATGAAAACAAACTGATAATTCCAATTGATTTTCTTCAGCTTTGTGTGTGTGTGTGTGTGTGTGTGTGTGAGTGTGTGTGTGAGAGAGAGAGAGAGAGAGAGAGAGAGAGAGAGAGAGAGAGAGAGAGAGAGAGAGAGAGAGAGAGAGAGAGAGAGAGAGAGATATCTAGAGAGAGAGAGAGAGAGAGAGAGAGAGAGAGAGAGAGAGAGAGAGAGAGAGAGAGAGAGAGAGAGAGAATATATCTAGACAAAGAGGAAGTATGAACAGCAAGGAGGAAGAGAGAAAGATTGATGATAAAGATTAAGATCAAGAGGGAACGAGGAAGAGAGGAGAGATATAAAAAACGGCAAGATAGGAATAGCGAGGAGAGAAGGACAGATGAGAAAAGGAGAGAGGAAGGAAGAGGAAGGAAGGATAATGAAGAAAGGGAGGAAAAGAAGGTGAAGAAGGAAGAGAAGAGAAAAGAAGAAGAGGAAGGAAGAGAAGAGATGAGAGAGGAAAGATGGAAAGAGAGAGAGAGAGAGAGAGAGAGAGAGAGAGGATATCCAGTGTGAGGGAAGAAAATGAGACACAGACGTATAAGAGGGAGGATGATTGGGTGAAAAAAAAAAAGAGGAAAGAAGAGCAGAACAGAAGGGAGGGAAACAAAGAGGGGAAGAGAAAGTAGAGAAAAAAAAAATGATACTGGTTAAATATCTATCTATCCGTCTATCTATCTGTCTGTCTATTTATCCGTCTGTCTATCTGGACGTGGGCAGATCACATCCTTCGTAGAACTGGTAACAGATAGACAACCAGGGTAACTGAACGGCAGACCAGAGATGGAGTGAGAGGATGAGGCAGACAGGGGACAAGATGGAGAGATGGAATGGGAGAAAGGGGCAGACAGAGAACAAGATGGGGAGATGGAGTGAGAGGAAGAGGCAGATAGAGAACAAGATGGAGAGATGGTGTGAAAGGAACAGGTAGACAGAGAACAAGATGGAGAGATAGTGTGAGAGGAAGAAGCAGACAGAGGCCGAGGTGGAGAGATGGACTGAGAGGACGAGGCAGACAGAACAAAAGGGAGAGATGGAATTGCATGATTTGCTTGGACTGGATGGAACAAGCTAACAGCCAGTAGGTCAGAGTGGAGAAAGTTGGGAAAGGCCTTTGTCTTACAGTGGATTGTACAGACAGAGGATAATGATTGATGATGATGATGATGATGAGGAGGAGGAGGAGAAGGGGGACGAGGAGGGAAAGGAAGAGGGAGGGGTGGTGGTGGTGGTGCTGGAGGATAAGGAGAAGAAGGAAAATGCTGATACTGATATTCGTGATGGTGATTATGAGGAGGAGGAGAAGGAGTACGATGATAATAAAGATGATGATGATGACGATGATATCCTACATGTAGCTTCATTTAACTTAAGGCCTCCCTTTGGAGGTTATTTATCGCCTCTTATCACCAGGCCGCCGTCAGCGAGATAAAAGTAAAACACACACACACACACACACACACACACACACACACACACACACACACACACAGTCAGGAGTTAAAAATGACCAGTGGCCAACAAACGTTAATGTTTCCGACGAGTGTCCTAAAGGGAGTGTGTTTCATGTTTGCTTGTGTGTGTGTGTGTGTGTGTGTGTGTGTGTGTGTGTGTGTGTGTAGTCTATAGTGTCTTCCCCCACACTATGACCCACCTATACTATTTTCACACTAACTTGGCCCAAAATTATTGTTACAGCTCAGCATTCAAGAAGTGGAAATTTTAGGCCAAGTTGATGTAAAAAGAGTAAAGGATAGCCATATTCTGGGAGAACAAACTAAAGACTACTAATACACACACACACACACACACACACACACACACACACACACACGACACCAACTATCTCACATGAGCCACGCCTCTTCTTCATCATCATCATCATCATCATCATCATCATCACCTTCTTCTTCATCAGTCATGATCATCTTCTTTATCTCCTTCTAATCCTCCTCCACCTCCTCCTCCTCCTCCTTACTATGGAATGGACATAATTATTATAGCGCAGATGTGTTTCAATCTAGTAGGGATAGAGTCCATCAACCCCTTCAGTACGAGGGCGCTCTCCTAGGTTTGTCTTCTCGTCGGGTGAGGAGGCTCCCTAGCACCTTTGCCTTAGCGATTTATTTTCGAAACTACCCATCAGCATCTTTTTTTTTTTTGCTTCTTAAATAATCTCTCTCTCTCTCTCTCTGCAATCCACTATCCCTCAATTATCCCCTCCCTCTTCCACCCCGTCTCTAGTATCCCCCTCCCCTTCCCATCTCTCCCCTTCCTCTCTCTCTCCTCTCACCTTCCATACCTTCCTCGAGCCCTCTTAACCCACTAGACCACCCGGCGTCCATATAATAAATTTTACTTAATGTCACTAACTGATTTCTTTTATAACAAAGCGATCCGACATTTTTTTTGTCATTAAAAAGTGGTGCATGTTATCCATGACTACATTCCCCAGGTGAGTGCTCTCTCTCTCTCTCTCTCTCTCTCTCTCTCTCTCATGTGATTCCCTTTCCCTCAACACGTCCTCTCTCCTCCTTCCCCTCTCTCCTCTTTTCCCTTCCGTACCTCTCTCTTCTTCCTCCAGTCCCTGTACTACCTCCTTCCTCCTCAGTCCCTCCCTTCCATTATTCCACTCCCCTCCTCCCCCCCCCTCTCTTTCTCTCTCTCTCTCATCAGATGCATTTCAGGAATTCCTTTGAAGTCGGTGTACATGTTAATAGAGCAAATATATGTACATAGCCAGGGAAAGGGGACGTCTGTGTGTGAACTTTGATTCCTGTGTGTGTGTGTGTGTGTGTGTGTGTGTGTGTGTGTGTGTGTGTGTGTGTGTGTGTGTGTGTGTGTGTGTGTGTGTTTGTACGTAACCTGCTGTTTGACATAATTCAATCTCACGTCTACTAATTCCAGACGATTTTATTTATTATTTTTAGATATATTTACTGGTGCTGGTGAGGGACGCCTTCACGTGGTGGCACTATAACAGGGCGGTGGAAATTCTGGATATACAATGGTCCCTATGTCCTCTCATTATCATACATGCTGATAGGCGATTTCATTACATTCTTACTACCTTCCATACAATTATATCAGTGTGCGTCTTAGGGCCAGGTGTCTCAAGGTAAGATTTACAGTGTGTCTTGACCTTTTAGCTTTACCTCCACGCCAGTCCTTTCTCTCATTTAAGACTCCCACGTACAAGTCAAACAAATAATTATGTCACACCTGACGTACGATGAAGGTGAAAGTATTGGAGTTCTGCTTGGACACACCTGAATCCATTAATCCTCGTGCCTCTTATAAAACACAGCAGCCAGAATGTGAACTTTTGTACCACTTCGAGTCACACTAATGACCAAGGATAATAACTGTACTTATAATCACAGGACGCTCCATATACCACAATGATCGGTGGGGTAAGACGACGATTAACTTTTTTGGTTGATTGTACAGGGTGTGACTTTAATTCGTTCCTCGCTGACGTGTGAAAGGAGTCTGCATTCCCACAAAAACTCCATGTACCCCAAGCTGTCTCCTTCTGTGATGCTGCTGCTTGTTGTGTTGACCATCATGTAACTGTCTATTCATCTTCTCAGACATGTCCACTATAGTGATAAACAGCGACACATTTCACACACACACACACACACACACACACACACACACACACACACACACATACACACACACACACACACACACACACACACACACACACACACACACACACACACACACCTTCCCCAGACCGAAAGCCGTATTCTGCCTGGTTAAGGAGGCCCCTAACACCCTCTTCCTTAGTGATTTATTTAACTTCTTATTATAATTCCTTACTGCACCACCCACACAAAGCAGTACACAATATGGTCATGATGTTGTCCAGGGAAGTTGCAAATCAGGTCCTTCTGATAATTCCCTACCCTGCCTCCTTCCTCTATATATTCCCAGGCGCTCTTCACACCACCTACTCCTCACTCCTCCTCCTCCAATTCATCCATCACTCCACCTCACACACTCCAAGCTTCAGCCTCTTAATTGGAACACGGATTTAGCGTGTCAAAGGTGTCATGCTTCAATCTGACTGACACACCGAATGACCTTCCATGTGCCTCTTATGTTGATGAGAAACTCTTTAAGCTAAAAATTCTCTGACTCTGTTTCTCCGATTTCCTGCATGTCTCTCATACTAGCTTTCTCTCTGTCTATCTGTCTGCCTGTCCCGTCTCTGTCTCTGTCTGTCTGTCTGTCTGTCTGTCTGTCTTCTCTCTCTCTCTCTTGCCTGTTGGTTTGTTTGAGTGTCTGTCCTTTCTGTTTGTCTGTCTGTCAATCTGTCTGGTTCTCCCCTCCCCCCTCCTTCAGTCTGTCTTTCTGTCCGTCTCTCTTTCCTTCTCTCTCTTTCTCTCCCCCCCCCTCTCTCTCTCTCTCTCTCTCTCTCTCTCTCTCTCTCTCTCACAAACTTTGGTAAACTTTGAACTCTCTGTGTCCCTTTTCCCTGTTATTATGAGAGCGGGCATACTGTCAAAATCCATTTAACCACCCACACTCACCCCAACATATCTCTCCAACCATCTAATGCAAGAACTGACAAGTTAACATTCAGTGTTTTGTGCTTCCAGTACACGATCTAGTAATCTCTGGAACTGTCTTAATTCTGCCTGGTTCTTTCCCTCTGCCTATAACCTCCTCCGTCTTGTAATCGCAGTGTGTCCAGAGTATCTCCAAGTAAACGTGTCTTTTTCAATTTGTCTTTTTTTTTTTATTTATTTATTATTATTACATACATATTATTATTTTTTTTTTTGAGAAGGACAAATCAGTGGCAGGCTCTATTATAGAACAAAAAGTCATTTAAAAGTGTTGGGAGATAAAAATATATAAAGGTAGACAGACATGTAATAAAGGCAGAGATAGATACATAGATAAGTAGATAGATACTTCTGGCCACAAATGTTGCACAGTTCTGGTTCAGTGTACACAATGAATTTGGAGTTTCATATTATACCAACCTTCTAAAGCAAGTCTATTTCCTACACACACACACACACACACACACACACACACACACACACACACACACACCATACGTATACTGATACCTAAATCACGCAAACGCATTTCCATATCGCACTAACTCTCCACACATATCAACACATATTTCTCCACACTAACTCTCCACATATATCTCCACACAAACTCTTCACATATCTACACACGTATGCCTCGGCACTCTAACTCGCGTCATCTCTCTACATATCCAAACACACTCTCCACATATCCACATATATCGCCACACAAACTCTCCAGATATCCACACACACATCTCCACATCACCTTTCCACATATCCACACTCATCTCCATACAAACTCTCCAAATATCCACGCATATCTCCACAATAGCTCTCCATACAAACTCTCCAAATATCCACGCATATCTCCACAATAGCTCTCCACATATCCACACACATTTCCATACTAAATCTCCACATATCCACACAAAGATCCACACAAACTCTCCACATATCCACACATATCTCCACATTCACTCTCCATATATCCACACATATCTTCACACATATCTCCACATATTCACACATATTTCCACACATATCTCCACATATCCACACATATTTCCACACTAACTTTCCACATATCCACACATATCTCCACACTAACTCTCCACATATCCACACTTATCTCCACATCAGGTCTCCACATATTCACACATATCTCTACACCAACTCTCCACATATCCACACTGTCTACACACTTTCCATCTCCTTCACTTCCACCTACTTACTTCATACCTAACCATTCATTTCTTTGTTACACTTCCTTCTCTCTCTCTCTCTCTCTCTCTCTCTCTCTCTCTCTCTCTCTCTCACACACACACACACACACACACACACACACACACACACACACACACACACACAAACACACACACACACACAATGCATCAAGGTCAATTTAATCGTTTGGGGGGTGGAATGAATACAATTTTGGATTCATGGGGAGGGGTAGCAACTGATGGTGATTGATTTATTCTGCCTTCTCGTGGTGGCACTGAAACTACAGGTCGGATCCGCTGCCCTGTGACATAAAAGCCTTTTAACCCCCTCTTTGTGCACTACATTCTGCAATGAGGGTGGTTGACTATACAAGTGTAATTTTAGCCTGCAGTCCACTGGGTTCACGTCCTGATAACCCTGAAGCCACAACAACAACAATGGCAAAAACAACAATAACGACAACAACAACAATAATAGCAAAAACAGCAACAACAACGACAATGTCAAATGGGGCCGCTGTCCATTCCTTCACACATATAGGGCCGTTCCTGTCCATTCCTGCACACATAGGGCCGTTCCTGTCCATTCCTACACACATAGGGCCGTTCCTGTCCATTCCTACACACATAGGGCCGTTCCCGTCCATTCCTTCACACATATAGGGCCGTTCCTGTCCATTCCTGCACACATAGGGCCGTTCTTGTCCATTCCTACACACATAGGGCCGTTCCTGTCCATTCCTGCACACACACACACACACACACACACACACACACACACACACACACATACACACACATATAGGGCCGTTCCAGTCCATTTCTGCTCACATTTAGGGACGTTCCTGTCCATTCCTGCACACACACACACACACACACACACACACACACACACACACACACACACACACACACACATACACACACACACGCACAGGGCCGTTCCTGGTCATTCCTGCACACATATAGGGCCGTTCCTGTCCAGTCCTGCACACATATAGGTCCGTTCCTGTTCATTCTAGCACACATATAGGGCCGTTCCTGTCCATTCCTGCACATATAGGGCCGTTCCTGTCCATTCCTGCACATATAGGGCCATTCCTGTCCATTCCTGCACATGTAGGGCCGTTCCTGTCCATTCCTGAACTTATAGGGCCGTTCCTGTCCATTCGTGCACATATAGGGCCGTTCCTGTCCATTCCAACAGCACATTGCTGAGGGCCGTTCCTCTCCATACCAACACACATACATATACTCTCATTCCAGTCTCCTTCCACACACTCTCATTCCCGTTTCCCATTCATTTCCAACTCATTCCCATTCCCGTCCATTACACACTCCAAGCCCATTCTCGTCCTTCTCCCCAAAGACTTTATTCTTCCTGCTCAATCCCTGGCATCAGTCTGTCAGTCCCTTCGGTCCATCCAATTTATTCTTGTTAAATCCATGTTTTCTTTTAGTTGTAAAAAATAAATTGTTGAAAATTTCTGAAAACAAATCCTACAGCCACTTCACTAATTCCTATTATTATTATTATTATTAATACTACCATTACTTGATTAAAGACCGCCTTCGGTGGCCTCCACTCGATATCAAGTCACTTTTTATCTACAGAAATGAGTCATAATTCGAGAATCTGTGGCCCCATAGGCCTGGAAATTGTTTTATCCTTCAAGTTAAAGCAATTTAACGATACCTGGCTCTAACAATAATATGCATTACATGCGCCGATTTTGCTATGTTAGGGTAACAAACAGAAATAGGATCATTATAATATTTATTATTATTATTATTATTATTATTATTATTTGGAAGGAATTTGAGTGTAAAGTGGAGGGACTGTAAGAAAATGTTCTTGAAAGAGGTGAAAAGAGTAAGACAGGGTGGAAGTGAAGTTAGCAGGGGAGTAAAAGATAAAAATGGTAGATTACTAGTCGAGAAGGGAGAAAAAGTGAGCAGATGGAGAGAACACTTTAAGGAATTGTTGAACATAGAGGATGGAAGTAATGCGAGTATAAGTGGCTGGGGAATGGCTGAGAGAAGGAGGGAGGTGAGAAGACAGGAAGAAATCAGTAGGATAGAAGTTGTGGAAGCAATGAAGAAAGTTAAATCGGGGAAAGCACCAGGAATTGATGGAGTGTGTGGTGAAATGCTGAAGCATGGGGGAGAGATTGTAGTAGAATGGATGTGGAAGATGTGCAGATTGGCCTGGGAGGAAGGTAGAGTCCCAGAGGACTGGAAATCAGGTATAATTATTCCCTTGTGCAAAGGAAAACGGGAAAAAGAAGTGTGCAGTAATCATAGGGGCATTTGTCTTCTCTAGTATAATAGCAAAAGTGTATGGTAGGATACTTATTGAAAGAGTTAGAGAAAGAACAGAGAAATTAGTTGGAGAAGAACAGGAGGCTTTAGGAAGTGGGAAGAGGTTGTGTAGATCAGATATTCATTCTTAGATCTTAACTGGAAAACTTTCTAGAGAAGGGAAAGAAGTTGCTTATGCGGCTTTTCATATGGATTTGGAGAAAGCATATGACAGGAATTGGATAGACAAGGATTGTGGAAAGTGTTAAGAATATATGGAGTAGATGGGAAGTTGTTGAATGCTGTGAAGAGTATGTACGATGGTGCGAAGGCTGCAGTGCGTGTGGATGGTGAACTATGTGAAATTTTCTCTTTGAAAGTTGGGTTGAAACAGGGATGCGTCATGTCTCCACGGTTGTTCAATCTGTACATGGATGGGGTAATAAAAGAGGTACAAGGTAGGATAGTGGATGTTGGAGTGGCTCTGGTGAGAGAGGATAGTGTTTGGAAACTCCCTGTATTGTTGTTTGCAGATGATACTGTGTTGTTGAGTGAAGACGAATGGGAGCTGAAAGGCTTGGTGGATAAGTTTGGGAGAGTGTGTAAGAAACGGAATCTAAAGGTGAATGTAGGGAAGAGTAAAGTGAAGGTCTTTGAGAGAGGTGAAATCAGTGAATGTACAGCGAGGTTGGATGGTGAGGAATTGGAAAATGTGAGCACATTTAAGTACTTGGGTAGTGTGATGAGTATGGATGGAGGTTTGGAGGGTGAAGTGCTTGAAAGGGTACAGCAGGGAAGAAAGGTTGCTGGTTCTTTGAAAGCAATGATAAGAAACAGGGAAGTGAGCATGGAAGTGAAAAAGTTACTACATGACAGTATTGTGATACCCACTCCAACGTATGGAAGTGAAGCTTGGACATTGTTGGAAGGACACAAGTCAAGAGTGTGAGCAGTGGAAATGAGTTATTTAAGAGGAGCCTGTGGAGTCACATGGACAGACCTGCTGACGAATGAGGATATAAAGGAGCGTTGTGGTGTTGATGTGGATGTGATAGGAAGCGTTATGAGGAACACACTGAGGTAGTTTGGCCATGTGGAGAGGATGGAGAGTGAAAGACTGACGAAGAGAGTGTATGTGAGTGAGGTGGAGGGGGGAAGAGGGAGGGGGAGGCCAAGGATGAGATGGAGGGATGGGGTGGAGAGGTATATGAGAGAGGGGGGTGTGAGTTGGGAGCAGGGCAGTGAAATGGCGGGGGACAGGGCGACTTGGAGGCGATTTGTTTGTGGTCACCCCAAACGGGATTGAGGCATCTGGCAATAGATAGTTAGATAGATTATTATTATCATCATCATCATTATTATTATTATTTGCATTATTATTATTATTATTATTATTATTATTATTATCGTCATCATTATTATTATTATTGTTATTACCAATATTATTTTTCATATATAATAGGGTAGAATTTTAAGTACCTTGGAGAATCCGTAACACCTTCCTACCGATTCTTCCTACCCGTGACACCTCAGTACCTCTTCTAAGTATCCCGTTCTAAGTGTCCCCTTCTAAGTGTTCCCTTCTAAGCATCCCCTTCTAAATGTCCCCTTCTTAATGTACTCTTTTGAATGTCCCCTTCTGAATGTCCCCTTCTAAATGTCCCCTTCTGAATGTCCCCTTCTAGGTAGCCCCTTCTAAATGTCCCCTTCTTAATGTACTCTTCTGAATGTCCCCTTCTGAATGTCCCCTTCTAAATGTCCCCTTCTGAATGTCCCCTTCTGAATGTCCCCTTCTTAATGTCCCCTTCTGAATGTACTCGTACCCTTATGAATGTACCCTTCTAAGTATCCCCTTCTAAATGTCCCCTTCTGAATGTCCCCTTCTAAACATCCTTTTCTAAATGTTCCCTTCTAAATGTTCCCTTCTAAGCATCCCCTTCTAAATATTCCCTTCTAAGCATCCCCTTCTATATGTCCCCTTCTTAATACCCCCTTCTTAATGTCCCTTTCCAAGTAGCCCTATCTAAGCATCCCCTTCCAAGT
>NC_137069.1:31064241-31126741 GCF_032717465.1 Coenobita brevimanus
TTATCCTTAGAATGATTCAGAGGCTGTTTGGCTTTATTATTACTATAATATTAATGATAATAACAATAATAATAATAATAATAATTATCATTATTATTATTATTATTATTTAACCTCATGCATCAACATTTATAGCAGGGATGGTGTTGGAGAGGGACGCCTTCACTTGGTGGCACTGATATAAGAGACGGCTCCACTACCTATAGTCGCGACGTGCGACTCTGAGGTTGTCTTTATTGTACCCTGGCAACTACCCGTGAACTGTGCTTCCGATTTCGTGTATAATATGATACGCCTGTGATTCGTGTATAATATGTTTGTGTATATTAATAATTGTATATGATATAATCGTGTATAAGAATATGATTTATGTATAATCTGATACGAAATCGGAAGCACAGTTCAGGGGAAGGCTGCCAGGGTACGATAATGACAACCTCAGAGTCGTGCGCCGCTGCTATATTAACACTAACATCCCTCAACTCCCTATCCCCCGGAAGGAGAATGGTGGGCCACAAGAGGAGGGTAACATCAGCCTGCAGTCCACCGAGTTCGCATCCTGATGAGCCTGGGACCAAAATAACATAAAAGAATAAGGTACGTAAATTTCATGATGACCAGAAATTACTTTTGAATTAACAAGGAAGTAGACAGAGGGTACCGAAGACTAACTTATATTTCTTTATGCAACTTTTTCATTTTGTACTAGATAATGTTTCTCTCTAATTTATGCAAACCTCTTATTATTTGTTATTAAACTCATGATATCTGTTATGTCTGATATCCCAAGGTGACTGTGTTCAGCAGGGATGGTTGCTTGCCTGGGGCTTATGGGACTACTTGATTGGATCGGACTGACTAGGGTACCGCAACAACAATTACTCCTCCTCCTCCTCCTCCTACTACTCCTACTACCACTACTACTGTTCTTCCACTACTATTATTTACCACCACTACTACTACTACTATCACTACCACCACCACCATCACCATTACTACTATGCTACTACTACTACTACTATCACCACCACCACCACCACCATCACCATTACTACTACTACTACTACTACTACTAACCCCCTTTACTAGCAGATGTTTCCCTAAACGTGAATAAAAGCGACAGGTGGTAATCTGTGTAAAATTACGAAACACGTCTCTGTGCTCACCTGGTTAAGTGAAAATATAATTGTTGTAGGTTGATTTTAATAATAATAATAATAAAATAATAATAATCATCATCATCATAACAAAAACTCCAGTCATCTCTCTAGGGATCGAACCTGCACAAGGCCGACACCCCCACAGGGGCGTCCTGACCACTAGACCACCAGTCTACTCCTCCAAGGGGGTAAGTTCCGAATTTTCTAACTAATATTAAGCTTCAACATTTATTAATCCCTTCAATAACCAAGCACTCTCTAAAGGTATATTAGGCTAAATAGTTTGAAAAATGCAAGAAATAAATAAATGAATATATAACAATGTTAAAAAGGTTATGTAAAAAAAAAATGATGGAAATAAAAAAGGCTATGTATACAAAAACAGTAAAAAATGATATGTCAGTGAGCCAACCCCTATGCCCAATCAGACATCTCTATCTGTCTATCTATCTGTCTATCTGTCTACGTATCTGTCTGTCTGTCTTTCTCAATCCATCTAAACATCTGTCTATGTAGTTCAACCCCACACAACTCAATTATTGACGAGTGTAGTCAGCACAGAAGTTCGATTTGACTAGTGACCAAGGAGATTCATTCCTACCTCATAACTAAGGCTCATTGAAGGTTTTGTCATTCAGTGCCTAGTCACCTGAAGAAAGGCTGGTGGGCGCCCCATCCACAAAGTTTCATTAGATAGATAGATAGGTAGGTAGGAGAGAGAGAGAGAGAGAGAGAGAGAGAGAGAGAGAGACTAAATAAGATAGGCTATTCAGAGAAAAGTTTGGCGATGGACAGTATGCTTGTCAGTAAGGGTTTCCAAGTTGCCCCCACTGACTGACAGGTGGGAGAGAAAATGGTTAGGTAGATAGATCGGTAGAAGATAAACAGACAGGTAGACAGTCGGAGACGAGTTTATACAGCTGAGTTGAGTTGTCAGTGAGGGGGTTGCAAGTTGCCCTCACTGACCAAAAAATAAAATCGCAAAGGAAACGGGGTTAGGGAGCTTCCTTAGTCGGCAGCCGAGTAGACTTCCTCCCATTACTTCGAATTCCCATGGCAATCCAGCACAGCATTCCGGATTTCAGAATTTTTGTGGGATTACCAGTTGTTTGGCCTCTTGAGATGACTCTGTTCCTACATCTTTCCATCCTTGTTGTGCATCTTGCTGGAATTGCTGTTATGTGGGCGAATTGTTTGAGTGGTAATTAAATGGAAAGTATTTGCTACACTGTGGTAGGTGGTGGCGACCATCATCCACATAAATAATGTAGTGCTGCCTACATTTTATTTCACCTGTATCATCATTTTTCTGTGTCTGCCCTCCTCTCAACCTGTTTCTCCCATCTTTCCTGTCACCTTTTATTACTCTTCTTTTATAATTCAGGTGGCTTTACATGGAGTGACAAGCCTGATAGTCTCCTGTAGGCCAGGATACCATTTACAACTCTGAGTAGTAACCATATAAATAACCCATCCGTGCTCTCTACGAGTCAACAAATGAGTCGGCAGAGGGTTAGTGCCCCTCCCGGTAAAACAACTAACACAGTCAAACTGTCACCAGTTACGGGATTATGGCGTTTGGATATAGATAGACAGATATATGAACTATACTGTGGAACTGTTGGAACTATTCTTTATTACACCTTGTGTTAGTAATTGCTCCCGTAAGAACTTTACTAAGAATGCCAGAAGGTTTAATTAGTTCAGCTTCAGTGAAATATTAACAGATTAAGTTTTAAAACTGATGAGAATTGATGTAAGAAATGACAAGCATATCTTCATTCCAGGAAAGTTGACATCACGGTTCCAAACACGTCCGTAGTTTATTATTATTATCATTATTATTATTATTATTATTATTATTATTATTATTTTGAATATTATTATTATGAATATTATTATTATGAATATTATTATTATTGTTATTACGGGGTATAGTAGTAGTAGTAGTAGTAGTAGTAGTAGTAGCAGGAGGAGTACTTTGCACCTTTGTGTATCATATTTGTTACTTCACCATATTCCCTTCCTGACACTACATTACGTGTGACCTGTATTTGTTATTTGCGTCTTAACAGAAAAATTGTTTAATTAAAAGTTTACTGCAAACTAAACCATATTACAATACTGTGGCCAAGCGCTGGATAAATTCATTTTGTAGCCTAATCATTTTCCAGCGTAGCTTGACTTTCATTACGCCGAATTACTTCCTATTCATAGTTTTTCAGTTGTATGCATGCTTACCAAGTCATCCACCATCTAAAATGCATATATTATATGCATTCTAGATGTAGCTAAAGTTTAAAAAAAAAAAAAAAGGCTAGTACACCGATATGGCAAAAGTGGCAGGATGGCCACCACATAAACACTGAAGTACCTTGTATTATGGTGTTTTATTTGTATGTTTATCGCGATTCTCGTTATTATTACCTGGACTGAGCATTTCACAAGCAATCTTCAATAATCCCTGCACTTCAGATGGTGTGTGTAGCCACTGACAGTAGTTATTTATTGCGTAAATACCGAGAAAAGAGTGTTCATTTACTCATCCCCAGACTTAACCTGCCTATTTAAATCCATTCATTGCCTTGAACACCGTATCTCAATATCTAAAAGGTTTCATTCAAAGCCATTTAACTCAGTCCCATTCTTTTTAATATACTACACTTCTGTGGTACTCGAGAGGGATGTCTTCATGAAGTAACACCAATTTAACAAGCAACATTGCTGCCCGGTCGTACAAATGCCTCTCATCTCGTTCCCAATCCCAGAAACGAGGATGGTGGACTGCAGGAGGGAAACTTCAGCCTTCAGTACACTGAGTAAGCATCCAGTTGAATCTAGCAATGCAAATACTACTACTGCTATTACTATTACTACTACTACTACTACTACTATGACTACGACTACGACTATTACTACTACTACTATTACTGCTACTATTACTACGGTACTGAGCCTCAGTAATTGATACAAGCTTCTGTTACTTGTTGAACCTTTGCATTATCATATCTTCTTTTTTTCCAGCTAACACCAGACGATATTATTCAGTTAAAACTGAATCACAAGAACCAAGAGCTTACTTTCCAGCACCATTAACCCACTCACGGTCAAGACAAATCTAGCATTCTCCAAACAAAGCATAGTCGTATACCTCAGTGTTAACGCTTGTCCGACAACTTTCAGTATGTTTTGATTTGCACCAACCCACTGCATGACACCCAAGGACTTGTTTTTCAACAATCTTGTTACCAATCAATGCATGCTGCATGCAGCCACGAGCGAGTACTTGGTACACAGTCCTGGGTGCCCAAGGCCACACATTAAGAGACCCCCCCCCCTGTCACCACGATATTTCCATGCACTCAGTGGGTCATAAACTATTTATCCTCACACTCTTATTTATGCTTCGATAATCATTATTTTTTTCACCATAATCCTGAATAACTGTACTTTTACTTATGGTGTTGCAAAGATCAGCCAAATGTAAATTATGCCTTGATTTATTTTTTTACTACAGTTTTTTCATTTTTTCTCATAGAAATATAATTGTTACGGTAAATGTAACTGCAAAAAACTTATAGAGAATTTATTTGGCTAAATTTTGGTGTATAAAGAATTACTGTAGGTCAGTTAGGGTCAATTTTACTGAGTGCCAAAGGAAATTCTCTTACGCTTGACCAAGGCTGGCATGGACGTAAAATAATTCCATAACCAAAAAAACAGGGGCCATTATGTATGACGCAATCGGCGTCGAATGGTAGCGAGCAGTTGAAATGTGTGTGTCACGAGTTGGCGCGATTCTCTATCTAAATAAACTCGTGACATTGAACTTTTGTGGGAAACCGCAAATTCTAGTGAATTCCCATAAGTATCACTCAGTCAACCGCCACGTATTCACCCGATCGAGAGTGTTTTCAGAACATTTTTCACTGTTTCATAAGCGATCGTCCTTTTGCACAACATTAGCGCTTTCACTGAGGGAATTGTTGTGGGCATGCATCTCTCACATTTTTTTTGTTAGCAGTTACTGGGCGCATGCCCGCCCCAGCCCTCGCCTCGCTTGTTTGAATTCAGTCAGGATTAGAGCGCCATGAGACTAGGTTCGTTGGCTCAGCTTGGAGCAGTGTGTGTACAGCGAATTCCTGAATCTCCACCTAGCGTGAATCGGCGAGAGGTTCAGCATGTGTGGCAGTATCCTTCCTCAGCAACGACACCCAGTCCATTCCGCTTAGCCCACTCTGACCAGTATTTCTTTTCGTATTTTCCTAGGCTTAAGAGTTTAGCTTTTGAGTGAGCGAGTGGGTGTGTTCTCCTTATTTTGAGTTCATTTTGAAACATGTAACATAAATTTATCTCATTGTAATCAATAAATTAACAGTTCTTTTTCTTGAGCTTAACGTAATGTAAACTTGTGTTTTATTTCTCCACATTAAGCTTATTTTAGTTATCGCTCCTAGTTTGCATAAATGCTTTGCATTTTTTATAACGTACTTAGGCCAGTCCTTTTTATTAACTTAAATCCATTGTGCAACTTGGAGTTAATGCACCAGTAAGAACCTGCTTATCATTCATAGCATTAGATATTGATTGTCAGGGGTGGAGTCACTTTCTCCAGAGGCTAACAGTACCAATAAACAGCACGTGTGAGTAACTAGTCTCTGCTGTGTACTGTTGAGAAAGTTTATAAATTCTTGTCCTTAGAGAATCGGCGAAGTAAGCTGACATATAGTACCAATCATTGCTTGATTTTCACAAGTCAATTCTTTGTCCTGTTCTCAAGTAACATTTTAAAGTATCAAGTATTATTGAATATTATTCTTTAATATTGCATACTCACAAAAACCTCGTGACAGTGTGCAGACGCGGCCTGCATCAAATGGTAACAAGTGCATGAAATTTGCACTGCACCCATAAACACCAAAAGGTTAATTATTTCAACCCAGTAACGCATTTTTCCCATTTTTTTTTACCACATGGAGAAAAGCAAAGCACGCTTTACTCTCATTTACCAAATGAGAAATTTCTCACTCGTTTACACATAAAAAATTGCCAATCAGTAGAAAACAAATAATTCTGCGTATTGCGAGATTAAAATAATTCTGCATAAAATAAATAAAAAAATTGTAACCTAGCTTTACATAATTTTTTTTTACTGCCATTCTATTTTCTATTTTCTCATTTATTTTTTCTGGGGGGGAGAAATGGATCTCAGAGGGATACATTTTAACCCGTCACGTCCCGACCACTTTCGCACCTCAGACACCCCCCAGTCCCGACCACTTTTGGAAAAATTTTTTTTTGGCTAAAACTTCCGCTTTTGTTGAGAAACAAAGGAAAATCACAAAGAAAGCGGAACTGGTGAGAAAAGGTGAGGTCCCCCGCACCAGGTATCATATTCTATCATTGATGTGTGAGGCGCTCACGTTTTCTATGGTAGGTAATTTTGGGAGAAACAACAAACAACATCTCTATATTTATTGAATTTGAACTAATAAACAATAAGAATAACAATATAATGAATTTCAATGACATATATATGAAAAATAAGCATTGTACCTTCACGCGAGCATAGCGAGTTTGGTCCGATTGGTAAAACACTATGTGCAAAGTTTCTTGTTTCAGTCAACATATCATTTTTTCTATTTGTATACTACTGTTTCAATGCCATTTTACCATTTTGTACTGTATGTAAATGTTTTCAGCTGTTTTCATTCATTACGATGACATGTAGCATAAGTATAGCGCACATATGCATACTCAGGGCACTCGCTACGACTCGTATTTCAACATACAACATTGTTTTATCACTTTCATAATATTTTTTTCTATACATTGAACCTTTCCTCCACCACTGTAAATGTTTTCAGTTATTTACATTCATTAAGAGGGCATTTAGCAAAATCAATCTATCTATCTATTGCCAGATGCCTCAATCCCATTTGTGGTGGCCACAAACAAATCGTCTCCAAGTCGCCCTGTCCCCAGCCATTTCACTGCCCTGCTCTCAACTCTCTTCCCCCTCTCTCATATACCTCTCCACCCCATCCCTCCATCTCATCCTCGGCCTCACCCCTCCCTCTTCCTCCCTCCACCTCACTCACATACGCTCTCTTCGTCAGTCTTTCACCCTTCATCCTCTCCACATTGCCAAACCACCTCAGTGTGTTCCTCATAACGCTTCCTATCACATCCACATCCACACCACAACGCTCCTTTATATCCTCATTCGTCAGCCTATCTCTCCATGTGACTCCACAGGCTCCTCTTAAATAACTCATTTCCACTGCTCTCACTCTTGACTTGTGTCCTTCCAACAACGTCCAAGCTTCACTTCCATATGTTAGAGTTGGTATCACAATACTGTCATGTAGTAACTTTTTCACTTCCATGCTCACTTCCCTGTTTCTTATCACTGCTTTCAAAGAACCAGCAACCTTTCTTCCCTGCTGTACCCTTTCAAGCACTTCACCCTCCAAACCTCCATCCTTACTCATCACACTACCCAAGTACTTAAACGTACTCACATTTTCCAATTCCTTACCATCCAACCTCGCTGTACATTCACTGACTTCACCTCTCTCAAAGACCATCACTTTACTCTTCCCTACATTCACCTTTAGATTCCGTTTCTTACACACTCTCCCAAACTCATCCACCAAGCCTTGCAGCTCCCCTTCGTCTTCACTCAACAACACAGTAACATCTGCAAACAACAGTACAGGGAGTTTCTAAACACTATCCTCTCTCACCAGGGCCACTCCAAAATCCACTACCCTACCTTGTACCTCTTTTATTACCCCATCCATGTACAGATTGAACAACCATGGAGACATGACACATCCCTGTTTCAACCCAACTTTCAAAGAGAAAAATTCACTTAGTTCACCATCCACACACACTGCAGCCTTCGCACCATCGTACATACTCTTCACAGCATTCAACAACTTCCCATCTACTCCATATATTCTTAACACTTTCCACAATCCTTGTCTATCTACCCTGTCATATGCTTTCTCCAAATCCATGAAAGCCGCATACAACTTCTTTCCCTTCTCTAGAAACTTTTCCACTAAAGATCTAAGAATGAATATCTAATCTACACAACCTCTTCCCTTCCTAAAGCCTCCCTGTTCTTCTCCAACTAATTTCTCTGTTCTTTCTCTAACTCGGTCAGTAAGTATCCTACCATACACTTTTCCTATTATACTAAGAAGACAAATGCCCCTATGATTACCACACACTTCTTTTTCCCCTTTTCCTTTGTACAAGGGAATAATTATACCTGACTTCCAATCCTCCGGGACTCTACCTTCCTCCCAGGCCAATCTGCACATCTTCCACATCCATTCTGCTACTATCTCTCCCCCATGCTTCAGCATTTCACCACACACTCCATCAATTCCTGGGGCTTTCCCCGATTTAACTTTCTTCATTGCTTCCACAACATCTATCCTACTGATTTCTTCCTGTCTTCTCACCTCCCTCCTTCTCCCAGCCATTCCCCAGCCACTTATATTCGCATTACTTCCATCCTCTATGTTCAACAATTCCTTAAAGTGTTTTCTCCATCTACTCACTTTTTCTCCCTTCTCCACTAGTAATCTACCATTTTTATCTTTCACTCCCCTGCTAACTTCACTTCCACCCTGTCTTACTCTTTTCACCTCTTTCCAGAACATTTTCTTACAGTCCCTCCACTTTACACTCAAATTCCTTCCAAATTCCTCATCCACTCGCTTCTTACTCTCTCTTACTAATCTTTTCACCTCTCTCTTTCTTTCTACATATAACTCTCTCTTCCGCCTCTCAACTTCTTACACGCCCCTATTTCTCATCCATTCATTGTATCCTTTCTTCTTTTGTGCCACAGCCTGTCTCACCTCTTCAGTCCACCACGCTGTTCCTTGCACCCCCCTCCGTCTTCTCTTCCTTCCACACACCACATCACATGCTGCACATATTTCTTCTATAAATATCCTACACACACCTTCCACGTCTCCCATCTGCTCCAATTCATATTTTCCCAATCGTTCCTCCACTTCTCTCTTATACTCTGCCTTTTTCTCATCCTCTTGTAACCTTTCCACTCTCCTTGCAACTACTCCTTCCTCTCGTCTTTCCCTTCTTCGATTCCTCCATCTTACTTGAATCCTAATTCTGGCCACCACCAAGTAGCTAGCAAAATGCTAGCGCATATTCTCGTAGCAAGCACACTCTCTATCACTCGTGTTTCCACTTTTACTTTATTTCTTCAATCCCAATATACTTTACCATTTACATTACACCCATTTACACCCTATTCTGCACTGTACATATTTACTGATATTATTTATTCTAGTGAGCGTCAGAATATCGCATGAAAATACCCTCGCAATGAATGTTTCGACAACATAATATTCATACACTTACATACTAATATTCCACTTATATTACACCCGTGTTCCCTTGTAGACTCCTATTTACATATTTACGGTCCTTATTTATTCCACTGAGCGTCTGAATATCGCATCAAAATACGCTCGCAAGGTATGTTTCCACTTAGATAATACTCATACACTTACATACTAATATTCCACTTATATTACATCCGTGTTCACTTGTAGACTCCTATTTACATATTTACGGGCCTTATTTATTCCACTGAGCATCTGAATATCGCATCAAAATACCCTCGCAAGGTATGTTTCCACTTAGATAATATTCATACACTTACATAATAATTTTCCACTTATATTACACCCGTTTCCACTTTCATACTACTATTTACAGATCAACGGGCCTTATAATTACACTGAGCGTCTGTTTGTTACATTTATTTCAGAGTATCAACATCCTATCGCATTCACACCTTATCAGAAAAGCAGGAACGTGTGAAACTCACTGAAACATGGGTAAATACACAGACCCACGTCACACTGAACGCACTCATAGCGGGTGTCCTTTCTCTGAGTGGTGGGTCTCACGCGGGAATTGCTACACATGTGACACCTGCGTTGGGGCCTAGGTCTGTTTGCTTGGGGAGGTATAGGAGTGGGGAAATGGCTGGCGGATAATCTCAGGGGAGGGTGGGCACCTGGGGCTGTGAGGGGGTGGTGTTGGGGCCTTTCAACCGCATACCTTGCAACAATCTCTCGTGTCAGCTCCCTCACAAACCCTTCAAAGGTTTCCTGAACTCCTGTTTTCATGGCGTGAAGGTGGTGGCAATTCAGGGCAGTAATGTCAAGCAGGTGAAAGAATAGTTTTTTGTACCACTTCATCGTGGTCCTGGCACACTCGACAGTGGATATCATGGAGTCTGACTGATCCACCAGGCGCATGTTGATATTATAATCAAGTACACACTCAGGTTTCCATATGTGGCGCCTGCTCTCACTCCGATAATCTACCGACTCTGTACGGTGCATCAAGGGGAGGTGAACCGTGGACAAGAGGCGGACTTCTCTATTGTGGTTCCACACTGTTGCAAGGATATAGTTGGCCTGGAAGAAGACAACCTCATTTCTGTCAAGTTTCCACCCCACCTTGACCATGTGACGCCGGTTCACTTTGACGGTCCCACAGATTCCCGTGTCATGCCTGTGTAGATAACGAGCGAGAAGAGGGCTAGTGTACCAATTGTCAAGGTAAAGGACATGACCACGATGAAGATAGTCTTCTATCATTGTCTTTACCACTGCTCTCGACAGACCAGTACTCCGATCTTCTATTATGTCTGTCTGTGCACCGGTATACAAGACTATGTCTTGCACATATCCAGTCCTGCAGTCACACATAACAAAGATCTTGAACCCAAAACGGTGCCTTTTGCTGGGTATGCACTGCCGAAATGAAATATTGCCTCTCCACACCACGAGACTCTCGTCTATGACGAGGTCTCTATAGGGATAAAATGAGGAACAGAATGTCTGCCTTAGGTGATCAAAAACCAACCTAATTCGCCTCATCTTATCTGTGTCATTAGCATTTTCAGGATCATCAGCATCATAGAAATGGAGACAGCTTAGAATTTGCTGAAACCGATTACGGCTCATTACTTGGCCAAATATTGGTGTATGCATAATAGGGTCCCTTGTCCAGTATGCAGGAATCCGGTTCTTTCGTACAATACCCATCAACAGTACCAGGGCCAAAAACAAAAACATTTCTGCAAGGGAGACTGGGTAATCATGTAGGATAGAATGCCTGCTCCTTGTGCCGTCTTTCACTCTCACGGCACTGGCTGTTAGCGAACCGGTTTGTTTGATCCACTATTTCCTCCAAAAAACCCTCACTGAAGAAAAGGTGGAAAAAATCCAGCCTGGTAGAATTAGGGTGAATACAGGGAGCAATGCATCCAGCACGCCCCTGCTCAGTGAATGGGTAAATGAGGGGAGTAAAATCACTCCCATCCTCCCAATTCCATGCCACAAATTCCTCGTCCCGATCGTCCCCATCGTCGCCTTCATCAGGGTGGGGAGGAGATGATGGTGGAGGAGGTTCGGGAGGAGGAGTGCGGAGGGCTTCCCCACTCGTACTCCTCTTCCCTCGGCCTTTACCCTTCCCCTTTCCCTTAACCTTACGGCCTTGGGAAACATCAGGGGGCTGTGGAGAGGAAGCCCAGGAATATTGGGGAGCATAAAACGTGCTGGGGAGTGGCTCCTCCTCACCTCCCTGCTCCATCACCACACCACGTGATTCACCACCCACACTCACAGCCCCACGTGATACGCCCCACCGCCTCACACCACCACGTGACTCACTCCCGCCACTCTCACTTTCCACACTCCTCCCAACACTTTCCCTTTCACTCCCCACTCCCTCAACGCCACTTCCGCCATCCCCAAACAAAACACTAGGCCCATACCTGTTAGAACGATGTGGTGTGTGCTCTGGGCCGCGATGAGTAATAACCTCACGGCCATACCACGTGGAAGCACGTCCCACGGCTCTGTCCTCGTCCTCGTCCTCGAAATCGGGCTCCACGTCATGTAGGGGCTGGCTAGAGGATCTTGCACGTTGTTTTTGTGCAGCCTGACCCTCTCCTGCAGCACGATAAGTCACGTAGCGCCGCTTCCTGGGGGACGGGACTTCATCACTGCTGCTGCTTTCCACATCCTCTGGTTGGACATAATCTTTGTCCATCTCCTCGTCATCGAGTGGCGAACCACTATCGCCAGTAAAGGCATCCAGGGCAGCTTGAATTTCCTCCTCCGAGTGACCTCTATGCGCCATGTCTGAGCAGGACCGTCGCTAACAGGTGAGTGACCGAGCCGTAGGTGAGCGCGGGTCGCTCGGGGTCGCTGAGTGTCCCCGCCTGGTGGCAGGTAGGGGAAGGTCGTGCGACGCTACGAACCAAAAATCTCGAGCGAATTTTGAAAATTGTGGAAATTATGCAACTTGCAATTGCAAAACATAGCAGTACATCGACGGGACTGGCAAATGCAAAATGTTGCAACATATCCATACGTCGCCGTGTGGAAAATATAAAAATCAGATTGATCACATCGCTATCAGTAGGAGGCATAGAAGTTCTCTGCTAGATGTTCATGTTAAACGGGGAGCGGATATTGGTAGTGACCATCAACTCAGCATTGCAAAAATAAGGTTTAAACTTAAAAATCAGAAGAAGGAAAAATCTGGTGTTGGTAGATACGATATTGTTAAGCTTAGAAGGGAAGGAGAAGAAAAGGAGGAATTCAGATTAGAATGCAGAAATAGGTTTTTGGTGTTGGAAACGTTGGAAGAGGGGGAGAGAAGTGTAGATGAGATGTGGGAGGATGTGAACAAAGTTTTGCATGAGACTGCTGAATGTACGATTGGAAGGAGACATAGCTTCGGGAGAAAGAAATGGATATCAGAGGAAACGTGGGATATGATAAAAAAGAGAGGTGAGGCTAAATTGAGGAGTGAGATGCAATGCGTTGATGAACAAGAGATTGAATTAGCAAGAGCTGCGTACTGGAGTTTGAATTCAGAAGTAAGAAGGTTAGCTAGGAGAGATAAAAGAAGATGTGTGGATGAAAAGGTTGCAGAGACTGAAATCTTAATAAACAAAAATGATGGACAGAGTCAAAGAATAGCATATGAATCGATTAGAGAACTGAGTGGTAATGCAGGTAAACGCAAGGAAATACCAGTTAGAGACAGGGAAGGAAATTTATTGACCAAAGATGGAGATAGTAAAAATAGATGGAAAGAGCATTTTGAGACAGTTCTTAATAGACCAATACCACCAGAAGAGGATATACCGTCTGCTCAGGAAGATTTAAATATAGAAACAAGAGAGTTGAGGCTTGCAGAAGTGGAGAAAGCAATAAAACAGTTAAAGAATAATAAGGCACCAGGGGAGGATGGTTTATTTCCGGAAATGTTTAAAGTGGAGGGGGATAGATTAATAATGATCTTGACCGAGCTATTCAATAAGATATGGGTGACGGGGTTACTACCATCAGTTTGGAAGAATGGTGTAATTGTTAAAGTTCCGAAGAAGGGAGACCTGAGTGAATGTGGTAATTGGAGGGGAATCTCTTTGTCACCGATAGCTTTGAAAGTTTTCAGTAGAGTGTTGTTAAATAGGTTGGAGCCGGTGGTTGAGGGTATTCTGAGGGATGAACAGGCTGGTTTTAGAAAGGGACGTGGTTGCAATGATCAGATCTTTATAGTTAGGCATTTGATGCAGCAAGTTAATGAAATGAGAGTACCGTTAAGTCTTTGTTTTGTTGATTTTGAAAAGGCTTTTGATAGTGTTTCGAGAGAGACTATGGGGAAGATCATGAGACATTATGGAATACCAGAGGAGTTTGTGAGGGTCATTATGAACATGCATGAGGACACATTTTGTAAAGTGATGGTTGATGGTTGTCTGAGTGATTCGTTTGAAGTCAAGTCCGGAGTAATTCAAGGTGGTGTTCTATCGCCTTTACTATTTATATTGGTCATTGATTACATTATGAAACGCGTTGGAACAGAAACCGGTGCCGGTATACTTTGGGGAGAGAACAGGAAACTTTTGGATTTAGATTATGCAGATGATATAGTTTTGATTTGTGATGGGCCAGAAGAGATGCAGAGAGTGTTGGACTGTTTGGTGAGTGAAGGTCGCAAGGTGGGTTTGGTTATTAATTTTGGAAAAACTGAAATAATCAATATGAATATGGAAAATGCGCAGGAATGTGTAATTGGAGGTATGGTTGTAAAGCAAGTTGATAGGTTTAAATATTTAGGTACTTATTTAGCCAAGGATGGCTCTTTGAACTTTGAATTCGAGGAAAGGTTAAAGAAGGCTAATCAGGCAATGGGAATGCTTAAAAATATTTGGAATAATAACAATTTCTCTGTGCATACAAAAATCAAACTTTATAAGGTAATGGTTAGGAGTATCTTAATTTATGGACACGAGTCTTGGTACAGTACAGTGACTATGGAAAATAAATTCTTGGTGTTTGAAAATAAAGCACTTAGAAGAATATTAGGAGTTAAGTGGTGGGAAAGGATACCAAATAGTAGAATTAAAGAAATAACGGGAGTGCAGCCGATCGATGAATATGTTAGATTCTCACGATGGAAGTGGCTAGGACATGTGTATAGGAGACAGGGAATAGTACGAGGTACACCAGGGTGGGTGGCACTTGGTAGGAGAGGTAGAGGAAGACCAAAAGAGACGTGGGTGAGGACAATGAGACGGGAAGCTGGAGATGAGTGTTGGGGAGATCTTGAGGAGTTAGCACAAGATAGGATGTGGTGGTGTGAGTTCATCGAGGCCCTATGCATCCCCGAGGGTGCCACAGGAAATGATTGATATCCATACGTTGACGGGATGTCTCGGGTTAATTTATAATTCAGGAGTTAATTTATAATGGGAGTAGACTGTAGCACCAGTCGAGCAAGGCAGTACTCCCGAGGTGGATGGAAAGCTGATGACAGGGAGTGCTGGAGCTCCCGTTTCATCAGCCCTCAGGACTAGTTCCTGGCCATCCCCCTTTGCTGAACTTTTTCAGTGTCTCAATTACACAGAGAGTAGGCCAGCATGCTCTCCAGTACAAATTTCTCTAACTATCCTCACCAAACTACATGCACAGTACACACTACATTTCATTTTCCAAAATTCAAAAAAATTATGGCGTCTCATCACCAAGCCACGGAGTCCCCATGGGGGGGGGACCATAAATGCCCCCACCATCCGGCCCTCTCCCGGTGATGACTCGAGGTGCCTGGAACCACTGTCTGATTCTCTTCTTCTTCATTTCTGGAACATTCACGGCCTTTCCTCTAACTTTCGCTCTGTTGAGCACCACCTCTCCTCCTCCAAACCTCACCTTCTTTTTCTAACTGAGACTCAGCTGTCTGAGGCAACTGACAGCAAACCCTTTTCTGTATCCTCCTACTTTCTCTATACTCATTTCAAAGCCAAAGGTGGCTGTTGTGTATATATACGCAGCGACTTATCTTGCTCTCATGTTCCTGAACTCGATTCTTCTGAATTCTCTACACTCTGGCTTCGGCTTTCCTGTCATTCTCTGACTAAATATATCTGTGCTGTTTACTTATCCCCTAATTCTACTGACTATCAAAAATTCTTTGACTATCTTACTTCTACTTGGAACACATTCTATCCATTTCTCCTTTCTCTGAAATCTCCATTCTAGGAGATTTCAACGTTCACCACCACCTTTGGCTCTCCTTTCCTTTCACTGATCCACCTGGTGAACAAGCCTACATCTTTTCTGTCCTTAATGACCTAGAGCAGCTTATACAGCACCCTACCCGTATCCCTGACCTCCTTGGAGAGAGCTCCAACATACTTGACCTCTTCCTCACAACTAATCCTTCTGCTTACTCTGTTAATCTTTTCTCTCCTTTGGGCTCCTCTGATCACAACCTTATCACCTTAACCTGTCCTTTCACTCTGGTACGGCCTGTGGACCCTCCAGGGAAACGTCGTCTGTGGCATTTTGGAGCCGCGGATTGGGAGGCCCTCAGGCAGTACTTCTTTGATTTTCCCTGGAATGATTATTGCTTCCATGGCCGTGAGCCATCTAAGTGTGCTTTGTGCATTACGGAGGTTATTCTCTCGGGCATGGAAGCATACATTCCTTTCTCATATCCTTTGACTAATGCAAGAAAGCCTTGGTTTAATCACGCTTGTTCTAATGCTGTCTGCAACAAGGAGAGGGCCTACAAAAGGTACCAGAGCCAACCCACCCCTGAATCACATCATCTTTACGTTTCTGCCCGGAATCGTGCTAAGTCTGTTCTTCGCTCTGCTAAGAATAATTTCATCCGTACTAAATGCTCTCAGCTCTCCAACTCGAATTCTTCCCGTTCCTTCTGGCACCTTGCCAAAAACCTTTTTAACAACTTTACCTCATCATCCTTCCCTCCTCTTTTCTACTCTGATGGTTCTGTAGCTATTTTCTTCTACTGATAAAGCACATCTCTTTGCACAGACTTTCTCCTCCAATTCCACCTTAGACGATTCCGGTGCTGTTCCCCCATCACTTCCCCCCTCTGACTTCCTCATGGCTGATATTAAAATTTCTTCAGCTGATGTATTTTCTGCCATTACTGGCCTCAGTGCTAACAAGGCATATGGGCCTGATGGGGTCCCTCCTGTTGTTCTCAAGAACTGTGCTTCTGTGCAAACACCCTGCCTAGGCAAATTCTTTCGCCTTTGTCTGTCAACTTGTATCTTTCCTTCTTGCTGGAAGTTTGCTCTCATTCAGCCAGTCCCAAAGAAGGGTGACCACTCCCAACCCTCCAACTATCGTCCAATTCCTTTAACGTCCTGTATTTCAAAAGATATCGAGTCAATTCTCAATAGAAATATTTTAAGGCATCTTTCCTATCACAACCTTCTTTCTGATCGTCAGTACGGGTTCCGTCAGGGACGCTCCACTGGTGATCTTCTCACCTACCTTTCAGACTCCTGGTCATCCTCCTTTCGGGACTTTGGCGAAAGCTTTGCCATTGCACTTGACATCTCAAAGGCTTTCGATCGAGTCTGGCATAAATCTTTAATTTCCAAACTGCCCTCCTACGGTTTCTATCCTTCTATCTGTGCCTTCATCGCTAGCTTCCTTTCTGGTCGTTCTATAGCCGCTCTTGTAGGTGACAATCGTTCTTCTCCTAGATCTTTCAACAGTGGTGTTCCTCAGGGCTCTGTCCTATCACCAACTCTCTTCCTTTTATTCATCAATGACCTTCTATGGTGTACATCTAACCCTATCCACTCATACGCTGATGATTCCACCCTTCACCTTTCCATTCAGTTCCTGCAACGCCCATCTCAACAGTTACTTCAACAAACAAGGGATGAGGCTATGGCACACCTAATGTCTGACTTGGCTCGTATCTCTGACTGGGGTGAACAAAATATGGTTGTTTTTAATGCATATAAGACTCAGTTCTTACACCTATCAACCCAACAAAATCTTCCACAGGTATACCCATTAATGTTTAATAATATTCAGCTTAATCCTGCATCATCCTTGAACATGCTTGGGGTTTCATTTACTCGGGACTTGTCTTGGAAAGATCATATTTCATCTCTTGTAAAATCTGTTTCCAGGAGATTGGGTATGCTAAGCCGACTCCACTCTTTCTTTACCCCTGCACAATTGTTGACTCTATACAGAGGTTTTATCCGCCCCTGTGTGGAGTACAACTCTCATGTGTGGGGAGGCTCCCCACATACAGCTCTTCTCAATAGGGTGGAGTCAAAGGCTTTTCGTCTCATTAACTCTCCTCCTCTTACTGACTCCCTTCAACCTCTGTCTCTTTGCCGCACTATTGCATCTTTATCTCTTTTCTATCGCTACTTTAATGGTCACTGCTCCTCTGAACTGTCTGCTTGCATTCCTCCACCTCTACGACGGGCGCGTAGCACCCGTCTGGCAGCAAACTCTCATCCCTTTTCTGTCCAACTCTCTAATGCAAGAGTTAACCGTTACTCCCAGTCTTTCATTTATGCAATAGGTCAACTCTGGAACTGTCTCCCTCTGTCTGTATTTCCTGCTGCCTATGATCTCCAGTCTTTCAAACGTAGTGTGTCCAGGCACCTCAAAATGATCGAATCTTGAATTTGGCTCTCTATCGTATTTTGTTTTTTTCTTGGAGGGAACTGTTATTGCGGGCTCATGGCCTTTGGTTCCTTCTTCCTCGCATAAAAAAAAAAATAACATTTTTATCCTAGTTACCTGCATTGGCAAAAAGAAAAATGGATGAAGAATGAAAAATGGCGGCAGGGATGATGGTGGTGGTGGATGTTGGTGGTTTGTGGCGTCTGTTGTTGTTGTTGTGGTGGTGGTGGTGGTGGTGGTGGTGGTTGTAGTTAGTGTTAATAGTGATTGTTGTTGTTTATAAATGGTATCAGTTGTTATTGTGGTTGTTTTCATTAAGTTCTGATGACTGATGTTATTGTTTGTGGTTGTGGTTATTAATACTGGTTTTTCTTGTTGATGTGTAGTTGTTATAACTGTTCTAGCTGTTACTGTTGTTAATATTATGATCGTTGCTATTGATGGTCATGATGATTTTAACAGCATACAACAGGGAAGAAACTGACAGCCATGCAGGGGAAACAAATACTAAGGAAAAGGTGTAACGGGATCTCCTTAATGAACCATACAGCCTTATCAGATGCAGTAATCCCTTTCCCTAAGCGATTTATTTTGTATATTAAACTTCATTCATCAATTACTGGAATAACATGAGGTTGTATTCTAAGTATTCTAAGTTAGCACAGAAGGCTTTGTGTCGCTTTTCTCTTGATGGTTTATGGTGTATTTTATGTTGTCTTGTGTTCTCTCCTTTTAGTACTGTTACGTCCCAAGTCCCACACTGATACAGGCTCCAATAGCAGTAGTTCAGTATAGGAAGGACGTTGCCCAACGGGTTGTTGTTTTTATGGTCAGCCTTCCAGTGTGCAACAACAAGATAGGCTCAGGCATTGTAAATAAACACTAACTTCTTAAGTTTGCTGTCATTATTTTTCAAATAATTACACTTAATGCTTGCCAACTTCACTTCACTGTTTTCACCAGTACTGGGGCAATGAAATCTGCACTGACACTAAACTTCTCTAGTCCCTTCCCCATCCTTATATAAGCTTGCATTACACTTGAATCTTCTAGTTCACTCTAGCACCTAGAGTTACCAAATCGGAGACACTCAAAACATGCCACGTTTTTGATACACAACACTCTCTCTGCTTTAGCATACAAAATTAAGGAAAATTACATAATTTATGAATCACAAAAAAATTATAGAGAATAGGAGCATAAAATTTAATGCATAACTTTACTAAATACCTCTTGTCACAAATAGCAGACTAACTTGCAACTCTCATTCATAATTGAAAAATACGAAAAATACTGAGAACCTTTCAGTACTTCCTAAATAGAAAATTCCGCTTCTCAACACTACCCCCTCCCTAGTCCTTTGTCGTCCCAACAAAACTGCACAATGTATACAAACATAATCCTTAATCCAAACTAAACATTTAATTATACACAAAATATCCCTTCAACTTATCAGGTCTTCTCCTACACCACTTCCAATGACGTTCCTGCTTCTCCACTCTTCTTGGAATGTCTTCCTGATGCACTTCTTCTCTTGGAAAACTGTCACCATCCTCTTATACTTCAGCTCCGTGGTCCTCCTCAACATCCTTGGCTGCAGGAGAGCACGATTCCTCGGAGATGTCCCAGCTGTACTGTCCTGGCCCATGGTACTGCCACAGACGATTTACGTCTACCACCTTTGGGGGGGGACTTCCTGCCTCCCTGAACCCTGTACAATATGTCTGACAGGAGGTCCAGCACAGTGTAAGGCCCATGCCATGGGCTTTGCAGCTTTGGTGACTGTCCCTTCTTCCGCTGAGGAATGTATAACCAATCTTTGTCCCCATCCTTGAAGCTCACCTCACTTGCCTTGGCACCATACTTGGACTTCAACATGTCATCTGAAAACTTTAGAGCTTCTCATACTTGATGATGTACCTCAGCCAGCCTTTCCTGAAGATGCTTCACATAGCTGGAGGTGTCTGTAGGCAGCTCTTCACCAGGTGATTTTCCTATTAACAAGTCAATGAGTAAACGTAACTCGTGGCCCAGCATAAGTTTTGTAGGGGTGTAGCCAGTAGACTCATGGGATGTGGACAAATATCCCATAAGCAATGCAGGTAGCCTAATTTCTGGTCCCATTCCATTTGTACCTCCGCGCAGTACTTGGCCAGTCCTTGTCCCAGGGTCCAGCAGAATTTCTCCACCATCCCATCTGACTGTGGCCTTGGTGGGGTCATCCTGGTCTTCTTCATCCCCAGTAACTTGCAGCACTCACAGAACACAGCAGTTTCTACCCTGGTCTGAATGTAGTTCTTGTGGTATCCCAAAACGACAGAGAAACTGGTCAACCAACACCTGAGCAACAGTCACAGCCTCTTAATCGGGAATGGCATAGACTTCTGGCCTCTCTGCGAAGTAGTCCATGGCAATGCATGTACTAGTTTCCTCTTTCAGCGAGCAGCAAAGGTCCAGCAATGTCCCCTGGGACTCTTTCCATCGGTGCACCCACTTGGTACAGCTGGAGAGGGGTGCAACCACATTGCTTGGGTCCCTTCTTGGATCAGCATACATCACAGGCCCAACATCACTCTTCAACACTTTGCCACATGCCAGTCCAGTAGCACCTCTGTTGCAGCCAACTTAGGGTTTTCTTCCCTCTCAGGTGCCCACCAGTGATCTGGTCATGGGACTCATCCTAGATGTCGGACCTCATTTTCTTTGGAACCACCAGTTGCCAAAGCTTGCTGAGGCCATCGTGTGTCTCCCACTGATGCTCCAGTAGTCAACTGTTCAAGCGAAGAAGGTCCCATTGACTCCAGTAGCTCTTAGTCGCAAGCTTGAACCTGGACACCTCTTCCTAATATGGTCGCAGTGTACTCTGCTCCAGCCACTCTAGCACTAGCTGTAAATCTGCATTCTCCATCTGCATCCTCTCCAGGTCTTCTTCAGCTGACTCTGGCCCTGTTGCAACAGTACAGTGGCAATTCTTGTTAAGATTCCTACTATACTGCTTGCCATCTGTTCTTCCTTATTCTCGCACACTATCGATCGTAGTTCTCCTGCTTTTTCTTGGTGGTGGGGCTACTTAGGAAAAGCCGGCCGGTTGTTGCCTCTTGTCCACAGCCTGTACTAGTTTACCCTCATCCATCTTGCCTTTTGCAGCTTTCTTCTTGCCGTCCTTCTCATTTGGACAATCATAGCTGAAGTGTCCCACCTTAGCACATGTCCGACATCCTTCTGATACAATCGTAGATTTCCCTGCACTGCTCTTTTCTTGCTCCTTCTTCCATTTGTAACAATCCTCTTTTTTGCTTCCTGGCTTCCCTCAAAACCAGCAACCTCCTCTGGTCTTTCCCTGTTCCCTCCACTTGTAGCAGTCTTCTTTCCCATGTCCTGGCTGTTCACGGTACCTGCAACTTCCTTCAAAACTTTCCGCTTCACATACCTGCCCCTTTTTTGCCTTGAATCCCACACTATGACCTGCCTGAAAAGTGGACATAGTGGACATGATGTAGGACTCAAATTAAAAAGCTCTGGCTAGTGCTTCTTGCACTCTTCTTGGATGTGCATGCTTCACCCTTACTTTCAACTCTTTACTGTCAAGAGCATTAATGAAATGGTCCCTCAGAAGAATAGCCAACAGGTTAGGTGCTACTCCAGGTTATGCCTTGTCTACCATACTCCCCAGATCATAAGCAAGCTGCTGTAAGGATTCGCCTTGAGCCCGTATATGGCTCCAGAATCTTGCCCTGTAGATCCAAGTCTGGTACATGGTTCCATATTTGCACTCCAGTACTTCTACCAAGGACTGATAAACTATTCCATTCCTCCACTGACTTCTGGCCCAGAATTGCATTCCTTGAGGTTAGTAGCCAGCTACATTACCCTCTGCCATCATCCCAACCATTCTGCTCAGCAAGTAACTCACACTTCACACAGTAAGCTTTCGAAGATACTTTACCATCAAATTCCTGAGATTTCTTTTTAATTGGGCCCCTATTATAGCCATGCACTTCATTGGTTTGGGTCTTAAAAAGTGGGACATCATAATTAAGACCAGGACTTAAATCTGCATTCTGAATATTCAACTCTGTAATGCTACCCTTAGATGCTTGGGATTCGTGAAGACCCACCATACACAATTTTTTTTTTTTTTTGTCATATGTTCTCTGTACACTAATGTCGGCTCTGCAGTGCAAGATTTCTCTACAGCCTCAGTTCTCTGTCTAGGTTAATTGTCTCTAACTGGTCGTTGAGATGCCTTTGCACTCCATCACATTATTGCTTACCTCACACTTCTGCTGCTGTAGCTCAGTGTATACATCCTCCTTCAACTGTTGTTCTTTCTTCATTTCCCCCATGAAAACATCTGGCTGTCCTTGTATCCTCAGTTGTAACTCCCTCTGTTGCTCCTGTAATGCCTCTAGCTGTTCACTTTGTGCTTGTAATAATTGTTCTTTGGTTTCATTCCTGAACTCTTTCTGTTCTTCACCTTGGACCTGTAATTACATCGTCTGGACAAGTCTGGTGAGGTATTGTTTTTGGTCGTTTGTTTGTTTGTTTGTTTGTTTGCAACATTTCGGAAAAACTGCTGAATGAAATTACATGAAACTTTCAAGATATGAGCCCACTGGTCAAAAAAGAAAGTGATTAAATTTTGAAGGTAACAGAGTGACCCTGAAAGGTCAAAATCAAGGTCACGGACTGTCAAATGGCTATAACTTGAAACCAGTTGAAGACAAAGATATTTACTATTAAGAACATGCAGAAACTCATAATATAGGCTTTCATTTGGTACCAAGACCATTGACCTTGAGCGAACTTGAAAGGTCAAACTCAAGAGCACGGATATTCAGGGGACCATAACTCGAAACTTGTTGAAGATAGAGAGATATTTACTAACACCAACATGTAGGAAGCCCCATATTGTTTTTTAATTGGTACCATGAACTTTGACCATGAGTGACCTTGAAAGGTCAAATGGAGGATTACGAATTTTTAGAGGGTGTAACTTGAAAACATTTCGCCTTTGTCTATTTATTGCCAGACGCCCCAGTCCCATATGAGGTGACAACAATCAAATCACCTCCATGTCGCCCTGTCCAATGCCATTTCATTGCCTTGCTCCCAGCTCACACACCCCTTTCTCATATGCCTCTCCAATCCATCCCTTGATCTCGTCCTCAGCTTCCCCCTCCCCCTCCCCCTCTCCATTTCATCCTCGGTCTCCCCCTCCCTCTACCCCCCTCCACCTCACTTGCATACAGTCTCCTCATTAGTCTCTCACTCTCCATCCTCTCCACATATACTGTCAACAAATAGCAGTAATGATAAGTATTTGACAGCAATAAAATAGCTGCTGTTGGGCGAGGTTTGTTCTGCTTGGCAAAACTTGTTCTTTGAGTTCATTCTGTCCTTCATTCTGTGCCTGTAACTGTACACCTTGTGCTTGCAGGTGTACACTTTGCACTTGTAATAGCTTCATAATTGCAGCCAGCGATGCCTTCTCTTTCCTAGCTTGGCCTCTAGTCTGTACACCTTCTGCCTCCATGTCGAAGGTTTGACTCACTACAGCACTTTTGTAATGATTCCACTCCTGACACCACTGTTATATCTCCAGTCCCACACTGCCATAGGCTCCAACAGACAGTAGTTCAGTATAGGAAGTATGTTGCCCTGTGAGTTGTCCTTCTTATGGTTAGCCTTCCGGTTTGCATCAACAAGATCAGCTCAGGCACTGTAAATAAACACTGGCTTCTTAAGTTTGCTGTCTTTAGTTTCCAAATAATTACACTTAATGGTTGCCAAGTTCACTTCACTGTTTTCCCAAGTACCAGGGCTATACAGTTTGCACTGACGCTGAACCGACACTGAACTAAATTAAGACTGATCTAACTCCTCTAGTCCCTTCGCCATCCGTATATAAGCTTGCATTACACTCGAATCTTCTAGTTTACTCTAGCATGTTCAGTTACCAAATTGGAGACACTTAAAACATGCCAGGGTTAACTTACATTACACATAACACTCTAAATGCTTTAGCATACAAACTGAAATAAAATTACATAATTTAACAATCACTAAATAAAAACATTATAGAGAAAAAGGGCATAGAAATTAATGCATAGCTGTACAAAATACCTTTGCTCACATTTTGCAGGCTAGCTGGCAACTCTCACTTTAATTGAAAAGTACGAGAAATACTGAGAACCTTCCAGCACTTCCTAACTAGGAAATCCCACTTCTCAACAGTATCAACAATTTGCTCCATTACCTCGCTGCATCCAGTTGACGTATATATACTTCCACACATATTCTCACTGTCAGTCCCATTGATGTATATAAATGCGCATCAATTGCAAGGTCCCTAATTTACACAATTTTCAATTTTCGCACATGATTTTTGGTTCGTATACACAGGACACCTTCTTATACAAGATGAGAGGCAGGGACAATGCCTTACCCTGCATGACCTCCCTCCCTCCACACCATTGCCTCAGCAATTCACCTGTTACTAGTGACCTAGCCAGTAAAGACATGTCGTGCCACGGTGCGAAATTCAGGGCCAGAGTGATCCCCAATCGATGACAATGTAGAGGACAAAGTTTACATAGCATTAGAGGAAGAAATGGTCAGAAATGATGAACAGGTAATGTCGCCAAAAAAGGTCAGGTACGGTATGTTGATGTGTTTGGTGAGTGAAACAATGCTTATATTGCCTATATTACTGTGTGAAAACCAATATACTCTCGTACTATATATAAATTCGTACCAAGTAAATAAATAAATACCGTTTATGAGTAGTGTGGAATAGTTACCCTCCCACAGAACTTGTTTTCTTTGGAGCCACCCTGATAGAAAATCCAGTAAGGTAAGGGGTACAGCTACCTGTATAGAGTATTTTAAACCTCAGGAGAGCGATTTCTCTATGAATTTTCGATGTTTCTCACCAAAAGCAGAGGTTTGAGCCAAAAATTTTTTTTTCCAAAATTGGTCAGGATTGGGGGGTCAGTGGTGGAAAATTGGTCGGGATGGGGCAGGTTAACTCTCTCTCGCACTGATAAGTTTTAGTAAGTCTTCCAGGGCACGATTTTATTCCACCCTCCCCCTTGCCATCCACCATGAGCACTGCTTAAAACATGTATTCTTGCCTTATTTTCACGACCCAAACATCTATACGTTGCCATGAAACCTACATCATCTTATTCGCCGATGTTTGTTCTAGCCGATAAGCAAAACAGAAAAAAGAAAGAGAAAAATACGAATAAAAGTACATTAGGCTGGTGTGAACATTTCGGAATATCAGTCTCACTTCCCAACACCCTAGTTTGAATGTTTTCCATCATACAGAAAAATGTTATTAGATGTTTTCAAAGAGAATTTCGTCAACTTTCTAATAAGCCTGGTCGGGTTGATATATGATTTGTAGTTTCTGAGAAAAAAGCAAAAACTAAAAGCCATTTTATACCAGAAACTGTTTTTTATTCAGGGAGCTCTACTGCAAAAGTTTTGTCACACAGGTTATGTTTTTATTTCATAAGCTTCCGTAGAATTTCATGAGCTTTCTCGTGATACCCGCAGATTTTTCATGTGCCTCAAAGTTTCTGAGTAAATCGCAAAACACTACTGGCTACCCACGCCCATGATGCACTTATGTCATGCGTGCTCATTAACAGTTATATTCCCGCCTATGTAACAAGAACTTTTCATCAGAAATATTACATTTTTATGTCTTGTACATGTGTAGAATTCACTGATCTTTATCATGGTTCTTACAGGAAATTGATACATCCAATACTTTTCGAGCAAATGGATGACAAACTTAGAATACTCCCCTGAGCGTTGCATTGTTTTACCGCAAGCGAGAAAAAAACACTCTCTTCCCATGCCTTTACCTAAAAAAAAAAAGAATATGCTCCCGAAGGCTTATATTTTGGTCATGTACATACATAGAATTCCTCAAGCAGTGACCCCAGCTACTTTAAAAAAAATCCCGATGGTGGCCACTTAACTAGCAGGGACCCTCAGTGATCCACAGCCCATCACAGGTCGAAAGTATGAGTAATGGCTGTTAACTCAGGGCTATCTGTGCATTTCCTAGTCTGTGATTATACTTTATTTGCATTAAATAAATTAATCGGGCTCTGGAAAAAGACATATATACACAAGTGTTTTATTTGGGAGTGAACACATTAAGCTGGGGGTTAGACAAGAGATACTGATCCAAGTGACCTTTAACCCCTTAACCGCTGGGATGTCGGAATCGGTCCCTGCGTGTCCCACACGGATAATCGCGCTCCGACTGACTTTTTAAAAATATTTGCCAAAAATCAGTTATTAGTCCTACAATATTATAAATAGTTATCATATGGCACATACCTTCAGCTTTCTCCTGGGATGTTTGTTGAGCCTTCATTGACTGCCGAAGGACTCGTGGAGACTTCTGAAGTTGGGTAAAGAAGTCTCCACTTTACACTTCCCGACACCCCGTAATATGATTACCACAGCCTAATATTATCACTAGAAACACTGTTCTTTGATTTTCAAGTAGTTTGGAATCTATACTTCAAAAAGAAAAAAAAACACTGTGAAAGCAATGTAAATTACGAGCGCATACCAGTTTCCCACCCGCACTCATTCCCAGCTAGTATTTTGTCATTTATTATTCATAAAGACACCCACACTTTATATTCCTAGTACTTTATTACACTTATATATATCTACAGTATATATCTATAAATTTCCTTCAGTAACAGTAATTTATTTTCACTCCAGGCATTCACTTTCTCGTTCAGTAAACTACGTATAGAGCAAAGCTTTCACTTTCACTGTCATTACTCTAAGTATTTGTACTCATATTCTTATATTACTAATTATTTACATTGCTATTTACATTTTCTATTCTACAGTATTTACAGTGTTTACACTTCTATTTTATTTACACTATGATATGCACTGTCACTTCCAGCAACTTATAAAACAATATTCCACTGTTCAATCATATTTACATCCATTGCTTTCACTTGCTATTTATTCATTATTTACACATTATTAACATCTCCACTTGCACTGTTTTAGAACTGCTTCAGGCTGAGGTAATCAAAGAAGCAGGTTATGCAGAGGGGAACTTGGCATTCAGCCCACTGCCAAAAGGTGCGATTGTGCTCAGGTGTGCGTCTGGTGGTATGTGAACACACCTGGCACCTGTGGATCGCAGCTTTCCTCTTCGTTGTGGCAGGCATTTGCACCAGTCTGTGCCAATCCATGTACGCCCTCTGCTCAAGTCTGTCAGGAAGTCTAACCGAATGGCACCTTGGAGCTGTTGCTGTCACCTTACCTTACCTCTCAAGCAGCTGCTGAACACAAGTCCTGGCGAACCTCAAGGAGAAGGACTTGGGTGGTTTTACCTTCATCTTGTACAGGATGAAGGTGTTCAGCATCATCATGTCAATGAGATGCAGAAACACTTTCCTGTACCACCTAGTATTCTTCCTGAGGCAGTCGATCTCTCCAATCATCATGTCGGACTTGTCCACCAGCCACATGTTGATACTGTAGTCAATGACAGCATCAGGTTTCATCACAGGTTCGCCTGTCTTCCGGTCGACCTTCCCATTGTCTTTCAGTTCCCCCTTGTGTACGGTGGTGAGCATGTACACGACCCTCTTCTCATGCCACTGTATTGCCAGCATCTTCTCAGACTTGCGTAGGTGCACGTCTCCTTGCTGCGAATTTCCTGCCTTGGGGAATTTTGGGAAGTTGGCACAATTACTCTTGACAGTGCTGCAGGAGCCGATGCCGTGCTCTGAAAGGTATTTAGCAAGTTTTGGTGCTGTATAGTAGTTGTCAGTATATAGCACATGATTCCCACCAAAATACCTTTCAAGCAGCACACAGCCTGAGAAGCCAAGAGTGTGTGTTATTTCCAGATCGACAGTGCTGGCTGAATAGATGACGAAGTCAAGGATGTACCCCATCTTACGGTCAGACAGTACATTCCAAACTGATGTCTTTTGCTTGGAATGTACTGTGCGAACCTCAGACATCCTCTGAACAGAACCAAGGATTTGTCTATGACAACCTTCTGAAATGGGTGGAAGAATGACATAAATTAATTTTTATCCTTCATTCTGTTCAGAATCTCCCAGATCTTCCAGAGTGGGTCACCCTGGGAAGGTACATCGTTGTTGGTGATGTGCAGGTTTCCCATGATGTTACAGAAGCAATCTCTGGCCATGTACTTATTGAAGGTGGGTGAGGGTAGTAAGAGGTCCATGGACCAGTACTCTTCCAACTTCATGCTTTCTTGAATGGGGCGTGAGAAGCATGAGGATGAAGAACATATACAGTTCCTGCACTCCAAGCACGGTCCACTGTTACATTTCACTGCACCTGCACCACTTGCAGCACGTTGTGACTCGTACCTATTGGTCTCAACACATATGTGCTGCATGACTTCATCATCATGGAACGCCAAAAGGTAGTCCACACACTCAGCATCCTCATCAAGAGTGAAGGCAGGCTGTATCCCTGAGCAACTCTCGTCAAAGTCGAGTTGTTCCGGACGAAATTGGAACCTTCCGTGCACACAATGGCGTCCAGGGTTCCTTCTCGTGGTGGAGTAGGCTGGGTGAGGGTGGATGAGGGTGGCTGTGAGGCAGACTGGGCCGTTTCAAGGTCATTCCTACTGACCCGAGGTTGCCATGTACCACTAGCAGCCCTTACTCTAGAAGTTACTTTAATTTTACAACGAGTAAGGGATTTACCTAGTCCCCTACGCCCTGCCTTCACTGTAGATGCTGGTGGAGACTCCGACGACGAAGACTCAGGAGAAATTTCGGCTGAAGAGGTGGAAGATATTAGTGAAGTGGGGCTGGGAGAGCAGGGAGGTGATTCATCCCGGGACTTATGGGGGGCTGGGTCATGCGAGGCCATTGCTCTGGGGCTAACCCACCTCCTCTTCACTCCCTTCCCAAATTACTTCCCCTGCTGCACTAAGGGCCCTTTCCCTTGGAGCCAGGACGAACTTCGGATACTGAAGCACTCGTACTGGCAATTTCTGTCACGATTTCCTCCCCAGGCTCATCACACAATTCACCCGACAGGTCAAAGTCATTGCCCATCATTATCATCGATAAATCAGCTGATGCACGTTCCACAGCAGAGTCACTTAGTCCTTTACCCCTTCCCACACGAGGTTTAGTAGGGGTTGAGGTCACAGGGCCCTTTGCAATGGGTGTAGAAGCGGCGGAAATGGAGGGGCACGAGTGCGACATGGTTTCACCTCGAAAGACAACACTAAACTGAATGATGTGGCTTATATGGGTAGGCAAGGGTTGACAATGTCAGTGTGGTGACAGCTGCTAATTTATATGCTATGAAATGTTTGGCAGGAAGTCTAGACAATACATAATAAATTAGGTAGTTCCAGGTTAATGTAAATATCACTTAGGCTTCTCCCTTCCTTTCTTATATATTTTTTTATTACGAGAATAGGTCATACGGAATATTTCAAGGGGAAATAAGCAGGGAAAATTAGCAAACGAGTGCACATGGGGTGTTGCCAGGTGATAATTAGCCAATTCCAGGTGTATGACATTATCAGTTACCTTTTTCTTTTATATATATATTATTTTGTATAAGAATAGGGCATAGGGCTCATTTCAATGGATGAAATCAGTGGAAAAATCCAGGGAAGATTTGTGTAGCGTGGCGCAGCCAGGCAGGCGAGAGGAGAGGGTAATGGAGGGGACGTAGGGAGGGGAGTCAAGAATGGGGCAAAATGGCTAAATTGTCAACAATGGATGGAAGTACAGATGACATTAGCAGCACTGACTATTGCTGGACACTGGCAGTACTGATAGATGATACAAGTTACCACATGAAAGCCCGGGCGAATTCAAAATAACACAGAATCACATAAATGGCTCCCCTTGGTATGATCCATTGCACCCAAGCATCACGAAAGTGATGCCCCGCGGTTAAGGGGTTAAAGGTTAATACTATATCACAATTACTACGTTGGAGAGAAATTTGTTCCATATATTTACAACTCTGTTAACCCGTGGAGAGTGATAATGGTTCCATAGGTAGCTATTGCCAAGCCACTTCTTGGCCAAAATTTCGAGTATTACAGAATGTAATTGTAGTTATTGTAGCTGTACTGTGAATGTGACTGTAGTAACAGAGAATAAGAAGAAATTAGGGAGAAAGAGAAGAACGGGATGAAGAGAGATGGGAATACTGGGCCATACTCTTTTTTCAGCACACTTGCCTTGGTTAAAGGAGTAAAAGTATCCTACCACCGTCAAGCCCAAGTAAAAGTATCCCGGAATGCTAAGTGAGACTGCCCTAGGGAAGTTAAAAGTTATTATTTGCCATTGAAACTACAGTATCAGCCATGTGTTTTGTAGTTGTTTTTCACTAAGCGAACGCCATGGTCAAGGCCAAGTAAAAGTATCCCAGAACGCTAAAAGAAGTTTAATTACTAGAAGTGCAAGTGTTTGTGGTCAAGGCCACTCACCCTGGTCTCCTTTGGTCATTTACCAACCCACCACTGAACGAGGTGGATGTCGACCTGGCTTAGCTCTCATGATTAAAAATCATCCCTCGCATACCTCTGGACAAGGGGATGTGGCCTAGTTCAGAGGTCGGCAACCTGCGGCTCTTTCAGGACACTTTTGCGGCTCCCTGAGCTTCATAAATAATTATTTTATTCATTCAGAACAAAGGCATCATATAACTGTATTAAAGCATACTGAATAAATTACATGAACACATTATTATACTTTGATTTGCCTTGTGAATATAAGTAGATCGAACAATATCATTGTAATGTTTTTTTTAGATTTAGAAGTACTGTAGCTTTCGGTTTATGAGGCAATTTTTTGTTTTGCAGCTCCGAGAGTTTTTGAAATTTTAATGGCTTTTCTAGCTTTAAGGGTTGCTGACCTCTGGCCTAGTTACAAAATACTCAAGTGGGGAGGGGGAGGAGGAAGAGTGGGGAGGGGGGAGGAGGGGGAGGGGAGGAGGATATTGGGGAGGGGAGAGAGGCTTGCGGGAATTGATTGTGAGCATGCCCAGTATTAAGTATGCATTGTATTGGGCAGTTTTAGAGTGCTGATTGGGCCTCCTAAGTTCACAAGTAGGGATTTTAAAGAGCCTCCCAAGTGCACATGTATAGGAGTTGAGCCTCCCAAGTCCACAAGTAAGGATGATAGAGCTTCCCATGCCCACAAGTGGGGATGGTAAAGAGTCTCCCAAGCCCACGAGTGTTGAAGAGCCTCCCAAGTCCAAGAGTAAGGAAGATAGAGCCTCCCAAGTGCACACGTAGAGATGACAGAACTCAGTCCACAGGTAGGGTTGGGGGAGAGAAAGAGAGAGAGAGAGAGAGAGAGAGAGAGAGAGAGAGAGAGACTTCCAAGTCTACAAGTAATGGTGTCAAAAAGTCTTCCAAGTCCAAGGGTAATAATAGGGTCGTTGTGCCTGGACGGCAAGTACCTGCTTGAGTCGTAATGGTCGTGATGCATATTAACCCTTAGCAGGCGGCAGCAGTTGGTGAGAAGCACCTAAATAAAATAAAAAAATCATCTTTACATAGACCCCCTCGACCACAGGACTGCACCATAAATAGAGTTACACCGCATTATACAAGGTTTTAACTTAGTCTATATAAAGACTACCGCATGTAAGGCTAAGGGAGCAATCTCATTTTCCATCTGGTAAAATGAATTTTTGTCTCCCGCTTTTAATTTTTCGCAGATTTCAAAACTTTTTATACACCAAATGTGTGACTATATACTGCTATTCTGCCCAGAATTTCAGCACAATTGGACTTATTTTAAGCCGTGCAGAAATTCATTTAGTTTTATTTTGGGAAAATTGTATCTGCTCAAAAGTACTATAAGTTATAACAAGTTCCTTTGATGATTCGCAACTATTCCCATGTGTATATGAAATGTAGAAGTGAAAAAAAAATGGGTTTACACTTTCCCCAAAATCCCTGGACATGCCCTCACTAAACACCCGTTTAAAAAAAATTATTTAAGAATTAAAGATCGCCAATAGCTGTGAATATAGATAATGGTTTCATGATTATAATCCAAAAAAAATAAAAAGAGTCGGTCAATTACAAGCAAAGTAGCTACATTTTGAATGTGAAAAAAACATTCCGAGAAAAGGACATTTTTTGTTTTACTCTTCTGGAATTCTGTATAACAGCATGCTAGTGGAACATAATACCAATAAAAAAATAATTATTACATACCTAACTCTGTTGGACAGTCTCAGGGAGGTCAGATTACAGTTCAGGTCAATCAGGAGTCAGTCAGGTCACCTGAAGTGACCTGCTGTGTGGCAACTGGAGGCCGTCCTCGCCACTCCCCCACCCCACCATCCATAGACATGTGCTAGCAAGTGGTACACCAGTACTAAATTTCCCTCACTATATCTTTATTTCTTAGATTTACAGGGTTCATTGAGCAGACTCCCTACATGACAGTCGTTGTTGCACTTGGTAGTGAGAGTGGAGTCTGTATGCTTTGTTAGCAATGATGAATTCAATGTACCACCAATCTTCACTCTTCAGCTTACAATGACACAGTCAGGATAGCATTACTCTCGTCAACATCTGTATTTGCACGATGTTGCTGTGGAGTCAACTGCCAGATCTCGAGCAGCAGCAGCTGAAACAGGCGTTGGTGGCGTGATGGTGGCAGGAGGCTGTGTAGTGTCACGAGAAGTTTATGGTTGAGATTCACTTTCGCTCTTTTTCCATCTTCTCTCCATTGCTTTCTTCCCTTTCTCAATCTGTCACTGTTTCGTCTTGCTTAGGGGAGGCATTTCCACAGTCTGAACCGGGGAACAGTAAACAATACTGGGAGAATAGCCGACACAGAGTCATAGCTGTGCGTACACTTCCTCCCGATAAAATTAGCACACTGAGCTGCTACTCCCACTGCCGTACATCCACTGATCGCCTGAATGGTGCCAAGAGTATCGTACAGTAATAATATGACACAAACTCCCTGAAACAAAATGACCTAAAATGCAAAATAACAACATTCAACGTGGTTCAGAATAGGACATTAAAGGGCCGCTTCACCCTTATGGCCATTTAAAGTTTAAAAAATGCGTGCTGGCAATACACGTGTTCCTACGGCCACCAAACTCGCTGAGCAGACGCGGTACGCCATAATCGTTTCACACAAATTTTTTGAAAAAAAAAAAAAAAAAGATTTCTGACCCAAAAATCGGGTTTTCCCGTTACTCTACAGCACTATGGAACAGTTGTTACATTTCATTAACATAGCAAAGATGCTTCTAATACTAAAACCGTAATTTTGTTAGCAGCTGTTGTTCACATGTGTAAAAGTTAAGGTAAGTGGAGTCACTCACACCCACAGGCAAAGCTGTGTCCAGGACTTGTGACCTGGATGTGGTTTCTCTCCACCCTCCCTCACTAAATTGTTGCTAACCTAACATAACCTTTAACTGTTGCATCTTATGGCATTTTTCTTTTCATCTATTACTGTGGTAGATGATTCTGAGTACGACATCCAAATATCAGAAAAAAAGCATAAATTGAGTTCTACAGGAGAAACAAGAGAGTGCTGCACCCCCTCTAGGAGCTGGGAACAGACATTTTTTTTTTTTTTGCCTATCGACCATTGGGGTCGAAGCACCTGGTCATTAAGGCAAATATATATATATATATTGTTACATAGCCTATGATTTCATCATCCTTTGTGTAATTTTAACGCACAGTATGCTGCATGTTTGATCACGAGCGTGTTCTGCCTCAGTTCCCCCCTTCTAGCGTTATAGTAGAGTAAGTCGACATTTCTGTTATTCAGTGCGGGATTGTCATCTATTTGTCCCCATGGCTTCATTTGCGCGTCCTTCTCACAAGTTGTATCAAGCTCTGCCGGCCCCTATATAATGAGCTCAGTCTCTGCATCATTGCCACTTAGATCTGCTCCTCATTTTGTTCATATCTCTGTCCTCCCCCGTACAGATATTATTATTGTGAGTGCTCAAGAAATCTCCAAACATCTAGCAGCTGTGTGTAATTTGAGTATAACTGTTGTATTTTTTCTTGTATTGTGTAGAATATGGTTGATTCTTAGGCCTAGTGAGGTCTTCGTGATTAATGTAGAGTTTTATATCAGTCATTTTTGATAATAGTTTGTATCTGTAATAATTTATCTGGCATTCACTGAGTATTATCTGGTATCTCATTTTATCAGGGCTGACTTAGATAAATTTGCTCTTGCTAATTTCGTGTTAATAGAGGCTATTGCAGTTAACCATATATTTAACCTGTTTATTTGCCATTACATTATCCTTATGAGTCCTGAATGTTTTGTTGTTAGTTTGAGCATTAAACTTTAACTTGTAATTTTACCTAACTCTTTTGTTTTGAACCTGGAACTTTACGGGACAGTAGTGATTTTTAGTTTTCTCACTTAAAGTGTACATTATCTTTCTCTGTTCCGTAACAATATATATATATATATATATATATATATATATATATATATATATATACTGTATATATATATATATATATATATATATATATATATATATATATATATGTACATACCTAGGCAGATATATATACATAGATATACAAACATATATATATATGTTGGCGGGGGTTCCGCCGGCATAGATCATGGGTCCAGGGCGAGATGGGGCTCGGGCCTGTGCTAGAGGGTACAGGGCATTGCGGTTCCCAGGCTGCCACTTCTGCCCAATAGAGAGGGGACCGAACCTGGGAGTAGCGCCCCAGGAGGCTGCCCTATCAGTGGGTATATAATGGCGGGATAGTTGCAGTGCCAAGACGCGCTTGGAGGGTGTCCCTACAGCTGTCCTGGCAGGGTGCCCCGAGGCCACTACCACAGCCACTGGTAAGCTGGTTGGCTAGGGGTCCCAGATCCATTGCCTGGACCTGGGATTGTGCAGTGAGTTGGACCTGTGCTATGTCTGTCCCCATTTATTAATACTGAAGATGACAAAACAAAAAAGGTTTCAAAGCAAGCCTGAGGACAGTAAATCACCCATGGGGATGAGGGTGGGTTCATGGAATGTGGGAAGTTTGAGGGAAAGAGCAGGGGAAGTCGTTGAGGCATTCAGTAGGAGGTGGGTGGATGTGGCGTGTTTGCAGGAAGTCCGGTACAGGGGTGGATCAGCCAGAAAGATTGTTGGGAAGGACTGTTGCTATAAGTTGTTTTGGCAGGGGGGTACAGACGGATATGGAGGTGTTGGTGTGATGGTTGCTGAGAAATGGGTGGAATATGTTATGAATGTTTTGAGAGTAAGCGATAGGATATTGGTAGTGAAAATTCTGTTGGGAAGAAAGACAGCTGTGATTATATCGGCATATGCTCCACAGGCAGGATTGGATGAATCAGAGAAAGATAGATTTTGTAATGATTTAATACATGTAGTGGGTGGTATGCGGGATGATGAGATAGTGATTTTGGGTGGGGACTTAAATGGTCATGTAGGTGAAGCAGCACAAGGTTATGAAGGAGTGCATGGGGGATGTGCATATGGTCTAAGGAATGCAGAATGGGAAAGGATACTCGAGTTTGGGGAGGCAACGGACATGATTGTGTGCAACACATATTTTAGGAAAAGAGACAGTAGGTTAATTACGTATGAGTCTGGGGGAAATAGCTGTCAGATAGATTATTTTCTGGTTAGGAGGGCTGATAGGAGGTTAGTGAGGGATGTTAAAGTTATAGGAAGTGAGGAGTGTGTGCAGCAGCACAAACTATTGATTTGTGATATGGTGCTTAAAGAACAAGTGATGAAGAAGAGGACTTATGTACCTAGGAGGAAAATAGGGAAGCTGAAAAACCAAGTAGTAAGGGATCCTTCTATAGCGAGTTGAGGAGAGTGGTGGCTGAACAGGGAGCCGTAGACAGAGGCGTTAATGAACAGTACAGAGCCCTCAAGAACAATTTCTTGAGAGTTACTGATGTAACATGCGGCTGGACAAGAGGACCACCAAGACATAAAGTAACTTGGTGGTGGGATGAGGGTGTAGAAGCTGCAATTAAGGAGAAAAGAAGGCTTTTCCGGGAATGGAAGAAGGGTGGTAGCAAAGAGGAATATTTGGCTGCCAAGCGTAGGGCGAGGAGAGAGGTATACAGGGCAAAGTCTGAGTCACAGAGACAATTACTTGATAACCTAAATCATGGGGAAAGGAAAAATATATTTAGGGTGGTAGGTCAGGTGAAGAGGGATAATCGGGATATCATAGGTGAGCAGTGTGTGAAGAATGATGAAGGAAGGGTAGTGGTGAACAGTGAAGATATTAAAGATGCATGGAGAGAGCATTATAACCGGTTGTTGAATGAGGAGTTTGACTGGGACAGGGAAGGTTTGGAGCCAGCAGATCCAGTGTCTGGCCCTTGGTCTTTGATTGATACTGCTACTGTGAGTGAGGCAATAGGCAGGATGAGGGTGGGGAAGGCAGTAGGTGTGTCTGGGTTGACTGCCGAAATGTTGAAGGCCTCAGGGGATATAGGGGTGAGTTTAGTCACTGACCTGATAAATAGGATTATTTATGAGTGTGTTGTCCCAGATGATTGGCTGAAGAGTGTAATTGTAAATGTGTATAAAGGGAAGGGTGATGCCCTGGAAAGAGGAAATTATAGAGGTATAAAGCTTTTAGATCAGATAATGAAGGTAATGGAGAGAGTTTTAGAAGGTATGATTAGAGAGAGAGTGAATATTGATGAGATGCAGTTTGGGTTTATGCCAGGTAGGGGGACCACTGATGCCATATTCATTGTTCGACAGCTTCAGGAAAAATATATTGGTAGGAGAAGGGATCTTTATTTTGTTTTTGTCGATTTGGAAAAGGCCTTTGACAGAGTCCCTAGAGAGGTGGTGAAGTGGGCAATGAGAAAGCTTGGCTTGGAGGAGTGGCTGGTTAGGGTGGTTATGGCCATGTATGTGGGTGCTCACACCCAGGTGAGAGTGAATGGAGATTTGAGTGATGAGTTTTCCGTGAATGTTGGTGTGCATCAGGGGTCAGTCTTGAGTCCCATGTTGTTTATCATGGTACTTGAAGCCCTTTCACATGACTTTAGAAACGGACTCCCGTGGGAGTTGTTGTATGCTGATGATTTGGTGTTGATTGCAGAGAATGAAAGGGAGGCGGAGGAAAGGTTTAGGAAGTGGAGAGATGGTATGAGGCAAAAGGGTTTAAGGGTAAATGCAGATAAAACAAAAGTGATGATATCTAGGGTTGGTGGCGGTACTGTCAAAGACGAGGGAGAGTGGCCATGTGCAGTTTGCCACAAGGGCGTGGGAAGTAATTCCATCTTGTGCGGTGTGTGTGATAAATGGGTGCATAAGAGATGTAGTGGTATCAGAGGTAGACTGCGAGATAATGCTGATTTTATGTGTACGGCGTGCCAGGGTGAGCAGGTGGAGATCGTCAGACGTGAAAGGATTGAACTTGCTGGTGAATCTCTTGAGTGTGTGGAAAAGTTTTGTTATTTGGGAGACATGTTGTGTGCTGGAGGTGGGGCTGGGTGAGAAGTGGTTGGAAGAAGTTCAGGGAGTTCTTGCCTCTCCTGACATTGAAAGGGCTCTCCCTACGTGCTAAGGTGTCTTTGTATGCAGCATGTGTTAGGAGTGTAATGCTGTATGGCAGTGAGACCTGGGCAGTGAAGGAGGATGTCATTCGCCGGCTCAGACGTACAGAAATGACAATGATTAGGTGAATGTGCAGTGCGTCCCTGCGTCCAAGGCCTGGAGGGGCTGGGTTTACAATGGAAGAGTTGAGAGGTAGGATGGGACTGGAGTGTATTGGTGTTGTGATGAGGAGAGGTAGATTGAGGTGGTTTGGACATGTGGAGAGGATGGGGGATGATAACTGGGTGAGGAAGGTGAGAAGTGTTAATATTGGGGGTGGGGTTATGAGAGGTAGACCGAGAAAGACATGGGACGAGGTCATTAAGTGTGACTTTAGGGTTAAGGGACTGAACAGGGAGGCTGCAATGGATCGTGCAGCGTGGAGAGCCGCCATTAGGTGACCAAGGCCGACACATGCAAGCATGTTGGAGCCTTTAAAAACGAAACGATATATATATATATATATATATATATATATATATATATATATTCATACACACACATCAATGCATATATACATACACACATTCATACGCACATACACACATACGCATTTATATATATATATATATATATATATATATATATATATATATATATATATACATATATATAATAATAATTTTTTATTGTATTTTTTTTTTGTAATTTTATTTGTATTTGTATTTTTTGTCATTTTTTTTTTACCTTACATTATCTAGTAGGAAAAAAATGCCTACAACCTAAAGTCCCTAGAACTAATAACCTAACAGACAAATCGCTAACCTACACTAAATCCTAAAAAGACAAATAGCTAAACCTACGGTAATGAGAAAAATAAAAATAACTCGACCAAGAGAACACCATCGACTGCAGAAATGTAATGCCTCTACAGTATACATTACATACCTGCACTCATCACTTGGTGACGGTCAGTTGAGGAACAACCTAATATAGGGGACATATATATACGAAAGAGAACCAGACGAGTCAGGAACATTTCCATATACGTCAGCTGTTGGCCCTAATTATAATTACTTAAGCAAGACGTTATAATATAGTTACATAATATGTACAAAAAGTGAAGGACCTCGCCCAACAGAGCACCATCGACTGCAAGTGCCCAATACCTTTCTATTTGGCACACTTGCACTCATCAGCTGGTGATCGTTAGTCGAGGAACGAGGTTTAATGTAGGAGACATCTATATTAGAAATAGATCAGTGGAAGGAGGAACTATTTCAAATATGTCAACTGTCAACTCTAATTAATAGTACAATATATACATATTTACAGTTGATAAAAACCAAAACCATACAGTAAAAAAGTCACATCACTCTGATCAGTCCAGTCTCTCTCAAGAAAGCCATCAATTTATCAGTCATAACAATGTCCCCATCACCCAGGATGTTGGAAAGGGTGAAGGGGACGTCTGCTGCGCCACAGTAATTTATAAGTGACACACGTTCACGAATAAATCGTCAACAGTGCAGGATGATATGACTGATAGATAACATCGCATCACAGATGTCACAGTGCGGTGGAATCGTCTTTCCATGTAAGATTTCATGTGCGTAAGCATGGTGACATTAAGCCATAAGTGAGCCAACACTTTTTCTTCAAGGCGACTGTTACGGTTGGCAGTGTCCCAGTCGCCCAGGTACGGCTTACACGTTCGAATATTTAGTCTGGTCCACTGACCTTGCCACAGAAGATTTATTGATTTCTTTCCGAGAGAGAGACTCGACCGTAGATCACGAGGAACGTCCTAAGTCTCCTTGAGCTCTACAGCTGACTTTGCAATTAAGTCAGCCTGCTCATTGCCATAGATACGACATTGACTAGGCATCCAAATCAGCGTGAATGACTTGTTGCATGAATGCAGCTTATTAACGATGCGGCCCTGGATCTCGTGAGAGTCCGTAGTACAAGATGTAATTGCCTGAAGGGCTGATTTTGAATTCGAAAATATGACAAATGAGTCATGCCTAGAACTGAGAGCATAGTCTATGGCTTTGTCAATAGCAAAAAGTTCGGAGGTAAACACAGATGTATGAGTCGGCAACCGATACCTGAGGGCACATTCAGTCGACCACACACTTGCACCCACACATTCACTCGACTTGGAGCCGTCGGTGTACAAGTGGTGGGACCCCAAGTGACGAATGATGATATTTCGAAACAAGTTGTGGACCTCCGCCTCCGGCACTTTGGTCTCAGGTGTTGGGAGCCATGTTACATCAACGATAATGCCGGGTGGCTCCCAAGGTGCTATATTGTTAATCACCCACTTGCCACAGTCACTGGGGTCCACACCAAGCTCCTGAGTCAGTAAGTGGCGGCAAACGGCAAGTGGCCGATGCACCCCCCGCATAAGATGGTGGTATTGACGCAGGGGGTACACCCGTGCACCATAGTCTAGCTTCGAGCGAATAAGGGACTTATACACCATTAATAATGATTTTCTGTCGGCACCCCTTGTAGTACCCGCTAGGTACTTCACATTTCCTGGTTTATCACAAAGACCGAGTTACCCGGTGCGCATCCTTATATAGGCCCCAAGCTACCCGTAGGTTGCCAGATAGGGATATCTGAGGCATTAGGGCACTTAAACATTACCGTCTATATATTATATAGTTTCTGCTAGGATTTACAGGGGACAATTTTTGGGGTAGCATCTATATATAGTCTATCCGCATTTTTTCAGTTGATTTTACACAGTCTATAATTCCACCGCCGGCTAAGGGTTAACATTGGCCTGTAAAAGTAGCTCCCCCCGTGTCTGTGTTGCTAATGACGAGATGGGATAAGGAGCAAGATAAACTGTGTTAAGTATTTCAGTCTAATAATTTACTTATTTACTTACTGGGTTATTAGTGTTACCTTCTTGCAGTGTTATTTAACCTGGGAAATGAGAAGATGGGATAAGGAGGCAGACAAATTAAGTATTTCTCTATGATAAGTAATTTATTTTTATTTACTTATTTGCTTATTTGTTTTATTGTGTTAAGTATCATTTTTTCTGTGATTGTTGTTTATATAATTTATTCTGTGGAATATTTAGTTTTCCTCTACTATAACTTCTTCCTTCTTTCTTTTTTTAGTTTATTCTGTGGAGAGTTAAGTATTTCTCTTTGCTACCTTATTTGTTTATTTATTGATTTATTCATTGGGTTATTTATGCTGCCTTCATGTCCTTTTATTTAACTTGGGAAAGATATCTTGTACTGATGGGGTTAATGAAGGCTATACCTAACCCCTCTTGTTCGAAAAAACAAAAATGTTATAAAAAATCGACTGGAGATATTGCTGATGGTGTGATGGGATAAGGAGGCAGAGATACAGTATTGGTAAGTATTCCTGTATGATAATTTATTCTCAGGAGTGTTAAGCATCTCTCTGCTATAGCCTCTTTTTTTCTTTTTCTTTTTAATCTATTATCGAGCAATAAGTATTTCTCTCCTATAGCCTTTTTCTTTGTATTTCTCTTTTTACTTTATTGTGTGGAGTGTTAAATATTCCTCACCTATAACCACTTTCTTTGTCCTTCTCTTTTTAATTTATTCTGTAGAGTGTTAAATATTTCTCACCAATAACCTTTTTCTTCCTCTTTTTAGTATATTCTGTGGAGTGTTAAGCATTTCTCGCCTAAAGCCCCTTTCTTTGTCTTTCTCGTCTAGTTTATTCTCTGGAGTGTTATGTATTTCTCTATGATAACTTATTCATTTATTGTGATATTCCCAGAAAATTTTATTCGGCATAGAAAAGAGTCCTTAGTAATGGAGGGGTTCGACAGCCAACTCCATCCGTTCGAAAATTTTCTTCTAATCGCGCACCTTCCATCGATTTTATTCAGCATAGGGCGGGTGGGTGAGTGGGAGAGTGTGGGGCTTTGAAAGTGAGCAGGAAGAGGAAGACTGACACGTAGCCTGAGTATGATATCATGTAAGTATGAAAGTGTGTGCCTGGGTGTGTAAATGTGTTTCCATGTATGAACCCATGAATTAAGGCATGTATGTCTCCATGAAAGTATATGGTCATGTAAGTATTAAAATGTGTGTGTGTGTGTGTGTGTGTGTGTGTGTGTGTGTGTGTGTGTGTGTGTGTGTGGATATTGCCTTGTAAGTATGAAGCCATGTAAGTACAGTATGTGGCCATGTAAGTCACCATGTGCGTCTTAAAAATTGTGTGGGTGTGTAAGTGATCGGTATAAGGGGCAGTGACATGCAAGTTGATGGGTGTTGGATGGAGGCCAGGGCAAGAGCTCCTTTTCGTGCCTCCAACCTCCAGTCCATCGGGGTAGTGCACCAGAAACCACACTCTATTTTACACTGACTTTATCAATTTGTCTATCTGTTTGTCTTTGTCTATCTGTCTATTTATCTGTCTATCTGGTTATCTGTCTATTTGTCTATTTGGTTGTTTACCTTTTCCTATCTTTATTTTACACTAACTTGGATTACATTTAACGACCTGGCTCTATCTGTCTGTTTGGTCATTCTCTTAATCCCTCCCTACCTTCCTACATCTCCCCCTCCGTCCCTACCTCCATGCATCTCCCATTCTCTGCCTACCTCCCTGCATCTCCCCCTCTCTAACCCGCCCACCTTCCCTCACGCAGTCCCCACCAAACCACTCCATGAACCACAACCAACACGTGTTCCGAAGCTTGACATTGAACGCTTTACCATTCCGAAACTGACTAATTTTTGTCATGCACGCTAAATTAAATACATGAAAAAACAATCTTAGCAACTGGGCTGGTATATTATATGTATATTTTGCACTGTTCTGAAATCTTGAGACTCCTTTTTCTTTCATGAATCGCTTGTTTTTTATTCAGAGGAGTTCATAGACATTGGCCTATTTCTTACCATTTAATCTCTGTCTGTCTGTCTCTGTCTGTCTGTCTCTCTAATGACCTCTTTATATATATATATATATATATATATATATATATATATATATATATATATATATATATATATATATACAAATATATATATAATATATATATATATATATATATATATATATATATATATATATATATATATATATATATATATATATATATATATATATATGTGTCTGTGTGTGTATGTGTATGTGTGTGTGTGTGTGTGTGTGTGTGTGTGTGTGTGTGTGTGTGTGTGTTCCAATGCTTGACACTGAACTTTATCATTCCGAAACTGACGCATTTTTGTCATGCACGCTAAAATAAATACATGAAAGAAAAAAAAAAACAATCTTAGCAACTGGGCTGGTATATTATATGTATATTTTGCACTGTTCTGAAATCTTGAGACTCCTTTTTTCTGTCATGAATAGCTTTTTTTTTTTTTTTTTTCAGAGGAGTTCACAGACATTATATATATATATATATATATATATATATATATATATATATATATATATATATATATATATATATATATATGTTGTTACATAGCCTATGATTTCATCATCCTTTGTGTAATTCTAACGTACAGTATGTTGCATGTTTGATCACGAGCGTGTTCTACCTCACTCCCCCCTTCTACCCTTATAGTAGAGTGTAAGTCGTTCTTTCTGTTGTTCAGAGCAGGATTGTCAACTCTTTGTCCCCTATGGCTTCATTTGCGCGTCCTTCTTACAAGTTGTATCAAGCTCTGCCGGCCCCTATATAATGAGCTCAGTCTCTACATTAATTGCCACTTAGATCTACTCCTCATTTTGCTCACATCTCTGTCCTCCCCTGTGCAGTTGGTATTATTGTGAGTGCTCAGGAAGTCTCCAGCCATCTAGCAGCTGTGTAATTTGAGTGTAAGTGTTATTGCATTTTGTTCTTGTACTGTATAGCATAAGGTGTTGATTCGTGGGCCTAGTAAAGTTTTTGTAATTCATATTGTCAGCCAGTGGTAATATTATTTTGTATCTGTAATAATATATCTTGCATTCACTGAGTATTATCTGGTTTTCTTATTTTATCGGGGCTGACATAGATAAATTTACTCTTGCTAATTTCGTGTTAATAGAGGCTATTGCAGTTAACCATATATTTAACCTGTTTTTTGCCATTACATAATCCTTATGAGTCCTGAATATTTTGTTGTTAGTCTGAGCATTAAACTTTAACTTGTAATTTTACCTAACTCTTTTGTTTTGAACATGGAACTTTGCGGGACAGTTTTCTCTGTTCTGTAACATAAATTTGCGACCTCTTATCAGGATATTCAGGATATTATCATAAGGATATTGCTTGATATTTTGTGACGATCATTTATTCATGATGTCTACTATTACTACGCTTGATGAAGCCAAAGATTTTTTGTCAAATATGCAAACAGTGTGTGATGTAGAAAACAAAACAAAGAATGAACTTAAGCTTGTTGCTCAACAATTGGGAATTGCAGTTCACTCTCATCATTCTAAAGATCAAATTGTTGGCATGATTAATAAAAGCTTGTTTAATGTAACTCCTCTAAATGAGCAAACGCAGATTGAAATAGCTAAGTTACAGCTAGCTCTGCAGGAGGCTCGTGTTGAGGAGGCTGAGTTTCAGGCACGTGCTAAGGAGGCTGACTCTCAGACTAAGGAGGCGGAGTCTCAGGCTCGTATTCAGGAGGCTGAATTTTAGGCAAATGCTAAGGAGGCTGAATCTCAGGCTCGTATTCAGGAGGCACAGATACAGGCTCAGGCATAAATTGAACTTGCTAGGATTCAGGCAGACCATGAGTATCGCATGAAACAAGGTGGAACTGGATCATCTAGCTCTGATGATTTTGATGTGGCTAAAAATGTTAAACTTGTCCCTCCTTTTAATTAATCTGATTTAACAAAGTATTTTCAGTTGTTTGAGAGGGTAGCTACAAGTTTTAATTGGCCCAAAAAGTATAGGCCAGTACTCCTTCAAACTGTTCTCACCGGTAAAGCTCAAGTAACTTATGCATATTTGCCTCAGGATCAAAGTGATAATTATGATGTGGTTAAGAGCATGATTCTTAAGGCCTATGAGCTTGTTCCTGAAGCCTATAGAGTAAAATTTAGGACAACTTATAAGCAAGATAAGCAATCCCATGTTGAGTATGCAAAAATCAAAGAAGATCTGTTAGAGCAGTGGTTAAATTCTAAGAATGTGGATTCTGATTTTGGTAAATTTAAGCAGATGATTTTGCTGCAAGACTTCAAAAGGTGTATTAATAATGATGTAAGCCTTTATCTTGATGAGAAAAGAATAGATAATTTGTCTGATGCTGCAGTCTTAGCTGATGAATATGTTCTCACTCACAAGAGATATTCTAGAGAAAAAAGGAAAGCTGAGAGTAAGTACGTTGCCTCTACTCAGAGTACAGGTAACAGGAAAGAGATTAAAGATGATGTTTCTCAGGAAGTAAATACCAGCTTCACCTCTAGATTTCAGAAAAGTAAATGTACTTATTGTAGTAAGCTTGGTCATACTACGGAGAAATGTTTCAGGAGACAGTGTGATGTGAACAAAAGGGAGTCTTTGAATATTCAGTCAATTGGTCTAGTATCCACCCTTGAGAGTTCCCAGAATTTTTTAACTGAGTTAACTGAACCTGCTTTGAGGGGTAAATTAGATTCTCATAATGAAGCTCCTCTTTTGAGCAGTAAAGTGGGTGACACTCTCAAGAGTTCATGTGCTAATTTCCTGTCTGATGGTTTTGTCAGTCCTCTGGACAGTAATGACAGGAAATCAGTTAAAATATATCGTGATACAGGTGCTTGCCAATCCCTTATGCTGACCAGTGTTCTAGGCTCTAATGTTAATTCCTATGATGAAACTGTAATCTTACAAGGTGTAGGGAATAATTACTTCTCTGTCCCTCTGTATAGAGTGAATTTAGAGTCTGGTTTTGTTAATAGTTCTGTTATGGTTGGGTTGGTTGAGACACTCCCAATGTCAGGTGTAACTTTCTTACTTGGAAATGATATTGGTGGAAGTCAAGTGTGTCCAGCTCCTCAGTTGTCTAGTGAGCCAGTGGCTACGACCCAGGATTGTGATGTCCCTGATGTGTACTCTGCATGTGTTGTCACTAGGGCTAAGTCTAAAGTTACTGGTGACTTAGAGGATAATGATGATGATGATGTTATCCTAGCTGATACTTTTCTTGCTAATTTGGACCACTCACCAGATGAGGCAGTACCCAGTAGTGTTGATAATTTGTCTCGTCAAGAGTTGGTTGAGTTGCAGGTTGCTGACCCTGAGTTAAAAGGTCTAGCTAACTCTGCTTGCAGTGAGGAAGAGTCAGCTGGTGCTTCTACTTGTTATTATATAAAGTCAGGAGTACTTATGAGGAAGTGGAGACCCCCAACAGCATCAGCCGACTGTGAATGGGAGGTTGTACATCAAGTTGTCATCCCTCGTGTTTGTAGGCAGGATATCATTAGAGTGGCTCATGATTCCAGTTTGGCAGGACATCTTAGAGTGAGGAAGACTGTGGCACGCATTTTGAAAAACTTCTACTGGCCAGGTATCTTCAGGGATGTTTCCTGGTATTGTAAGTCTTGTCACACCTGTCAAGTTGTGGGGAAGTGTAATCAGACCGAAAAGGTTGCACCTCTAGTTCCCATTCCTCCTTTTGAGGCGCCATTCACCCGTGTGTTGGTGGATATTGTGGGCCCTCTTCCTAAGACTTCTTCAGGATTTTCTTATGTGTTGACCCTGATTGATATGGCTACTCGTTATCCTGAAGCCATTCCACTTAGAAATATCTCAGCAAAGAACGTGGTTAAGGAAATACTAGGGTTCTTCACAAAGTTTGGTCTGCCCAAGGAGGTACAGTCAGACCGGGGAAGTAATTTCATGTCAAATGTTTTCAAGCAGTCTCTGAAAGAGTTGGGCATCACCCAGATCACGTCTTCAGCTTACTATCCCCAGACCCAAGGAGCATTGGAGAGATATCATCAAACACTCAAATCGATGCTCAAGAAATACTGTCTGAAAAATCAGAAAGACTGGGATAAAGGTCTTCCATTCGTTGTATTTGCCGCAAGAGAATCTCCAAATGAATCACTGGGCTTCTCACCCTTTGAACTACTGTTTGGCCATGAAGTAAGAGGACCCCTTAAGCTACTCAAGGAATGCTGGCTGTCGGAGGAAGATGACGTCAAGCTGCTGGAGTATGTGATGAAGTTCAAAGAACGGTTGTCCACTGCTTTACAGCTGGCGAGAGAGAATTTAGGAGCTGCTCAGGAGAAGATGAAAACTTGGTATGATAAGAAGTCCAGCTTACGCCACTTTCAACCAGGAGATCAGGTTTTGATTCTGCTACCGGTGCATGGGCAACCTCTTCAAGCCAAGTTTAGTGGTCCTTACTTCGTGGAGAAGAAACTCAGTGATGTCAACTATGTCATCGCCACACCAGATTGTAGAAAGAACAAGCAACTTTGTCACATCAACATGCTAAAGTTATATCACAGGCGGGACGAAAATAACCAAGTCTTCACTGTAGCTGTTCCGCTCGAGTCTGCAAGTGAAGTTCTCCCATGTAGCTTGAGCCTGAGTAATAGTTTGGGGAAGAATCCTGATATCATGAATGATCTCCAGACTAAGCTTTCTCATCTAGCTCCCGAGGAAAGGCAGGAGTTTTCGGCATTACTGCAGGAGTACCCGCAAGTGTTCCGTGCCACTCCAGGAAGAACCACTGTGTTGATGCATGATGTCGATGTTGGAGACGCAAAGCCAATTAAACTGCCTCCTTACCGTGTGAACCCAGTGAAAGTTCCTCTCATCCAGAAGGAGCTTGGCTACCTGTTGGACCACAAGATGATTGAGCCCTGTCAGAGAGAGTGGAGTTCTCATGTCACTCTAGTCCCTAAGCCAGGTGGGTCACAGTGGCTTTGCATCGACTACAGACGTGTTAATCAGATAACCAAAACAGACACTTACCCTCTCCCTCGCCTGGAAGATTGCATAGACAAGATCGGAAAGGCTAGGTACATAAGTAAGTTTGATTTGTTAAAGGGATACTAGCAAGTACCTATGACTGAACGTGCTAGGGAGATTTCATGTTTTGTAACACTAGGAAAGACTTTTGCATGTTCTGTAATGCCATATGGTATGAAGAATGCACCAGCCACTTTTCAGAAGCTCATGAATGTTGTAACAGAGGGTTTGGTGGGGTGTGTTGTTTATATTGATGATGTATTAATCTTCAGTGACAACTGGAAAGATCACCTATGCCATGTCAGTAAATTTCTTGAGCGTTTGGTTCAGGCTAATATTGTAACTAATTTATGAAAGTGTGAGTTTGGTCAAGCTAAAGTTCAGTACCTTGGGTACGTAATTGGTGATGGACATGTTGCACCACCAGCAGCTAAGGTTCAGGTTATAAGTGATCTTCCCAGACCTAAAAGTAGGAAAGAGGTACAAAGATTTTTGGGAATGGTAGGTTATTACAGGAGATTTGTTCTTAACTTTTCAATTCTTGTATCACCACTTATAGACCTACTGAAAAAGGGAGTTAAATTTGTCTGGACCAATGACTGTGAATCCCCTTTCAGCAAACTTAAAGCTATCCTATTAAGTCAGCCAGTGCTCGCTACTCCAAATTTTGCTAAGCCTTTTAAGATGGCTGTTGATGCAAGTGATACAGGAGCTGGGGCTGTTTTGCTGCAAGAGGATGATCAGGTTTTGAACACCCTGTATCTTATTACAGTAAGAAGTTCACTCCACCTCAAAAGAACTACTCAGCTATTGAGAAAGAGCTTTTGGCCTTGATTTTGGGTTTACAGCATTTTTCATTTTATTTGTGTTCTGGTTTTGACCCTGTAGTCATTTATACCGATCATAACCCACTGAAATTCCTTAGTAAGTTTAAAGATAAAAATCAGAGATTGACAAGATGGAGGCTACTTCTTCAGGAGTATTCATTAGACATACAACATGTTAAGGGGAAAGAAAATGTTATTGCAGATTGCTTATTTAGACTTTAGACAGATTGTTTTAGAGTAATAAGAAATTTCCTTTGTAAATTTCTTTTTTTTTTTTTTTGTGGGGAGGTGTTACATAGCCTATGATTTCATCATCCTTTGTGTAATTCTAACGTACAGTATGCTGCATGTTTGATCACTAGTGTGTTCTACCTCACTCCCCCCTTCTACCCTTATAGTAGAGTAAGTCGTTCTTTCTGCTGTTCAGAGCAGGATTGTCAACTCTTTGTCCCCATGGCTTCATTTGTGCGTCCTTGTTACAAGTTGTATCAAGCTCTGCCGGCCCCTATATAATGCGCTCAGTCTCTGCATTATTGCCACTTAGATCTACTCATCATTTTGTTCACATCTCTGTCCTCCCATGTACAGTTATTATTGTGAGTGCTCAAGAAGTCTCATACCATCTAGCAGCTGTGCAATTTTTAGTATAACTGTTATTGCATTTTTTCTTATATTGTGTAGCGTAAGGTGTTAATTCTTAGGCCTAGTAAAGATTTTGTAATTCATTTTGTCAGCCAGTGTTAATAATATTTTGTATCTGTAATAATATATCTTGCATTCACTGAGCATTATCCAGTGTATTGTCATTTTATCAGGGCTGACTTAGATAAATTTACTCTTGCTAATTTCGTGTTAATAGAGGCTATTCCAGTTAACCATATATTTTAACCTGTTTTTTGCCATTACATTATCCTTATGAGTCCTGAATGTTTTGTTGTTAGTTTGTGCATTAAACTTTAACTTGTAATTTTACCTAACTCTTTTGTTTTGAACCTGGAACTTTGCGGGACAATTTTCTCTGTTCCGTAACAATATATATATATATATATATATATATATATATATATATATATATATATATATATATATATATATATTGTTACGCAACAGAGAAAACTGTCCTGCAAAGTTCCAGGTTCAAAACAAAAGAGTTAGGTAAAATTACAAGTTAAAGTTTAATGCTCAAACTAACAACTAAACATTCAGGACTCATAAGGATAATGTAATGGCAAAAAACAGGTTAAATATATGGTTAACTGCAATAGCCTCTATTAACACGAAATTAGCAAGAGTAAATTTATCTAAGTCAGCCCTGATAAAATGAGAAAACCAGATAATACTCAGTGAATGCAAGATATATTATTACAGATACAAAATATTATTACCACTGGCTGACAATATGAATCACAAAAACTTTACTAGTTCCACGAATCAACACCTTATTATTTACAGTACAAGAACAAAATGCAATAACACTTATACTCAAATTACACAGCTGCTAGATAATTGGAGACTTCCTGAGCACTCACAATAATAACAACTGTACAGGGGAGGACAGAGATGAGAGCAAAATGAGGAGTAGATCTAAGTGGCAATTAATGTAGAGACTGAGCTCATTATATAGGGGCCGGCAGAGCTTGATACAACTTGTAAGAAGGACGTGCAAATGAAGTCATAGGGGACAAAGAGTTGACAATCCTGCTCTGAACAACAGAAAGAACAACTTACTTTACTATAATTGAGGACGGGGGGAGTGAGGTAGAACACGCTCGTGATCAAACATGCAGCATACTGTACGTTAAAATTACACAAATGATGATAAAATCATAGGCTATGTAACACCTCCCCACAAAGAAAAAGAAATTTACAAAGGAAATTTCTTATTACTCTAAAACAATCTGTCTAAAGTCTAGATAAGCTATCTGCAATAACATTTTCTTTCCCCTTGACATGTTGTATGTCTAATGAATACTCCTGAAGAAGTAGACTCCATCTTGTCAAGCTCTGATTTTTATCTTTAAACTTACTAAGGAATTTCAGTGGGTTATGATCGGTATAAATGACTACAGGGTCAAAACCAGAACACAAATAAAATGAAAAATGCTGTAAACCCAAAATCAAGGCCAAAAGCTCTTTCTCAATAGTTGAGTAGTTCTTTTGAGGTGGAGTGAACTTCTTACTGTAATAAGATACAGGGTGTTCAATACCCTGATCATCCTCTTGCAGCAAAACAGCCCCAGCTCCTGTATCACTTGCATCAACAGCCATCTTAAAAGGCTTAGCAAAATTTGGAGTAGCGAGCACTGGCTGACTTAATAGGATAGCTTTAAGTTTGTTGAAAGAGGTTTCACAGTTATCGGTCCAGACAAATTTAACTCCCTTTTTCAGTAGGTCTGTAAGTGGTGATACAAGAATTGAAAAGTTAAGAACAAATCTCCTGTAATAACCTACCATTCCCAAAAATCTTTGTAGCTCTTTCCTACTTTTAGGTCTGGGAAGATCACTTATAACCTGAACCTTAGCTGCTGCTGGTGCAACATGTCCATCACCAATTACGTACCCAAGGTACTGAACTTTAGCTTGACCAAACTCACACTTTCATAAATTAGCTACAAGATTAGCCTGAACCAAACGCTCAAGAAATTTACTGACATGGCATAGGTGATCTTTCCAGTTGTCACTGAAGATTAATACATCATCAATATAAACAACACACCCTGCCAAACCCTCTGTTACAACATTCATGAGCTTCTGAAATGTGGCTGGTGCATTCTTCATACCATATGGCATTACAGAACATGCAAAAGTCTTTCCTAGTGTTACAAAACATGAGATCTCCCTAGCACGTTCAGTCATAGGTACTTGCCAGTATCCCTTTAACAAATCAAACTTACTTATGTTCCTAGCCTTTCCGATCTTGTCTATGCAATCTTCCAGGCGAGGGAGAGGGTAAGTGTCTGTTTTGGTTATCTGATTAACACATCTGTAGTCAATGCAAAGCCTCTGTGACCCATCTGGCTTAGGGACTAGAGTGACAGGAGAACTCCACTCGCTCTGACAGGGCTCAATCATCTTGTGGTCCAACAGGTAGCCAAGCTCCTTCTGGATGAGAGGAACTTTCACTGGGTTCACACGGTAAGGAGGCAGTTTAATTGGCTTTGCGTCTCCAACATCGACATCATGCATCAACACAGTGGTTCTTCCTGGAGTGGCACGGAACACTTGCGGGTACTCCTGCAGTAATGCCGAAAACTCCTGCCTTTCCTCGGGAGCTAGATGAGAAAGCTTAGTCTGGAGATCATTCATGATATCAGGATTCTTCTCCAAACTATCACTCAGGCTCATGCTGCATGGGAGAACTTCACTTGCAGACTCGGGCGGAACAGCTACAGTGCAGACTTGGTTATTTTCGTCCCGCCTGTGATATAACTTTAGCATGTTGATGTGACAAAGTTGCTTGTTCTTTCTACAATCTGGTGTGGCGATGACATAGTTGACATCACTGAGTTTCTTCTCCACGAAGTAAGGACCACTAAACTTGGCTTGAAGAGGTTGCCCATGCACCGGTAGCAGAATCAAAACCTGATCTCCTGGCTGAAAGTGGCGTAACCTGGACTTCATATCATACCAAGTTTTCATCTTCTCCTGAGCAGCTCCTAAATTCTCTCTCGCCAGCTGTAAAGCAGTGGACAGCCATTCTTTGAACTTCATCTCATACTTCAGCAGCTTGACGTCATCTTCCTCCGACAGCCAGCATTCCTTGAGTAACTTAAGGGGTCCTCTTACTTCATGGCCAAACAGTATTTCAAAAGGTGAGAAGCCCAGTAATTCATTTGGAGATTCTCTTGCGGCAAATACAACAAATGGAAGACCTTTATCCCAGTCTTTCTGATGTTCCAAACAGTATTTCTTGAGCATCGATTTCAGTGTTTGATGATATCTCTCCAACGCTCCTTGGGTCTGGGGATGGTAAGCTGAAGACGTGATCTGGGTGATGCCCAACTCTTTCAGAGACTGCTTGAAATTATTTGACATGAAATTACTTCCCCGGTCTGACTCTACCTCCTTGGGCAGACCAAACTTTGTGAAGAACCCTAGCATTTCCTTAACCACGTTCTTTGCTGAGATATTTCTAAGTGGAATGGCTTCAGGATAACGAGTAGCCATATCAATCAGGGTCAACACATAAGAAAATCCTAAAGAAGTCTTAGGAAGAGGGCCCACAATATCCACCAACACACGGGTGAAAGGCGCCTCAAAAGGAGGAATGGGAACTAGAGGTGCAACCTTTTCGGTCTGATTACACTTCCCCACAACTTGACAGGTGTGACAAAAGTTACAGTACCAGGAAACATCCCTGAAGATACCTGGCCAGTAGAAGTTTTTCAAAATGCGTGCCACAGTCTTCCTCACTCCAAGGTGTCCTGCCAAACTGGAATCATGAGCCACTCTAATGATATCCTGCCTACAAACACGAGGGATGACAACTTGATGTACAACCTCCCATTCATAGTCGGCTGATGCTGTGTGGGGTCTCCACTTCCTCATAAGTACTCCTGACTTTATATAATAACAAGTAGAAGCACCAACTGACTCTGCCTCACTGCAAGCAGAGTTAGCTAGACCTTTCAACTCAGGGTCAGCAACCTGCAACTCAACCAACTCCTGACGAGACAAATTATCAACACTACGGGGTACTGCCTCATCTGGTGAGTGGTCCAAATTAGCAAGAAAAATGTCAGATAGGATAACATCATCATTATCATTATCCTCTAAGTCTCCAGTAACTTTAGACTTAGCCCTAGTGACAGCACATGCAGGGAACACATCTGGGACATCACAATCCTGGGTCGCAGCCACTGGCTCACTAGACAACTGAGGAGCTGGACACACTTGACTTCCACCAATATCATTTCCAAGTAAGAAAGTTACACCTGACATTGGCAGTGTCTCAACCAACCCAACCATAACGGAACCATTAACAAAACCAGACTCTAAATTCACTCTGCACAGAGGGACAGAGAAGTAATTATTCCCTACACCTTGTAAGATTACAGTTTCATCAGAGGAATTAACATTAGAGCTTAAAACACTGGTCAGCATAAGGGATTGGCAAGCACCTGTATCACGATATATTTTAACTGATTTCCTGTCATTACTGTCCAGAGGACTGACAAAACCTTCAGACAGGAAATTAGCACATGAACTCTTGAGAGTGTCACCCACGTTGCTGCTCAAAAGAGGAGCTTCATCATGAGAATTTAAGTTACTCCTCAAAGCAGGTTCAGTTAACTCAGTTAAAGAAATCTGGGAACTCTCAAGGGTGGACACTAAACCAATTGACTGAATATTTAAAGACTCCTTTTTGTTCACATCACGCTGTCTCCTGAAACATTTCTCCGTAGTATGACCAAGCTTACTACAATAAGTACATTTACTTTTCTGAAATCTAGAGGTGAAGCTGGTATTTACTTCCTGAGAAACATCATCTTTATTCTCTTTCCTGTTACCTGTATTCTGAGTAGAGGCAACGTACTTACTCTCAGCTTCCCTTCTTTCTCTAGAATATCTCTTGTGAGTGAGAACATATTCATCACCTAAAACTGCAGCATCAGACAAATTATCTATTCTTCTCTCATCAAGATATAGGCTTACATCTTTATAAATACACCTCTTGAAGTCCTCCAGCAAAATCATCTGCTTAAATTTGTCAAAATCAGAATCCACATTCTTATAATTTAACCACTGCTCTAACAGATCTTCTTTGATTTTTGCATACTCAACATGGGATTGCTTATCTTGCTTGTAAGTTGTCCTAAATTTTACTCTATAGGCTTCAGGAACAAGCTCATAGGCCTTAAGAATCAAGCTCTTAACTACATCATAATTATCAGATTGATCCTGAGGCAAAGATGCATAAGTTACTTGAGCTTTACCGGTGAGAAGAGTTTCAAGGAGTACTGGCCAATACTTTTTGGGCCAATTAAAACCTGTAGCTACCCTCTCAAACAACTGAAAATACTTTGTTAAATGAGATTCATTAAAAGGAGGGACAAGTTTAACATTTTTAGCCACATCAAAATCATCAGAGCTAGATGATCCAGTTCCACCTTGTTTCATATGATACTCATGGTCTGCCTGAATCCTGGCAAGTTCAATTTGTGCCTGTATCTGTGCCTCCTGAATACGAGCCTGAGACTCCGCCTCCTTAGCCTGAGACTCCGCCTCCTTAGCCTGAGACTCAGCCTCCTTAGCACGTGTTTGAAATTCAGCCTCCTTAACACGAGCCTCCTGCAAGGCTAGCTGGAACTTTGCTAATTCAATCTGCGTTTGCTCATTTGGAGGAGTTACGTTAAACAAGCTTTTATTAATCATGCCAACAATTTGATCTTTAGAATGATGAGAGTGAACTGCAATTCCCCAATTGTTGTGCAACAAGCTTAAGTTCATTCTTTGTTCTGTTTTCTACATCACGCACTGTTTGCACATTTGTCAAAAAATCTTTGGCTTCATCAAGTGTAGTAATAGTAGACATCATGAATAAATCACAGTCACAAAATATCAAGCAATATCCTTATGATAATATCCTGAATATCCTAATAAGAGGTCGCCAAACTTATATTACGGAACAGAGAAAACTGTCCCGCAAAGTTCCAGGTTCAAAACAAAAGAGTTAGATAAAATTACAAGTTAAAGTTTAATGCACAAACTAACAACAAAACATTCAGGACTCATAAGGATAATGTAATGGCAAAAAACAGGTTAAATATATGGTTAACTGCAATAGCCTCTATTAACACGAAATTAGCAAAAGTAAATTTATCTAAGTCAGCCCTGATAAAATGATAATACACTGGATAATGCTCAGTGAATGCAAGATATATTATTACAGATACAAAATATTATTAACACTGGCTGAGAAAATGAATTACAAAAACTTTACTAGGCCTAAGAATTAACACCTTACGCTACACAGTACAAGAAAAAATGCAATAACAGTTATAATCAAATTACACAGCTGCTAGATGGTTGGAGACTTCCTGAGCACTCACAATAATAACTGTACAGGGGAGGACAGAGATGTGAACAAAATGATGAGTAGATCTAAGTGGCAATAATGCAGAGACTGAGCTCATTATATAGGGGCCGGTAGAGCTTGATACAACTTGTAACAAGGACGCGCAAATGAAGCCATGGGGACAAAGAGTTGACAATCCTGCTCTGAACAACAGAAAGAACGACTTACTTTACTATATGGGAGGACGGGGGGAGTGAGATAGAACACGCTCGTGATCAAACATGCAGCATACTGTACGTTAAAATTACACAAAGGATGATGAAATCATAGGCTATGTAACAATATATATATATATATATATATATATATATATATATATATATATATATATATATATATATAGATATATATATATATATATATATATATATATGGAGCCTCTGTGATACAGTGGTAGAGTGTGCGTTTCGTACACGGGTGAGCCAGGGTTCGCGCCCCGCCAGGGTAATAAACTTTGAGAGTGTGCACCCGCCCACTACTGCATTGGCGGACACCAGGGGTGCTGTGGTTGAACCAGTGTCGCTTACTATAAAGTATGCTTGCACCCAATCGGCTTGCGCGGGCCGATTACACATGGTTCACAGACTACACACACATCCAAAGCCATTCCAACACTACAATTACACTTAGAAGCACTTCTCACCCTACATACAATCTCTACTAGACAGCCTAAGCCACTTGGTAGAGATACATTGGCTGTATCGTCCCGACTTCGGTCGAGATAGGCCGGTCCTGCAGTGGATACTCAAACGGCTGATGATGATGATATATATATATATATATATATATATATATATATATATATATATATATATATATATATATATATATATTACAAAGTCAGCTTCTGGATCAGTGAGTCTGCAGTTCTGGATCAGTGAGTCTGCAGTTAGGAGACACGAAGATGCCAAGATATTTAGACATTGACATGTATTAACCTCATTATCAGAGTTACATATTTTCTCATTTAGTACTATGTCTTCTTTCTTTTTTATCTTTATCATCAACCACCTGACGATTTTATTCATCTTAAGAAGAACCTGTATTGGGAAAGCTGTTAACCCATTCATCAGTAATTTTTTTTTTTTTTTTTTTTTTTTAGGCTAGACGGTTTCATTCAGCTGAAAGGAAGTCATGGTATTTTGAGGGAATTAATGCTGTCAAAATAATCACTCTCATAACGGCCGCTCTTTTTTAATTTAACCCTTTTACTCTCTCAGCAGCTGAATAAAATCGTCTGCTGGGTAAGTCATAGGTGTTTAGCGTTAATGACGGCTATTACCTGACCTAATGAAGAACCTGTAGTAATTCAGGAGTTAATGAGGGGTATTATCTGACCTAATGAAGAACCTGTAGTATTTCAGGCATTAATGACGGCTATCATCTGACCTAATGAAGAACTTGTAGTACTTCATGTGTTAATGATGCTATTATCTGACCTAATGAACCTGTAGTGAATAAGGTGTTAATGATGCTATTATCTGACCTAATGAACCTGTAGTAATTAAGGTGTTAATGATGCTATTATCTGACCTAATGAACCTGTAGTAATTAAGGTGTTAATGAGGGATATAATTTAACCCCTACAATTAAAAAAATAGTCTCATTAGGTGGTTAAAATCGTCTGGTGATTCCAAGAGAGACACTGGCTAGGCGCCATAGGGTATTCTAGGGGTTAACCTTGCCCTGTAATAATGAGATGATAGACCTGTTTGTAGATTATTTACATTGGGATTAGAATTGTCATAAGAAACGAATTATACTGTATACTGTGAAGAGACACTGACAATGATTTTATTATTATTATCATTATTATTATTATTATTATTATTATTATTATTATTATTAAGAGTACGTGTCAAGTGGGGTTGGTGGAGGATTAGTGCCCCTCCCTGTAAAACAATTAACTCTAAGCCATTGGCCACCCCGTCCGGGATACATGGCGTCTGGCAATGAATGAATGAAATGAATTAAGAGTAGACGAAAGGGAGTGCAAGGAACAGCATGGTGGAATGGAGAGGTGAGACATGCTGTGGAGCAAAAGAAGAAAGCATATAGTGGGTGGATGAGAAACAGGGGCGTGGAGGAAACTGAGAGACGGAAGAGAGAGTTATATGTAGTGAGGAAGAGGGAGGTGAAAAAGATTAGAAAGAGACAATAAGAAGAGAGTGTATGGATTTTGGAAGGAATTTGAGTGTAAAGTGGAGGGAATGAACAAAAATGTTCTGGAAAGTGGTAAAGAGAGTTGGACAGGGTGATAAAGAAGTAAGTTCGGGAGTAAAAGGCAAAAATGGTATATTGCTCATGGAGAAGGGAGAAAAAGTGAGCGGATGGAGAGAACACTTTAAGGAATTGTTGAACATAAAGAATGAAAGTAAGGCACGCATAAGTGGCTAGGAAATGGCTGGGAGGGAAAGGGATGTGATTATGAGAGGAAGGAATCAGTTGGATGGAAGTAGAAGAAGCAATGAAAAAAGCCAAAATGTGGAAAGCCCCAGGAATGGATGGAGTGTATGATGAAATGCTGAAACATGGTTGAGAGACAGTAGTAGAATGGATATAGAAGATATGCAGATTGGTCTGGGAGGAAGGTAGAGTCCCGGTGCATTGGAAGCCAGGTATTATTATTGCTCTGTACTAAGGAAATGGGGAAAAAGAAGTGTGTGGTAATCATAGGGGTATTTGTCTAATTAATGTTATAGGAAAAATATATGGTAGGATACTCATTGGCCGAGTTAGGGAAATAACAGGGAAATTAGTTGAAGAAGAACAGGGAGGATTTAGGAAGGGAAGAGGTTGTGTAGATCAGATATCCATTCTTAGGTCTTCAGTGAAAAAGTTGATAGAGAAGGAAAAGAAGTTGTATGCGGCCTTCATGGATTTGAAGAAAGCATCTGACGATATGGATTGACACGGAATGTGGAAAGTATTAAGGATATATGGAGTAAATGGAGAGTTGCTGAATGCCGTGAAGGCTCGTGTGAGGAGGCTAAGGCTGCAGTGCGTATGGATAGTGAACCGAGTGAATTTTTCAAGTTGAATGTTGGATTGAGACAGGGATGTGTCATGTCACCATGGCTGTTCAATATGGATGGGGGTTATAAAAGATACAAGGTAGTGCAGTGGATGTTGGAGCGACCCTAAAAAGAGAGAGCAGTGTTTGGAAACTCCCTGTACTGTTGTTTGCAAGTGATACAGTATTGTTAAGTAAAGACGAATGGGAACTGCAAGGCTTGGCGAATCAGTTTCGGTGTGTGTAAGAAACGGAATCTAAAGGTGAATCTAGGGCAGAACAAAGTTATGGTCTTTGTGAGAACTGAAGTCATTGAATGTACAGTGAGGCCGGTTGAGGAGGAATTGGAAAATGTGAGGTGCGTTTAAGTACATGGGTAGTGTGATTAGTAAGGATGGAAGTTTAGAGGGTGGATTGCTTGAAAGGTTACAACAGGGAGGAAAGGTTGCTGGATCTTTGAAAGCAGCGATAAGAAACAGGGAGGTGAGCATGGAAGTAAAAAGTCAGAGCCTGACAGTATTGTGATACCAGCTCTAACGTATGGAAATGTAGCTTGGACCTTGTTGGAAGGACACATGTCAAGAGTGAGAGCAGTGGAAATGAGTTATTTGAGAGGACCATGTGGAGTTACATGGAGTGAAAGAGTGACAAACGAGAAAGTGATGGAGTGTTGTGGTGTGGATGTGGAAGTGATAGGAAGCGTTAGGAGAAGTACACTGAGGTTGTTTGGCCATGTGGAGAGGATGGAGAATGAGAGACTAACGAGGAGAGTCTATGAGGGTGAGGTGGAGGTGCACAATTGTTGACTCTATACAGAGGTTTTATCTGCCCCAGTGTGGAGAAAAGCTCTCATGTATGGGTAGGCTCCCCACAAACACCTCTTCTCAATAGGGTTGAGTCAAAACGTTTTCGTCTCATTAACTCTCCTCCTCTTACTGACCCCCTTCAACCTCTGTCTGTTCGCCACACTGTTGCATCTTTATCTCTTTTCCATCACTACTTTAATGGTCACTGCTCCTCTGAACTGCCTGCATGCATTCCTCCACCTCTACAACGGGAGCGTAGCACCCGTCTAGCAGCAAACTCTCATCCCTTTTCTGTCCAACTCTCTAATGCAAGAGTTAACCGTTACTCCCAGTCCTTCATTTATGCAACAGGTCATCTCTGGAGCTGTCTCCCTCTGTCTGTACTCCCTGCTGCCTATGATCTCCAGTCTTTCAAACGCAGTGTGTCCAGGCATCTCGAAATGAATGGATCTTGAATTTGGCTCTCTCTTGTATTTTGTTTTTCTCTTGCAGGGAACTGTTATTGCAGGCTCATGGCTTTTGGTTCCTTCTTCCTCGCATGAAAAAAATACATGTATATATATAAATATATATATATATATATATATATATATATATATATATATATATATATATATATACATATATATATATATATATATATATATATATATATATATATATATATATATATATATATATATATATATATATATATATATGCAGTTGTGTGTGTGTGTGTGTGTGTGTGTGTGTGTGTGTGTGTGTGTGTTTGTGCTTTTTTATGTGTGTATTGTAGGTGGGGGCACCGATCATCCACCCACTTAGTGTAGTAGTACTCTGTTTTTAGGGTAGTTCTACACTGAGTGGCAAGCCAACTGATTTCCTGTAAACCAGGATAGCATTTACAACGTTGGGTGGTAACCTTATAAGTAACCAGCACGTGTTCCCCACGTAACAACAAGTGGGTTAGCGGAGGGTTAGTGCCCTTCATGAGAAAACTAACTATGAATACGAACAAGAACTGACCAACAGGTGACGACTACGAGCAAAGGACATCATACGAATTGCGGCATGGGATGTAAGGGGTGCAAATGATGAGGTGAAAGAGAGAGAGATTGTCCAGGTGCTTAAGTGTGCAAAAGTGGATTTATTTGGATTAACTGAAACTAAATGGGGAGGTGAGAGTGTGAGAGAATGGGAGTATGGATGGGGTATATATGCGTGGGAGTAGGTGAGAATGAGAGAGGACAAAGGAGTGTGTATTGTTGTGAGTAACAGATGGAAGGAGAACATAAGAGAGTATGGATCAGTTGTCTCAAGGATTGTGTGAGTAAGGTTGAAAGTTAGACTACAAATGTTGGTGATTGTGTGCGTGTCTGCACCAACGCAAGATTGTGCAAGCAGAGTGAGAGAAAAGTCTGGAGAAATGTGGAAGAGTACAGGAAATGTTTGAAAGGAATGAAATAGTGTTTTTGATTGGGGATATGAATGGAACTGTAGGGAATGTGAAGCTGGATGAAGTAGTTGGTGAGTGGGATGTGCCTGCAGAGACAAATGAGAATGGCAGTGCTTTAGTGGACATTTGTTCTGGGAGGGGGTTGGTGATAGCCAATGCCCTCCTCAGACACAAAATGATCCATAGGTATACGTGGCGAGTGATGGGAAGGGTGGGTGGTGAACTGAATGAACGGAAGGCAATGAGTTATTATGTGAGTGTGGATGATAGGATGAGAAGGTGTGTAATGGATGGAAGAACATAAAGAGGCTGGGGAAGTGGACTTTCTGACCACCACTTGGTGGTGGTGAGATTCGAGGTCCAAATGAAATGGAGAAAGAGAAGAAAGGGAGAATAGGAGGAAGTAGTTCATACAAGGAGGGTGGGAAGGTTAAAACAGGATGGAAAAAAAAGGCAGAATATAAGAGGGAAGTGTAGGAGCGACTGGGTAAATATGGACTGGAACAGATGGGGAACGTGGAAGGTGTGTGCAAGATATTCACAGAAAAAAATCTGTGCAGCATGTGAGGTGGTGTGCGGGGTGAAGAGAAGACAAAAGGAGTGCAGGGAATAGCATGGTGGAATGAAGAGGTGAGACAGGCTGTGGCACAAAAGAAGAAAACCTATAATGAGTGGATGATAAGTGATGTTTTTGATGGTTTTGGTCAGTTGCCTAGCTATGGGGAGGGGGCTGTGGGGGACCTGTCAGATCCTTGCCCTCTCCCCCCCCCACCTGGCTGCGACCCCCCTCATTTGAAATTTCAGGTTATTCTATTTATGGACAATGTTTAGCGCCGCCCCTCCCCTCCCCATTAAAAAAAAAAAAAATAGTACTTGACCCCTCTTCCCCCCCCCCATCCGTTGAAACCTTGCTACGCCACTGGTTTTGGGGGAAGGGAATTTAGGAGCATTTGTGAATTTGGGGAGGGATTTGTGAATTTCATGTGGCAACTATGTTAAAGCCAGCTGCAGTGATGGCGGGAACAGCTTGAAGGAGATGATGGGTGGACGACTGAGAGAGAGAGAGAGAGAGAGAGAGAGAGAGAGGAAAACGAAAGAAAAGGAACATTTCAGGAAAGGCCTAGAAAGAGAGAGGAAGAAATTAAAGACAATGTGGTTAGGCGGTAAGGAAGGAAAGAATGTATGGAAGAGGTTTTGTGGGGAAGGAGAGAGTGGAGGAAGAGAGGAGGGAGAAGGAAGAAAGGAGAGAGGAGGAAGAAAGAAAGGAGAGAGAAGGAAAGAAAGGAAAGAGGAGGAAGAATGGAGAGGAGAGAAAGAAAGGAGAGAGAAGGAAGAAAGGAAAGAGAGAAGAAAAAAAGAGAGAGGAAGAAGAAAGGAGGGAGGAGGAAGAAAGGGGAGGGGAGGAAGAAAGGAGAGAGAAGAAAAGAGTGAGAAGAATGAAAGGAAAGAGGTGAAAAAAAGGAGAGAAGAGGAAGAAAGGAGAGAGGAGGAAGAAAGAAAGGAGAGGAGAAAGAAAGGAGAGAGGAGAAAGAAAGGAGAAAAGAGAAAGAAAGGAGAGAGGAGGAAGAAAGGAGAAAATGGAGAAAGGAGATAAAAGGAAGAAAAG
>NC_137069.1:31131741-31159241 GCF_032717465.1 Coenobita brevimanus
GAGTTTCAGGCTCGTGCTAAGGAGGATGACGCTAAGGAGGCTGAGTCTCAGGCTCGTATTCAGGAGGCACAGGCAGAGGCTCAGGCACAAATTGAACTTGCTAGGATTCAGGCAGACCATGAGTATCGCATGAAACAAGGTGGAACTGGATGATCTAGCTCTGATGATTTTGATGTGGCTAAAAATGTTAAACTTGTCCCTCCTTTTAATGAATCTGATTTAACAAAGTATTTTCAGTTGTTTGGGAGGGTAGCTATAGGTTTTAATCTGGCCCAAAAAGTATTGGCCAGTACCCCTTCAAACTGTTCTCACCGGTAAAGCTCAAGTAACTTATGCATCTTTGCCTCAGGATCAATCTGATAATTATGATGTAGTTAAGAGCTTCGTTCTTAAGGCCTATGAGCTTCTTCCTGGAGCCTATAGAGTAAAATTTACGACAACTTATAAGCAAGATAAGCAATCCCATGTTGAGTATGCAAAAATCAAAGAAGATCTGTTAAAGCAGTGGTTAAATTCTAAGAATGTAAATTCTGATTTTGATAAATTTAAGCGGATGATTTTGCTGAAGGACTTCAAAAAGTGTATTAATAAAGATGTAAGCCTATATCTTGATGAGAAAAGAATAGATAATTTGTCTGATGCTGCAGTTTTAGCTGATGAATATGTTCTCACTCACAAGAGATATTATAAAGAAAAAAGGAAAGCTGAGAGTAAGTACGTTGCCTCTACTCAGAGTACAGGTAACAGGAAAGAGAATAAAGATGATGTTTCTCAGGAAGTAAATACCAGCTCCACCTCTAGATTTCAGAAAAGTAAATGTACTTATTGTAGTAAGCTTGGTCATACTATGGAGAAATGTTTCAGGAGACAGCGTGATGTGAACAAAAAGGAGTCTTTAAATATTCAGTCAATTGGTCTAGTGTCCACCCTTGAGAGTTCCCAGAATTCTTTAACCAAGTTAACTGAACCTGCTTTGAGGGGTAAATTAAATTCTCATGATGGAGCTCCTCTTTTGAGCAGTAACGTGGGTGACACTCTCAAGAGTTCATGTGTTAATTTCCTGTCTGATGGTTTTGTCAGTCCTCTGGACAGTAATGACAGGAAATCAGTTAAAATATATCGTGATACAGGTGCTTGCCAATCCCTTATGCTGACCAGTGTTCTAGGCTCTAATATTAATTCCTCTGATCAAACTGTAATCTTACAAGGTGTAGGGAATAATTACTTCTCTGTCCCTCTGTGCAGAGTGAATTTAGAGTCTGGTTTTGTTAATGGTTCCGTTATGGTTGGGTTGGTTAAGACACTCCCAATGTCAGATGTAACTTTCTTACTTGGAAATGATATTGGTGGAAGTCAAGTGTGTCCAGCTCCTCAGTTGTCTAGTGAACCAGTGGCTGCAGCCAGGGATTGTGGTGTCCCTGAGGTGTTCTCTGCATGTGCTGTCACTAGAGCTAAGTCTAAAATTACTGGTGACTTAGAGATTAATGATGATGATGATGTTATCATAGCTGACACTTTTCTTGCTAATTTGGACCACTCACCAGATGAGGCAGTACCCCGTAGTGTTGATAATTTGCCTCGTCAAGAGTTGGTTGAGTTGCAGGTTGCTGACCCTGAGTTGAAAGGTCTAGCTAACTCTGCTTGCAGTGAGGAAGAGTCAGCTGGTGCTTCTACTTGTTATTATACAAAGTCAAGAGTACTTATGAGGAAGTGGAGACCCCCAACAGCATCAGCCGACTGTGAATGGGAGGTTGTACATCAAATTGTCATCCCTCGTGTTTTAGGCAGGATATCATTAGAGTGGCTCATGATTCCAGTTTGGCAGGACACCTTGGAATGAGGAAGACTGTGGCACGCATTTTGAAACACCTCTACTGGCCAGGTATCTTCAGAGATGTTTCCTGGTATTGTAAGTCTTGTCACACCTGTCAAGTTGTGGGGAAGTGTAATCAGACCGAAAAGGTTGCACCTCTAGTTCCCATTTCTCCTTTTGAGGCGCCATGCACCCGTGTGTTGGTGGATATTGTGGGCCCTCTTCCTAAGACTTCTTCAGGATTTTCTTATGTGTTGACCCTGATTGATATGGCTACTCGTTATCCTGAAGCCATTCCACTTAGAAATATCTCAGCAAAGAATGTGGTTAAGGAAATGCTGGGGTTCTTCACCAAGTTTGGTGTGCCCAAGGAGGTACAGTCAAACCGGGGAAGTAATTTCATGTCAAATGTTTTCAAGCAGTCTCTGAAAGAGTTGGGCATCACCCAGATCACGTCTTCAGCTTACCATCCCCAGACTCAAGGAGCGTTGGAGAGATATCATCAAACACTCAAATCGATGCTCAGGAAATACTGTTTGGAACATCAGAAAGACTGGGATAAAGGTCTTCCATTCGTTGTATTTGCCGCAAGAGAATCTCCAAATGAATCACTGGGCTTCTCACCCTTTGAACTACTGTTTGGCCATGAAGTAAGAGGACCCCTTAAGCTACTCAAGGAATGCTGGCTGTCGGAGGAAGATGACGTCAAGCTGCTGGAGTATGTGATGATGTTCAAAGAACGGTTGTCCACTGCTTTACAGCTGGCGAGAGAGAATTTAGGAGCTGCTCAGGAGAAGATGAAAACTTGGTATGATAAGAAGTCCAGGTTACGCCATTTTCAGCCAGGAGATCAGGTTTTGATTCTGCTACCGGTGCATGGGCAACCTCTTCAAGCCAAGTTTAGTGGTCCTTATTTCGTGGAGAAAAAACTCAGTGATGTCAACTATGTCATCACCACCGGATCGTAGAAAGAACAAGCAACTTTGTCACATCAACATTCTAAAGTTATATCACAGGCGGGGCGAAAATAACCCAGTCTGCACTGCAGCTGTTCCACCCGAGTATGCAAGTGAAGTTCTCCCATGGAGTATGAGCCTGAGTGATAGTTTGGGGAAGAATCCTGATATCATGAATGATCTCTAGACTAAGCTTTCTCATCTAGCTCCCGAGGAAAGGCAGGAGTTTTCGGCATTACTGCAGGAGTACCCGCAAGTGTTCCGTGCCACTCCAGGAAGAACCACTGTGTTGATGCATGATGTCGATGTTGGAGATGCAAAGCCAATTAAACTGCCTCCTTACCGTGCGAACCCAGTGAAAGTTTCTCTCATCCAGAAGGAGCTTGGCTACCTGTTGGACCACAAGATGATTGAGCCCTGTCAGAGCGAGTGGAGTTCTCATGTCACTCTAGTCCCTAAGCCACGTGGGTCACAGCGGCTTTGCATCGACTACAGACGTGTTAATCAGATAACCAAAACAGGCACTTACCCTCTCCCTCGCCTGGAAGATTGCATAGACAAGATCGGAAAGGCTAGGTACATAAGTAAGTTTGATCTGTTAAAGGGATACTGGCAAGTACCTATGACTGAACGTGCTAGGGAGATCTCATGTTTTGTAAGAATAGGAAAGACTTTTGCATGTTCTGTAATGCCATATGGTATGAAGAATGCACCAGCCACTTTTCAGAAGCTCATGAATGTTGTAACAGAGGGTTTGGCGGGGTGTGTTGTTTATATTGATGATGTATTACTCTTCAGTGACAACTGGAAAGATCACCTATGCCATGTCAGTAAATTTCTTGAGCGTTTGGTCCAGGCTAATCTTGTAGCTAATTTATCAAAGTATGAGTTTTGTCAAGCTAAAGTTCAGTACCTTGTGTACGTAATTGGTGATGGACATGTTGCACCACCAGCAGCTAAGGTTCAGGTTATAAGTGATCTTCCCAGACCTAAAAGTAGGAAAGAGCTACAAAATTTTTTGGGAATGGTAGGTTATTAAAGGAGATTCGTTCTTAACTTTTCAATTCTTGTATCACCACTTACAGGCCTACTGAAAAAGGGGAGTTAAATTTTTCTGGAGCGATAACTGTGAATCCTCTTTCAGTAAACTTAAAGCTATCCTATTAAGTCAGCCAGTGCTCGCTACTCCAAATTTTGCTAAGCCTTTTAAGATGGCTGTTGACGCAAGTGATACAGGAGCTGGGGCTGTTTTGCTGCAAGAGGATGATCAGGGTATTGAACACCCTGTATCTTATTACAGTAAGAAGTTCACTCCACCTCCAAAGAACTACTCAACTATTGAGAAAGAGTTTTGGCCTTGATTTAGGGTTTACAGCATTTTTCATTTCATTTGTGTTCTGGTTTTGACCCCATAGTCATTTATACCGATCATAACCCACTGAAATTCCTTAGTAAGTTTAAAGATAAAAATCAGAGATTGACAAGATGGAGTCTACTTCTTCAGGAGTATTCATTAGACATACAACATGTCATGGGGAAAGAAAATGTTATTGCAGATTGCTTATCTAGTCTTTAGACAGATTGTTTTAGAGTAATAAGAAATTTCCTTTGTAAATTTCTTTTTCTTTGTGGGGAGGTGTTACATAGCCGATGATTTCATCATCCTTTGTATAATTCTAACATACAGTATGCTGCATGTTTGATCACGATTCGCCTTGTGGCTTCCATAGCGACCAGGCTTGCGTGTTCTACCTCACTCCCCCCTTCTCCCCCTTATAGTAGAGTAAGTCGTTCTTTCTGTTGCAGAGCAGGATTGTCAACTCTTTGTCCCCTATGGCTTCATTTGCGCATCCTTCTTACAAGTTGTATCAAGCTCTGTCGTGCCCTATATAATGAGCTCAGTCTCTGAATTAACGGCCACTTAGATCTACTCCTCATTTTGTTCACATCTCTGTCCTCCCCTGTATAGTGTATTTTTGTGAGTGCTCAGGAAGTCTCCAGCCATGTAGCTGCTGTATAATTTGAGTATAAGTGTTATTACCATTTTTCTTGTACTGTATAGCCTGAGGCGTTAATTCACAGGCCTGGTAAGGTTTTTGTGATTCATGTAAAGTTTTTAATGTCAGCCATTATTAAGAATATTTTGTATCTGTAATGATATATCTTGCTTTAACTGAGCATTATCCGGTTCTCTCATTTATCAGGGCTGACTTAGATAAATTTGTTCTTGTTACATTCGGGTTAATAGAGGCTATTGCAGTTAACCATATATGTAACCTGTTTTGCCATTACATTATCCTTATGAGTCCTGAATGGTTAGTTGTTAGTTTGTGCATTAAACTTTAACTTGTAATTTTACCTAACTCTTTTGTTTTGAACCTGGAAATTTGCAGGACAGTAGTGATTTTAGTATTCTCACTTGAAGTGTTCTAATATTATCTCTCTCTGTTCCGTAACAATATATATATATATATATATATATATATATATATATATATATATATATATATATATATATATATATTCTTGGTTTTTCTGTATCCACAGGGGCTGCCAAATCTATTATGTGTTCCTAGCAGTGTCAACCACTAACTCTCGCACTGAGTTTGTGAAAAATTTTGAGTAGTGAAACATGGTAAGTTGGAACCATAGAGTGTTTTGGGTGTGACTATTGAGGAGCGCGTGCTGATTGGTGAAGCATGTCGGTGTTGTGTGTGGCGTATGTCTGGGGTGTACCTTAGGCGAGTTTTGTGTAAACTTGGGTGTGTCTAGGGTGTGTTTTGGGCCTGTCCATGGAGTACATCTAATGACAAAAAGACACCGTTTGGGATGTGCACGGGTGATGGGTACGGTTGGGGTGGATGCAGCTGTAAAAGGTGTTCATTAAAGTGAATGAACGGAATAACGAGAAGCTGAAAAAAAAAAAAAAACTATCTATGGGGTAGCCACAAACGAATCGCCTCCATGTCACCCTGTCCCCTACCATTGCGCTTCCCTCCCCCCAACTAAGGATGGAAAACGTGTTAACTGCATCCTACTAAATCTGATTGTGATGATGATGATGATGATGATGATGGTGGTGGTGGTGGTGGTGGTGGTGGTGGTGATGGTGATGATGATGATGATGATGTGATGATGATGATGTGATGTCCATGATGGTGAACATGGTGATGATGATGATGATGATGATGTGATGTCCATGATGGTGATGATGATGATGATGATGATGATGATGATGTGATGTCCATGATGGTGATCATGATGATGATGATCATCATCATCATGATGATACTTTCGTGGTGCAAGAGGTCCAAGCATGCCTCTCGCCTCTCCGGAGCACATACCGCATCGAAGGACTATTAATGTGACAAGGACAGCAGCCAGCCAGGCCTTTCCCCTGCCATCTTGCTACTCTGTTACAAGCCTCTTTCTCCCCTACCCCCCTCTCCCCTGCTATCCCCCCTCCCCTCTCCCCCTCCCCTCCCCTCCTCATCACCTTTTCTTCCTTCTGTATCTTTAGAATAAATGAAGTAGGAAAGGTGCTGGGAGGAATGAAAAAAGTGTTTAGATGTCGTTCGCTTAGAATGGATGTAAAGAGAAGGCTGTATGAGGGTGTTGTGGTACCGACTGCATTATATGGGACTGAAACATGGAATATGGGTGTAGCAGAGAGGAAAAGCTTGAATGTAATGGAGATGAGGTGTGGAGTGACGCGTATGGATCGAGTGCGAAATGATGAAGTGCGAAGGAGAACTGGAGTTGTTCGGGAGATGGCTGGTAGAGTTGAGCAGAGGGTGTTGCGATGGTTTGGGCATATGGAGAGAATGGATAATGAGCGATTGGTGAAAAAGATAACTAGATCTGATGTGAGAGGTGTTAGGCTGAGAGGAAGACCACGAATAGGATGGATGGACAGTGTGAAGAGAGCGCTGGATGCGAGAGGAATGTCTGTTGAGCAAGGAAGAGTGGCTGTGCGTGACAGAAATGAATGGAGAGAAATTGTGAATAAATAAGTGATGACGCAGCCCTGAGGGGATATTCTCCCGCATTTGGTCTGATCAGCTAGTCAGGTCAAGTGCGGGTAAGGGGATGGGTCTGTTATGATGTGGCAGGGGTAAACCAGTTCTGCTGTCGGGCCCTGCTGCGGATGTCACTGATTGCATTGCGGAGTTGACCCTTGTGCGGTGTGGTGCGGTGAGGATCTGTCCGTTCTCCCCTTTGGGGCTAAGATGCGAATGAATGTGTTTAAATGGATGAGTAAATGGAGAGTGTGTCGTCCTGTCTCGGCTACCTCCCTTTCCTTGGGAGAAGCAGCCTAGGTATATAGATAGATAGATAATATCTTCCTTCTTCCTTCTTTCACTCCCTCGTCCCTCTCTTTCTCATTATTGTTCCTCTGTTTTTTACTCCTTTCTTTCCTTCACTCCTCCCTTCGCTCCTTCATATGTTCGTTCGTTCCTTTCTTCCTTCATCCTCTCCTCTTTCCTTCCCTCCTATTCCTCTCCTCACTGCTCTCCCTCTCCAACCCTCTCTTTCTCCTTATCCCTTACCGTCTTTCTTCTTCCTATCCCTATCCTTCTCTCTCTTTCCTCCCTCCCCTCTCCTCCCCCTCTTTCCCTCTCCCCACTCTCCTTTCACTCCTTTCTTTCTCTTCTCTCTACCCCTTCCTTTCTTTCCGTCTTCTTCCCATTTCTCCACCCTCTTCCTCCCTTTCCCATCCTGTCTTCCCTCTCTCACTTCTCCCTCCCTCCTCCTCCCTTCCTTCCTGGTCCCACTTTCACCCTTCCATTCCTTCCCTTCTTTCCTCCCTTCCCTCCTTCTCTCCCTTTCTTTCCTTTCCTTCTTACCCATCCCCAATTCTCATTCTTCCTTTCTTTCCCACTTCCCTTTATTTCCCTACCATCACCCTCCCTGTCACCCCTTCTCTCTCTCTCTCTCTCTCTCTCTCTCTCTCTCTCTCTCTCTCTCTCTCTCTTCCTTGCTTCCTTCTTTCTCTTCATCCCTTTTCCATCCTTCATTACCCTCTTTTATTCGCCGCCAGCTTCGCCAGCTTCCTCTCTTTCATGTCTCCTTTCCTTCCCTCTCTCTCCCTCTCCCCACTCCCCCTCTCACCCCATCCCTCCTTACCTTCTCCTTCCCCCTCCTTGTGTCCCCCCCTCCCCCCCTCCCTCACCATCAACTTATCATCCCTTCCTCCTTCCTTCCCTTCCTACCTCCCTCCTCTTCGTTCTACCTACTCCCCTTTTCACTTCCCCCCTCCCTCCTTCCTTTCCTCCCTCACCTCTTTCCATCCCTCCCCCGGACCTTACTACCTTCCTTCCTCTCCTTGTCTTTCCACACACTACTCTCCTTCCCCCTCCTTTCTCTCTATTTCTCTCCACACTTCCCTCTCCCTCCTCCACTTCCTCTCCATTCCTCTCCACACACTCCTCCACCTTCCCCCTCCCATCCCCTCCCTCCTCCTCCCCTTCCCATTCCTCTCCACACTCTCCTCTCACCCTCCCCTCCACCACCCTATTTCCAATCCATATCATCCTCTATGCACTCTATCCTACTGCACACATATTTCATCTCAATTTCTATCCAAGCTTTCCATCCATTTCTATCGCGTATATAATTCTTCTCTATTATCTGTCAGAGTGTCGCCGTCTCCATCTTTCTTAACATAAATAATTCCTTCTCAGTTTCTGTCTTCAGAATGTTGCTGTCCGCCTAATCATTTTTTAAAAGTGTCCGGTTCTCCAAAATTAATCCCTATTTTCATCGTTCTCTACTATCCGTTTTTCACACTAAATTGTCCTAAAATTGCCATGTTTCGATATCGATTGAAAGGTTGTAACAGGAGATTAACCCTTGAATATGCTGCTAGTCACGAAAGCATGTTATGGAATGGATGTACAGCCGTTGCAATGTCTTTTCCTGCCACACTCCTACGCGAAATTAGCTGCAATAGGACGAAAATCTCGCCAAGGTAGCGAAAGTAAAGTATAGCCTTCTTCAAGTATACCCAACCTCCTTCCATCCTTGTCAGTTTCTTTCTGTTCTATCTAAGGCCCTTCTCAATGTCTAATCCAACCTACTTCCATCCTGTCCTTGTCAATTTAGTTCTTTTGTCAATTTTTGCCCAGCGTTTCTCAATCTATTCTACCTAATATCATTCTCCACGTCTAATTCAAACTCCTTCCATCTAATCTTACTCAATTCAGTTCCCTTGTCAATTTCTGTCAGCGTCGGTGTCCTATTCTCTGCTGTATAACATCCATCTCAGTATTAACCTAAGTTTCCTTCTCTACATGAACCTAAGTCTCCTTCCCTATATCTGATTCAAACTCCTTGCATCCAGTCCTTGTCAATTTAGTCCCCTTGTCAATTTCTACCAGCGTCTGCGTCACATTCCCTTCTATATAACGTCCTTCTCAATATCTAAGTCTCTACATTCCATCAAGGTCGTTCCACACTACTTGTTTATGCTCTTGTCTTCATTGTCCTTCTAACTTCGACTAAGGTACATGTTCTTTTCTTGACGTCTTTCTCTCTGCTCTCTCTCTCCCCCCCCTCTCTCTCTCTCTCTCTCTCTCTCTCTCTTTCTCTCTCTCACTCCTCCCATTCTCACCTTCTTCTCTTCTCTTTCTCTTATCCCTCTTTCCTCTCTCCTTCCTTCTTTTTCTCCAACTTTTCTCCCAGTCTTCTTAATTTTCCTCGTATTCATTATCTTCTCATCTCTGCAGTCTTCTCTACCTCATCTTCCCTCTTCCCTTCCTTGTTGTTCTTTCTCCTCCTATTTCCTTTTTTCCTGTTCCTCTTATATCCTCTCTCCCTCTTCTCGTACCTCTTCCTTCTTCCTCTTCTCATCGCTCTTCTCGATTTTTTTCTCTTCTCTTCTCTCCCTCCCCATCCGTTTTCTCTTTCTCCTCTCCCCTTCCTTTTCATTTCTATCTTCTCTACCCCCCCTTCCCTCATCCCTTTTCTTCCCTCTTGCTGATCACCTCATTTCCCTCTTATTCATTTCCCCATCCCTCACTCTTCGCCCTCGCTCCCCATCCCCCACCTCCCTCCTTTTCACTACGCAACCCCCACCCTCTCACCCTCACTCCTCATCCTTCCCTTCACTCCTCATTCCCTACGTTCCTCCCCTTCACTGACCACTCCTCCACTGTCCTCCATCCCTCGTCATTCCCCTTTTCATCTTTCCTTTCTACTCCCCTGTCTCCCTACATCCTTCCCCCACATCCCTATCCCACCTACTCACTCCCCCATCCTTCCCATAACCTCACACCACACCACATCACCCATTTACTTCACCATCTATCCTCTTCCCTTTCCCAACCCAAACATCCATTTCTTTAACTTTCCAATTCCTCTTTCCTGTCTTCATTTTCCTCTTCCAATCTTCTCCACTCTCTTCTTTTGCTCTTCCTCCACTTTTTCCTTCCCTCTTCCATCATCTCCACTCCCTCTGTACTCCCTCCCAATTTCCTTCCTCCCTCCCTCCCCTTCCCCTTCCCCAGAAGGCTATCGGTCTAATATGGAGGTCAGTCCCTAGAGACACCAGCCCGCCTGTAGCACATTGTCCAGACCTCCACATACGCACATTATTCAACACACACACACACACACACACACACACACTCACACACACACACACACACACACACACACACACACACACGACAGAGAAGTGTGTGTTCAGTCTAGTACGAAAAAAGTTGGTCTCCTATTCCACTGTATCAACCCAGGGCGTGTGCGTCACTTCTACTTGGACGCATCATATAGAAAATAATCGTCCAGCTGAGAGAGAGAGAGAGAGAGAGAGAGAGAGAGAGAGAGAATGCAGGGTGACTCACTGTTCTGAGACCCCAAAACAACACCAGTATATCTGAATTTTATTGACGGACTAATATGAAACTTCTTACTTACAAACTTTAGTCTGTCAGATATACGCTGCATTTGCGAAACTCCCTGACACATGAATTTATAGAGGTAGATGCTGGAAATAAAATGATCCTCACCCGCCGGCACAGTGGTGAGTGGCATCAATTGGTCATTTTTTACTGATACGATGATTATGCTGTATTTGATAACTGGCCGCCCTTATATTATACTGAGTAATACAAGATTATTTTGAGGGGAGGGGCAGAGGGATAACTTTAAGGAAGAAGAATTTTGAAAAATAACTTGCACCACTCAACAGTTAAAAGAAACCAATATTACGGAGAATCCAGCCATTTAAGTCTGTATGAGGACATGGGAACAAGAATTCGTCTTACATATTTTCAACTCTTGTAATTCTGATTTTCTTGTGCTGTTAAAAATCCTAAGCGGAGAGACAAAAGATTTGTGTGTGTGTGTGTGTGTGTGTGTGTGTGTGTGTGTGTGTGTGTGTGTGTGTGTGTGTGTGTGTGTGTGTGTGTGTGTGTACATTATTTCATATTTACCTGTACTCACCTCCCATCATCGTAAAAAGTATCTCATGAGGCTCTGAATAACAAAACCATCTCGTGCTGTTAGGCTACTCGCTGCTTCCGTGACTCATTTACCTAATGGATTATTCTAGCCATGCGTGACGCCGTGGCATCGTTCATGAGACTCTAAAATTGTATTTTTAAAAAATACATAATAACATTTCTACATCAAAACCATATCACATATCACTTATTGTTTAATCTTATCAGTTTTTTTTTTTTTTTTTTTTTTTTTTTTTACTGGGTGGAGATTTTCGTCCTTTTGCAAAATTTTTCGCCTAAGTCACTGGCTGAAAAGGACCACGCTACAGCTGCACATCATTTCCATAGCACTTTTTCTTGACTAGCATCAGATTCTAGTGTTAGTGTCTAAGTTAAAGTGAACAGGGTATAGAAGTAATAATCGGCGTTTCTCTGGTTAGCCAAGTAACAGTTATTACTATTATTATTATTATTATTATTATGCAGGTATACTTTGGGGAGAGAACAGGAAACTTTTGGATTTAGATTATGCAGATGACATAGTTTTGATTTGTGATGGGCCAGAAGAGATGCAGAGAGTGTTGGACTGTTTGGTGAGTGAAGGTCGCAAGATGGGTTTGGTTATTAATTGTGGAAAAACTGAAATAATCAATATGAATATGGAAGATGCGCGGGAATGTGTAATTGGAGGTATGGTTGTAAAGCAAGTTGATAGGTTTAAATATTTAGGTACTTATTTAGCCAAGGATGGTTCTTTGAACTTTGAATTCGAGGAAAGGTTAAAGAAGGCTAATCAGGCAATGGGAATGCTTAAAAATATTTGGAATAATAACAATTTTTCTGTGCATACAAAAATCAAACTTTATAAGGTAATGGTTAGGAGTATCTTAATTTATGGACACGAGTCTTGGTACAGCACAGTGACTATGGAAAATAAATTCTTGGTGTTTGAAAACAAAGCACTTAGAAGAATATTAGGAGTTAAGTGGTGGGAAAGGATACCAAATGGTAGAATTAGAGAAATAACGGGAGTGCAGCCGATCGATGAATATGTTAGATTCTCACGATGGAAGTGGCTAGGACATGTGTATAGGAGACAGGGAATAGTACGAGGTACACCAGGGTGGGTGGCACTTGGTAGGAGAGGTAGAGGAAGGCCAAAAGAGACGTGGGTGAGGACAATGAGACGGGAAGCTGGAGATGAGTGTTGGGGAGATCTTGAGGAGTTAGCACAAGATAGGATGTGGTGGTGTGAGTTCATCGAGGCCCTATGCATCCCCGAGGGTGCCACAGGAAATGATTGATTGATTGATTGATATTATTATTATTATTATCCGGACCTCCTTTCCCACCCTAGGGCTGAGTGAGAAGTAGCAGCGTCCAGACAAACAAAGTTTGCCCAATTCAATGGGCCACGCTTCCGTTCACTCATCACTCAAGCCCACGGAATCCTGGTTCTATCTGACAGGCCAAACGGTTTCACTACGTACTGTAGCTTCATATATGGTGAGTGTGGTGAGTCAAGGCTGGTTCTGGTTGTTGCTGCGTTGTCTCTCCCGTCACCACTGAATCAGTGCCTCCTCACTCTCTGCTGCATAGGTTGGTTTGCACCCACTTCCTCTGCTTTTCTTACCTTGTAGTGCTTGATTTTCCTTACCTGTCCAGCTTTTTTATTGTAGTTTCTTGCTATATGGTGCGAACTTGTAGCTGATATTGGTTACCGTCTCACCTGCTTGCAGTTCACTTGTAGAATCATAGGATCTTGTTTTTATTGTACAGTTGAATCTTAAATTGCTTGTTGACTGTTAATTGAGACATTAATTGGCTCTCATTTATGGCTGTCGTTTATCGTTATAGAGGTTCAGGGTTGTTGGCTGGTGTATCTAAAACTGTAAAACGTCGAATTGGTTGAACTTGTATTAGTTCTTGTGTTCTGTCTTGTTAATGTTGACTCAACTGTAAAATTGTGGAAGTGGTTCGTACGATTACTGCCACCAAATAATAATATCGTAGCCGTCGCTGAGCGTTTCCAAAAATGTGTTAGATTGTAGGGATTTTAAGAGGAGAGAATATTTAAGTTGTTCTTGTCATGGATGGCAGAAGATAATGAGTCGGGGGTTTGACTGCAGTTTATTTCTCCAGAGGGAGTATCTCACGGGAGCAGTACTGAGGCCAGAGCGTTTCATGCTTGCTAAATCTGTGCGTTCTGTTCCTGCCTTTCGTACCATCTCTCTCTCTCTCTCTCTCTCTCTCTCTCTCTCTCTCTCTCTCTCTCTCTCTCTCTCTCTCTCTCTCTCTCTCTCTCTCTCTCTCTCTCTCCTAACCCTTTCTGCTCTGTCTCTCCCATTTCCCCTGTATATGACTGGTTGTGTCACGTGTGTGTGTGTGTGTGTGTGTGGAACTTTCCAAGCCTGTGGAAGTTTCCATCAGGCGTCATATTGTGCTGTGTGCAAAATTCCCCAGCTGCAGAATGTGCACTGCTGTTTCCTCTAGATCTCTCTCGAGCTTAGGCATCACTTTCTTCTAACCTCAACAGTGCATATTAACAATATATACATTACCAGCTATTATATAATGCGTTATGATATTTTAGTGTCCTGACATGTATGTGTGTGTGTATGTATGTATGTATGTACCGCCGGTATATATGGATATATGTATGTATGTATGTATATATGTATGTATGTATGTCTCATCTCATCTCATCAACCGTTTGAGTGTCCACTGCAGGACCGGCCTATCCCGACCGAAGTGGGGACGATACAGCCAATGTATCTCTACCAAGTGGCTTAGGCTGTCTAGTAGAGATTGTATGTAGGGTGAGAAGTGCTTGTAAGTGTAATTGTAGTGTTGTAGTGGCTTTGGATGTGTGTGTAGTCTGTGATCTAAGTGTAATCGGCCCGCGCAAGCCGACTAGGTGCAGGCATACTTTATAGTATGCAACACTGGTTCAACCACAGCACCCCTTGTGTCCGCCAGTTCAGTACGTGGCCTGAAGAACGCTCCCAAAGTTTATTACCCTACCGGGGCGCGAACCCTCGTTCTTCAGTGTACGAAAACGCACACTTTAATGTATGTATGAATATATATATATATATATATATATATATATATATATATATATATATATATATATATATATATATATATATATATATATATGTGTGTGTGTGTGTGTGTGTTTGTGTGTATAGGTATGTTTGTATGTACATTATGTATATCACCACATCCATTCAGCAAGCTCCAGCCACACAACCGCCATTCATACCTAACCTAACCTGTGGGTGTGGTAGCCAGCACAGGTACCACACCCACAGCTACAACTCACAACCACACTACACCACTAACAACCACCATGGCCACCACCACCACCACCAACCCCACCACTAAATCTACAACTAATCCCAACCACACCACCACCACATCTACACCAAATCCCAACCTCACCACCACCACTAACAACCACCACAACCTCAACCACTATCACCTTTCCATCACCACAGCTAACCACCACCACTCCCAGCCACACCACCACCACCACAACCACAACCATTATCACCTCTACCATCACCAAAGCTAACCACCACCACTCCCAGCCACACCACCACCACCACAACTACAACCACTCTCAACCACAACTCACAACCACTCCACCACTATTAACAACCACCACAACCCACCACCACCACCACACACTAGAATCATTCCCACGTGTAGCAAATGACGCTGACAATAGCAATGAGTTAGGCTGGAGAGGCAAGCTATCTGTCCTATCCAGTTTCATTATGGCCCTCTCCACCGCCTGCATCCTCACTTACTATCACTATCACCACTATCACCAACCTTTCTTATCACCACTATCACCCCCACTACATGTACCCTGCTTATTACTACCACTATCATTACTATCACCACCACCACTATCACCAGCCTTCTTTATCACCACTATCACCACCACTACATGAACCCTTCTTATCACTACCGCTGTCATCACCATCACCATCAATACATCACCCCTGAACACTCCAGTCTAACCTAACCTAACCTAGCTTACTCTACCCTAATCTACCCTACCTTTCCCTACCCTAACGTATCCTACCCTAGCCTAACCAGACGTCACCTCACCCACCCTAACCTAACCAGACGTCACCTCACCCATCCTAATCTAACCAGACGTCACCTCACCCACACTAACCTAACCAGACGTCACCTCACCCACCCTAACCTAACCAGATGTCACCTCACCCACCCTAACCTAACCAGACGTCACCTCACCCACCCTAACCTAACCAGACGTCACCTCACCCACCCTAACCTAACCAGACGTCACCTCACCCACCCTAACCTAACCAGACGTCACCTTACCCACCCTAACCTAACCAGACGTCACCTCACCCACCTTAACCTAACTCGTCCCAACCTAACCTTACCTCACTTCACTTACCTACTCCAGCCTAACCTAGCCTAACTTAACTAGACTTCACTTAACACCACAGCCACACAACCACTACCACACCACCACTACCACAACACCACTACCACACCACCACAGCCACAACATCACTACCACTACCACACCACCACAACCACAACACCACTACCACACCACCACAACAACGACACCACTAAAACACCACCACAACCACAACACAACCATAGCCACACAAACAATACCACACCAACACAGCCACACAACCACTACCACACCACCACAGCCACAACACCACTACCACACCACCACAACCACACCACCACAACCACAACACCACAACCACAACACCATTACCACACCACCACAACCACAACACCACTACCACACCACCACAGCCATACAACCACTACCACACCACCACAGCCACAACACCACTACCACAACACCACAACCACAACACCACTACCACAATACCACAACCACAACACCATAACCACAACACCACTACCACAACACCACAACCACATCACTACCACAACACCACTACCACAACACCACAACCATAGCACCACTACCACAACACCACAGCCACAACACCACTACCACAACACCACAGCCACAACACCACTACCACAACACCACAACCACAACACCACTACCACAACACCACTACCACAACACCACAACCACAACATCACAGCCACAACACCACTACCACACCACCACAACCACAACACCACTACCACAACATCACTACCACACCACCACAACCACAACACCACTACCACAATACCACAACCACAACACCGCTACCACAACACCACTACCACAACACCACAACCACAACACCGCTACCACAACACCACTACCACACCACCACAACCACAACACCACTACCACAATACCACAACCACACCACCACTACCACAACACCACTACCACAACATCACTACCACAACACCACTACCACAACACCACAACCACAACACCACTACCACACCACCACAACCACAACATCACTACCACACCACCACAACCACAACACCACTACCACACCACCACAACCACAACACCACTACCACAACACCACAACCACAACGTCACTACCACACCATCACAACCACAAGACCACAACCACAACACCACCACCAGAACGCCACCATCACAACACCACCACCACACCACCACAACCAAAACACCACTACCACATCACCACAACCACATCACTACCACAACACCACTACCACACCACCACAACCACAAGTCCACAACCACAACTCCACAACCACAACACCACTACCACACCACCACTACCACACCACCACTACCACACCACCACTACCACAACTCCACAACCACAACACCACAACCACAACACCACTACCACAACTCCACAACCACAACACCACAACCACAACACCACTACCACACCACCACAACCACAGCACCACTACCACAACACCACAACCACAACACCACTACCACAACCACAACACCACAACCACAACACCACAACCACAACACCACTACCACAACACCACTACCACAACACCACTACCACAACACCACTACCACAACACCACAACCGCAACACCACTACCACAACACCGCAACACCACTACCACAACACCACTACCACACCACCACAACCACATCACCACTACCACAACACCACAACACCACTACCACACCACCACAACCACAACACCACAACCACAACACCACAACACCACCACAACCACAACATAACCACAGCCACACAACCACAACCACAACACCACTAGCACAACACCACAACCGAAGAGGAAATAACTTCAGAGCCCTCACCGATTGGTAGAAGAGAGCCAAAAAGAATTGGTAATATTAAAGGCTTAAACAAACATACACAAACAGATGAGTGTATAGTTCCACTCCCACCACCAACCCCATCCTCCAGAATTAGTGACCCAGATAACAATACTGATTTATCAATTTTTCCAGCCCATCTCACTAATGATTTGGTTATACCACCTAATTCATACATGAAGGTTACCATAAAGAGCAAATTACGGAATAGTACTGTTCTTGTCTTAGAAGAATTATGTAAAGGGATTGTCAGTAGAAAACGCATTATGTCATACGAACGACGAAGGGCTAACTCAGATATTCATTATTAATCACATGAATGGGGAAGTTCAGTTGAAAAAGGGAACTTGCATAGTTAATATTGAAAAATGTTTAGCCCCTGTGAAGGAAATAAATATTGGTGGAGTAACAAGTGAGATAAAATCTACGGATAGAGAAAGAATAAAAGAGAAATTAATTCACTCAGGTGAATTTGACGAAGAAAATGATTTGTTAACCCTGCTGGAAACACACAGGGACACCGTAGCATTGCCCGGAGAACAATTAGGGTGTACTAACTTGATTTATCACATGATTAATGTGCACCCAGAAACACCACCAATTTTCGTACCAGCTTACCGCATACCACACTCCCAGCGTACACTTGCAAATCAGTATGTCGATGAAATGTTAAAGCTTGGAATTATTGAGCCTTCAGTTTCTCCGTGGAACGCCCCCCTTTTCTTTGTGCCCAAACGAAATGGAGAAATGCGTGCGGTAGTAGATTACCGTAAACTAAATAATCACACAATACCAGACAGATTTCTCATGCCATTGCTAAGCGATGTTCTACAGAATATTGGTCCTGAGAATAATATATTCTCGACCATCGATCTCATAAACGGATACTATCAGATTCCGGTATCTCAGGAGTCACGTAAATACACTGCCTTTTCAACAAACAGAGGCCATTATCAATATACAAGAATGCCAATGGGACTGAGGACAGCCCCAGGCACGTTCCAGCGTCTTATGAATTACGTATTGTCCGGAATTTTAGGACAAGGAATATTTGTTTATCTTGACGATATTATTATCGCAACGAAGAATATTAAGGATCATCTCAGGAAATTAGACTTACTCTCTTAGTGATGCTGGATTAAAAATTAAACTTTCTAAATGCAAATTTTGCTTTAAGGAAATAAATTTCTTAGGCCACAAATTAAGTTCTGATGGTATTCACACCACTGATGACAAAATGCAGGCAGTGAGAGATTTTCCTGAACCCACTACGACTGACGAAGTTAGACAATTTTTAGGTCTGGCTGGGTACTATAGGTCATTCGTACCACAGTTCTCTCATATAGCCTTCCCTCTATTCCAACTACTCAAAAAAGATGCTGTATTCCATTGGGAAGAAGAACAAAAAAGGGCATTTAACAATCTAAAAATTAAACTAACAAATGCACCTTGTTTAGCATATCCGGATTACACGAAATCATTTCTTATTTGTACAGACGCATCAGTTAAAGGATTAGGGGCTGTACTGATGCAGGAAGATAAAAGAGGAAAGAATCAACCGATTGCATTTGCCAGCAGACAAACAAGAGGTGCGGAGAAAAATTATTGCACTACAGAGTTAGAGGCACTTGCAGTGGTTTTTGCATTACAAAAGTTTCGAGATTCGGTATATGGTTACGAAATCCACTTATTCACCGACCATAACCACTGGTGGGTGTGTTTAAAGAAAAACTCCTTTCTGGGAGGAGAGCAAGATGGAAATGTACAGTTGAAAACTACAATGTACAAATTCATTATATACAAGGTAAAATGAACATAGTAGCTGACGCATTATCTAGGAACCCGAACACAATTCAGGTCGCGGCGTTAGATCTCAAAGGAAATATCCCAAACCACGAGGATATCGCAAAGGCACAAAGACTTGACCCAATATGGTCAAAAGCAATATACAAGTTAGAAAGTGGAGATGACGTACAATTACCCAAACTTCATGTCCCACTTGAACAATTCACAATGGTCAATAATACATTATACAAAATTAACTCTAAACAACCAAAACGCCAAAGAAATACTAACCAGTTGGTAGTACCTAATGACATGATACCCCAAGTATTACGATTGATACACGACAGCCCACATGCAGGACATCCTGGAAAGGATAAGACATTCAACCAAGCCCAGCTATTATATTACTGGCCTTCATTACGAAAAGGTATAAACAATCATATAGACAGATGCGAATCATGTGCGAAACACAAAGGATACCCAATCACACCTGCACCGATGGGTAATTACCCAGTACCACATCAACCATGGGACTTTGTTGCTGTTGATTTACTCAAGATGCCATTATCATACAATAATAACCTATACTTATTCGTAGCAACGGATCATTTTTCCCGTTATGTCATTTTAGCTCCAATTAAAGATAAGACAGCAGAGACAGTAGCAAAGGCAATAACAGATAATGTAATATGTCGCTTTACTACCCCAAAGGTATTAATAAGTGATAATGGAGGAGAATTTAATTCTGAGATCTTACAAGAAATATGTAAACAATACAACATCAAAAAGGTTAACGTTTTGGCCTATCACCCAGCATCGAATGGGTTGGTAGAGAGACAAAATAAAAAGGTATTAGATGTGCTACGACACATTCTCAGTGAAAATTATGCAAGCTGGGATGATTGGATTCCCAGAGTAGAGGCCTCAATTAATGGGTCTATAAATAAATCCATTGGTGACACACCACATTTCATTATATATGGCACAGATAAAAAATTACCATATGAGCTCCTAGAAGGTGACAGCATGCCTATATACAATTACGATGATTACTCTAAACTCCGTTTACGTGAATTCCAGGACATTCACAAAAGAGTCAAAAAACAATTAACGATGTCCAAGGAAGAAATGACGGAGGCATTTAACAAGAAGGCAAAAGATTCACCTATCAGCTTAGGAGACATTGTTTACGGAGTCATTCATACGAGAGACAATAAATTATCCCCAAAATTTGAGGGCCCATACAGAGTAATTAACATAAAAGCAAACAAAGTTTTGATTAAGTCACTTTCAAGTGGCGAGGAGAAACAAGTTCATATTGACCATTTAAAACGAGTTTCAAGGGAATTATCACATAATTATTCAGCCTCGGATACAACCGAACAGGTGAACGTACCTCAAGAAACCAAGCAAGAACACAACAATGATTACAAAAAGAAATTAAGGTCATATACCAAACAATCGAACATAGGTGCAACTATTCCAATGAAATCTACAGTACATCATTTACGAGAATTAAATATCGATTTAAACTCCTTCTATAAATGAAATGACAGTCAACCGTAAAGCACATCATCACTATCATCAACCACAGCTTTATAGGAAATTAATAGATTTTTTTTTCGGTAGGTTACGATGAAGAGACTTATGCTATGGATTCTCCTCTACATAGTAAGAGTATATGCGCACCTAGACCCCAAGCATATAGTACGACAAGGATGCCTCATAGCTCCAACGGCCACGACTACAATCGTTAAGGACGTCATGAGTACTGAAATAAGTCTAGATTACTTGTATGACTTACCTACTTATCTAGAAAGACTTGCGACGCCGATGCGAACTCTGGACTTCAAGATAGGGAATTATGTTTCACAAGCACATAACACCAAGGAAGTGAATGAAATGGTGAAGTTAGCGAAATGGAAACTAGAACAGGCGAAGTCAACTATGCTCGTCATGATCCAAGATCTCCCATCTTATGGAACGGAGGTACTGAGCGACAGGAACAACATCACACGTACTCGCCAAAAGCGCGGTTTGTTCGATCTGGGCGGCGCAGTTCTTGGGAACATCTTTGGATTGGCTACAGAGGATGACCTTAAAGAAATAAACAACAAATTTAATAAGATAGCTCAGGTACTAACATACCAAGATAAATTCATCACAGGACAGAACTCAGCAATGAAGACAATTGTGAAGAATCTGAAACAAGCAGAAAACGTAGCTCTCGAGAGTGTAGATAAAATAAATGAATTAGAGGGAAACGTTACTCTTTTCCAGCACTTCTCCATCATCACAGAACATATTGACACGATTCTACTACAATTAGAGAACACTAGAGATCGTTTCAGGGCACTTATGCAAGGAATTTCGAATGCTGGTGATGGCAAGATCACAAATGACTTACTCCAAGTTCATGAGCTATGTCAGATAGTTAGTCAAGGCATACATAAACATAAATTGAAGCCATTGTTCTGCAGTAGGGAATTTATGCAATATTACCCGTATTTAGAAGCAACACTGACACCAACATCAGTGGTAGTTCATGTACCATTCATCACTGAAGACCTGTTCACAGTATACCAAATACACCCTTTCCCCTATAAAAATAACAACACTTTGGTCATCATCAACATCAACACAGACACCGAACTCATCATGGTCTCCAAAAGACGGGACACTGTCACTTTCGCAAGTGAGTCAACGATTGAACGAAAGTGCCGCACATCTTTACATGCTGTTCATCTTTGTCCTGCGTACATTTTCACGTTTCAGCCTACTGATACGGTCCCTTGTGAAATGGCTATCATCAGCAATAACAATATTCATCATCATTGCAACTTCACTTTTGCTCCAGATAAACTTGTACACCATCAACGCATTGGACACTCACAGTTTTTTTATTTCCCTCATAACACATCAGTTTACATAGTCTGTCCAGATATACCACCATCTCATACATCAGCATCAGGATTATACATAGCACCAGACTACTGTGCGGTATTTACACCAGCCATGTCTACTTTATCCACCATCAATCACTACGCCATTCTCAACCATACACACAAACATTTCCACCCACTGCCTAATATGAACTTAAACATGAGCACAAGTATTAAGCTGACTTCACCTAAGTTTGAAACTATGCAGCTGATCAATGAAACAATGAAGCCCTGGGAAGATTTGAGTTTGAGTATGTTCAACCCATATTATGTGTATAGCCCAGCACCTACTGTATTTATAATCGTCTGCATTGTAGTTGCAGTACTGCTGTTCGCAATGCACAGAATGCATGCAAGAATTGCTAATTTGGAGTCATTATTTAGTGGGGGGAGAGTTAACATCACAGTTAACCACCCTGAATGAAGTGTATATATTTTGTATATAGTATTAATTATATATATATATATATATATATATATATATATATATATATATATATATATATATATATATATATATAAAATAATAATAATACAAAGAAGAATGACCCATATATGGCAGACCAGTACCATTATCTTTAAATGAAATATTAATAACTCTCACAATAATCTTAATTTTAAACTATTTTTATTCTTGCATGTATGCATTTCACTATAATAACCCAAGTACATACTGTATTACAGTTAAATAATTTACTTTAATGCATTTATTCAAATATGTATACAACTTATTTAAAATGTAATATTACTGAATAATCACTATTTACTATGAATAATATATGTATACAATATTCATACAATTATGTTACTTTACAATATTGTGTATTTCACTTAATTAGCTTATAAGTTCATTATAATGTGTATGTAGTATGTAATAATATATTAGGACTATTAACTGTCGATGGTACGCCATTTTCGTGCGGCCGAGCAGTATGTGGGACAACATATTATAATTGCAAATCATAATAGATAGATAGATAAATAGATAGATAGAGAGACAGATAGAAGCAGGGAGTCAGATGATGAGAAGGTATTGTGTCTGCAAGTTACACTGAGGAAAGCTGACGACAGCTGCCAGTAAGGAGATGATGCAGTTAGCTGTCAGCAGTCCTCTCGTGAACAAAGACCTAGTCCATCCACGAGGAACACACGTGACACACCCCTGCTACACCAGAATTTAGGAAAGAGAGCTCAGACGGAGGTTAGCTATAGAACAGAGAGGTCGAGAAGGGGACGAGCGATCCTAGAGACAGGTCACGGGAGAAGGGCTTGGCAATTAGAGAGAGAGAGACAGATAGCGAGACAGGGAGGTAGCTACCCGGGACTTATACTTCGTTCCGTGTGAGAGACTTGTTAATACTTCCAAGTCAAATAAAAATAGTCCCATACTATTCTTTACCTCTCCTGTCACTACATGACAAATGGGGAAGCTACTACAAGATATAAAAGCCGCTCGACCACGAGTCTAAAATATATATATATAACTCAACTACAACTCAAGCACAAAGAACCACAAAGTATTTTATGACACAAAGTCATTTATGACAGCAACACCACTACCACAACACCACTACCACACCACCACAACCACATCACCACTACCACAACTCCACAACACCACTACCACAACACCACAACACCACTACCACAACACCACTACCACACCACCACAACCACATCACCACTACCACAACACCACAACACCACTACCACACCACCATAACCACAACACCACAACACCACAACCACAACACCACAACACCACCACAACCACAACATAACCACAGCCACACAACCACAACCACAACACCACTAGCACAACACCACAACCACAACACCACTACCATACCACCACAACCACAACACCACTACCACACCACCACAACCACAACACCACTACCACACCACCACAACCACAACACCACTACCACACCACCACAACCACAACACCACTACCACACCACCACAACCACAACACCACTACCACACCACCACAACCACAACAACACTACTACACCACCACAACCACAACAAACTAACCACAGCCACACCACCACAACTACCACAAAACACCCACAGCCACACTACCATCACTACTACCGCACAGCCACACCACCACAACCACCTCCACAACCACCACCAGACGCTCACTCCATCGGTAGAGGGGTGGCGTGCGGTCCTAACGGACCCAGGTTCAAATCCCGACTGGGGCAGGGAACAGTTTAAGGATTTGAATTTCATTAAATCAGGCTTTACTGATCTACCAGAAGACCCGCCGACATGTCGTAAAATTACCCCCGCTAATACCAATACACCAGTCCTGTATGAGACAGCCCTAGCATGTATTCAATATGGACGGTGGGTGTTAGCGCCGAAGTGGTGACATGTAGAGGTGTATGGTATGTAGAAGGACTGCTGGGCCTTGACAGCAGGCTGTGAAGCCTATGCCCAGAGTCGAACACATAAAAAAAAAAAAAAAAATCAATAAGTCGCCAAGGAGAAGGGGGCTACGTATCTGTGCCACTCGGTATCATTGTGGGCTCTACGGCATCAGCATCTTCAATTAATCACGCTATTCTCACGCCTGGTACGTCATGAGGAGGAGGTGTGTTGGGGACCAGAATATCCCGGTTAATTCACACACCCTTGTTGGAGGAGGAGCTTGAGGATTGGGTGGTTGGAGGAGGAGCTTGAGGATTGGGTGGTTGGAGGAGGACCTTGAGGATTGAATGATTGGAGGAGGAGCTTGAGGGTTGGGTGGTTGGAGGAGGACTTTGAAGATTGGGTGGTTGGTAGGAGGACCTTGAGGATTGGGTTGTTGGAGGAGCTTGAGGATTGGGTGGTTGGAGGAGGAGCTTGAGGATTGGGTGGTTGGAGGAGGAGCTTGAGGATTGGGTGGTTGGAGGAGGACCTTGAGGATTGGGTTGTTGGAGGAGCTTGAGGATTGGGTGGTTGGAGGAGGACTTTGAGGATTGGGTGAATTATGGGGAGGGATTGTTGTGGTGAATAAATGCCCGGGGGGAGAGTAAACAGTTGGGATTTATTTAGGAACGAACGAAACGAATGAGAGGATTGGAAGAAAAGAGGTCACCACGATTGTTGGAGGAGGACCTTGAGGACTGAGGACTGAGGACTGGTTGCACTGGGAAGAGGGATTTGGAGGTGATTAAAATGGTGGGGGGAGGGATTATTACGGTGGAATTTCATTAGGAAAGAATAAAAACCTAAATGGAATGAACGAAATTAGAACGTTTCAGTAAATTCCCTCACCCTTATTGGAGGACCTTGAGGATTGAGGTTTAGTTGCACTGAGGAGAGGTGATTAACATGCTGGGGTTGAACTGTGGGGGGATTAGAAGGTTGGGATTTAATTAGGAAGAAATGAAACGATTAGGAGGATTGGCCAAGAATAAAGGTGACCAGGCCGTATTCTCCCCAGCACCTCTTTCTTCCTGATTTATTTTCAGAATTACCCATTAAAATCCTCTGTGTTGCTTCCTCTATCTTTTTAATGTCGACATAGATTGCATGAATAACACAAGAATATAGCAACGGAGCAGAATCAGAAATAAATCGTTCAGGAAGAGGTATTAAGTAAGCTTCCTAACAGCACGAGAATACCTTCTCTCTCTCTCTCTCTCTCTCTCTCTCTCTCTCTCTCTCTCTCTCACACACACACACACACACACACACACTTGTTGGGGGAGCCTTGGGGATGAGTCGCAATGAGAAAGGCAGTAGGGGTGATTAGGACTTTGGGATTTAATTAAGACGGAATTAAACCTTTGTGTATAAGTCAGTAGAGAGAACACGAAGTTAAGAAAAATGATAAAAAATAAGAAATATATTGAAAAATAAGAAATATTGTGAAAAAGAAAAATGAACAGAAAAATGAAAGGAAAATAATGAAGAATAAAATGATGAGAAAAAGAAAATTTATGAAAATTAAGTAAAACGAAAAATACGAAAAATGAAATTTAAGAAAAGTGATAACAAAAAAAAATAAATGAGAGAAATGAAAAATGAGAAAAATTGTGAATAATGAAAAAATTATGAAAGAATAAGAGAAATGAAAAATAAGAAAAATTATGGAAAAAGAAAAATGATGCAAGAAGAAAAATGAAAATGCAAGGAAAAATAAAAAATAAGAAAACATGAAAAATAAGAAAAATTAAAGAATAAGAAAAAACGATAAAGAATAAGATAAAAACGATGAAAAATAAGAAATAATGAAAAATAAGAAAAATGGAGGAATAAGAAAAATTTGAAAAATAAGAATAATGATGAAAACTCAAAACAAATGGTGAAAAATATAACATGAATAATAAGTAAAAATGATGAAAAATAAAAAATCACGAAAAATAATAAAAATGAAAAATAAAAATGAAAAATAAGAAAAATGATGAAAAGTAATAAAATGATAAAAAATATTTTTGGAAATAATATTGAATTATGGACGAGTATCCAGTTTCATCCAATTACATTTCTCTCTGTCTGTCTGTCTGTCTGTCTGTCTCACACACACACACACACACACACACACACACACACACACACGTACAATTAGGCTAAAACCGTGTGTAGGTCTCAGGAAGGATATATAAAAAAGACATTAAACGGACGAGAATGAAACCCCCCTCGGTGAAAATAAGTCGCCAGATATCATGCGTTTGGAACAGGGTACTTCTTAACTACGATCCACTTAAGACTTTCGTGGACTAATTATTGAAGGTGAAATAGGAAGGACTGAGGTTAGAAACGAATGAATCTGTCTGTCTATATCTATCTACCTGTCTTTCTGTCAGTCTGTCTATCTATCTATCTATCTATCTATCCATCTAGCCAGACGCCTTAATCCCGTAAGGGGTGTTCACAAACAAGTCACCTCCATGTCGCCCTGTCCCCTGCCCTTTCGCTGCCCTCTCCCCAAGTTATACCCCCCTCTCATATACCTTTACACATCCCTCCATCTCATCCTTGGTCTTCCCCTCTTCCTCTCCCCCCTCCTCCACTTCACTAGCGAATGAGGCCTTTGTACTTTGGTAAGGAGAGTTTGAGTGGAGGGGGAGGGGGAGGTGAAGGAAGAGCTAGAGAAAAGGAGGATTTGTGTGGAGGAGAGGTGATGATAATAGGGCATTTAATTTAGGTGCTTGCTGGAGGAGAAGGAAGAGGAAGAGGAAGAGGAGGAGGAGGAGGAGGAGAAGGAGGAGGAGGAGGAGAAGGAGGAGGAGGAGGAGGAGGAGGAGGAGGAGGAGGAGGGGAGGTTGGAGAAGAAGGAGGAAG
>NC_137069.1:31161741-31175075 GCF_032717465.1 Coenobita brevimanus
TGTGTGTGTGTGTGTGTGTGTGTGTGTGTGTATTTTGTGTATCTGTGTTTTGTTTTGTGTTTGTGTGTGTATATATATTATATTTAGGTGTGCGTGAGTATGATTGCGTGTGCGTGTATATATTTTCGCGTGCCGTCACCCACCCTATCACTCCCACTCCTTATCGTTTATCAGTAATTACCAATCGCCACTACACCAATCAGTTTTATCGCTCGTTTCTTAAATATTTCATGTCCGATACTGCAATTTCATCCACGAAAGAATTTTTTTTTTTTCCTCCTCTAATTTACCAAGTTTATTTCCACTCCATATGCTGTTTATTTTTGATGGGGAGGATATTTGTTACCGACCCTGTCCGTCTCACTCTTACTAATGTTTTTTCGGACGCGAGGCATTTCACGCCCGTAGACTTTTGCGCCGCCCAGTATTACGACCCCGATGATCCCGCATCTCTAGTATATTTTTTCACGGTCACAAGTTCTTTTACACCTGATTTAGTTTTAATTAACAGGTATACGTAGCACTGATTGATATTGTACTTATTTTTAGCTGTGTCTGCAGTGTTGACATTCCTAGGATGTTATTCTCGTCTGTTAAGGAAGCTCCCTAACACCTCTTCCTAAGCGATTTAGCAATTTGGCTTATTACATCTTACTGTCCTCTTCGCTGGTTTAATGAAGCTCCCCAACACCTCTTCCTAAGCGATTTATTTAGCTTATTACATCTTACTGTCCTCTTCGTCGGTTTAATGACGTTCCCTGACACCTCTTCCTAAGCGATTTATTTATTCTATTACATCATACTATCCTCTTCTTATGTTTAATGAAGCTCCCTACACCTCTTCCTAAGCGATTTATTTAGCCTATTACATCTTACTATCCTTTTCTACGTTATATAAATCCTTAAAATGTCGCCATACTCTGCATAAATAAAGTACAAACGGATATTAACCAGCCATATCCAAAAATAAACTGCTAAGGAAGAGGTGTTCACAAAAGAATAATAACCAGCCATATCCAGAAATAAATCTCTAAGGAAGAGGTGTTAGGGATCTCAGCTGAATAAAATCACCTGGGATACAGGACTAGAGTTGGCCCATGGATAAGGGGGTTGACTCCTTCCTTATTTCTTTTTGTTTTATTCACAGGCTTTTATATTCTCTCTCTCTCTCTCTCTCTCTCTCTCTCTCTCTCTCTCTCTCTCTCTCTCTCTCTCTCTCTCTCTCCCGTGTGTGTTTGTGTGTGTGTGTGTGTGTGTGTGTAATTTGTTGGCCCTACTTCTCTTCATCCTTAGGCAGAGAAGGATGATTGAATTCTACTACTACTACTACTACTAGTACTACTACTACTACTAATAATAATAATGATAATATTTTTTCTCTGTTCGTGTTCCTTTTTTTTTTTTTTCATTTCATTCCGTATTTTTTTCATTTTCCCATTTTTCCTTTTTCTCTCACTCTCTTTCTCTTTCTTTTTTCTTTCACTGATTCGGCAGTGAGTTAATGAAAGGCCAGGTGTCTAATTGCTGTCTTTCATATCAGATCCACCTGCTCTCCTCGATGCAAATGTTGCTTGCGGACTTTGCACTCCAGATTTTAATAACATCCTTTGACGTGCATGTTTATATATATATATATATATATATATATATATATATATATATATATATATATATATATATATATATATATATATATATATATATATATATATATATATATATATATATATATATATTGATATATATATTGATATATATATTGATATATATTGATATATATTGATATATATATATATATATATATATATTGATATATATATTGATATATATTGATATATATATATTGATATATATATATTGATATATATATATATATATATATATATATATATATATATATATATATATATATATATATATTTACTTTCTATTTTAATAACTTTTTCGAAGGGTGAAATGTAGGCTTGTATTTACGCCGGTTAAGGAAGCCAAAGGTGGATGTTGTGTATATGTACAGCACACAACGACATATCTTGCTCTCGTATTCCTGAACTTGATTCTTCTGAATTCTCAACTCTCTGGCATCGGCTGTCCTGCCATTCTCTGACTATATGTATTTGCGTTGTTTGCTTATCTCCTAATTCTACTGACTCAAAAATTCTTCAACTATCTTGCTTCTAAGATGGAACACATTCTATCCATTTCTCCTTTCTCTGAAATCTCCATTCTAGGAGATTTCAGTGTCCACCACCACCTTTGGTGCTCCTCTCCTTTCACTGATCCACCTGGTGAACAAGCCTACATCTTTTCTATCCCTAATGACCTAGAGCAGCTTGTTCAGCACCCTACCCGTAACCCAGACCGCCTTGGAGAGAGCTCCAACATACTTGACCTCTTCCTTACAACTAATCCTTCTGCTTACACTGTTAATCTTTTCTCTCTGTTGGGCTCCACCGAACATAACTTTATTACCTTAACCTGTCCTATCGCTCCAGTACGGCCTGTGGACCCTCTGAAGAAACGTCGCCTGTGGCATTTTGGAGCTGAGGATTGGGAGGCCCTCAGACAGTACTTCTTTTATTAATTTCTCACTGGAATGATTATTGCTTCTATGGCCGGGGGCCATATGAGTGTGCCTTGCGCATTACGGAGGTTATTCCCTCGGACATGGAACCATACATTCCTTTATCATATCCTCTGACTAATGCAAGAAAGCCTTGGTTTAATCACGCTTGTTCTAATGCTGTCCGCAACAAGGAAAGGGCCTACAAAAGGTACCAGAGCCAACCCATCCCTGAATCACATCTTTTTTGTTTCTGTCCGGAATCGTGCTAAGTCTGTTCTTCGGTCTGCTAAAAATAATTTCATCCATACTACATGCTCTCAACTCTCCAACTCGAATTCTTTCCGCTCCTTCCGGCACCTTGTCAAAAACCTTTCTGACAACTTTACCTCATCATCCTTCCTTCCTCGTTTCCACTCTGATGGCTCCATAGCTAATTCTTCTACTGATTCAACAGATCTCTTCGCTCAGACTTTCTCCTCCACTTCCACTTTAGATGATTCCGGTGCTGTTCCTCCATCACTTCCCCCCTCTGACATCCTCATGGCTGACATTAAAATTTCCTCAACTGATGTATATTCTGCCAGCACTGGCCTCAATACTTACAAGGCATATGGGCCTGATGGCGTCCCTCCTGTTGTCCTCAAGACCTGTGCTTCTGTGTTTACACCCTGTCTAGGTAAACTCTTTCGCCTTTGTCTTTCAACATGTACCTTTCCTTCTTGCTGGAAGTTTGCTCTCATTCAGCCAGTCCCGAAGAAGGGTAACCATTCCCAACCCTCTAAATATCGTCCAGTTGTTTTAACATCCTGTGTTTCAAAAGATTTTGAGTCTATTCTTAACAAAAAACTTTAAAGTATCTTTCCTATCACAACCTTCTTTCTGATCGTCAGGATGGGTTCCGTCACGGATGCTCCACTGGCGATCTTCTCACCTACCTTTCAGACTCCTGGTCATCCTCCTTTCGGGACTTTGGTGAAAGCTTTGCCATTGCACTTGACATCTCAAAGGTTTTTGATCGAGTCTCCATAAATCTTTAATTTTCAAACTGCCTTCTTACGGTTTCTATCTTTCTATCTATGCCTTCATCTACAGCTTCCTTTCTGGTCGTTCTATAGCTGCTGTTGTAGACAGCCATCGTTCTAATGGATCTATCAAAAGTGGTGTACCTCAGGGCTCTGTCCTGTCACCAACTCTCTTTCTTTTATTCATGAATGATCTAAGCTGTACATCAAACCCTATCCACTCATACCCTGATGACTCCACCCTTCACCTTTCCATTCGGTTTCTGCAATGTCCATCTCAGCAGTAACTTCAACAAAGAAGGGATGAGGCTATGACACAATGTCTAACTTGGCACGTATCTCTGACTGGAGTAAAAATAATCTCATTGTTTTTAATGCATCAAAGACTCAGTTTTTACACCTATCAACCTGTCAAAATCTTCCACAGGAGTACCCACTAATGTTTAATAATATCCAGCTCAGTCCTGCATGATCCTTGAACTTGCTTGGGGTTTCATTCACTCGGGATTTATCTTGGAAAGATCATACTGCATCTCTTGTAAAATCTGCTTCAAAGAGATTGGGTGCTAAGCCGACTCCGTGCCTTCTTTACCCCTGCACAGTTGTTGACTCTATACACGGGTTTTATTCGACCGTATTTAGAGTACAACTCCCATGTGTGGGGAGGCTCCTCACATACAGCTCTTGTCAATAGGGTGGAGTCAAAGGCTTTTCGTCTCATCAACTCTCCTGCTCTTACTGGCTCCCTTCAACCTCTGCCTTTTCGCTGCACTGTTGCATCTTTACCTCTTTTCTATTGCTACTTCAATGGTCACTGCTCCTCTGAACTGTCTGCTTGCATTCCTCCACCTCTACAACGAGTGCGCCATCTAACAACAAACTCTCATCCCTTTTCTGTCCACCTCTCTAATGCAAGAGTTAACCGTTACTCCCAGTCCTTCATTTATGGAATGGGACAACTCTGGAACTGTCTCCCTCTGTCTGTATTTCCTACTTCCTATGATCTCCAGTTCTTCGAACGCAGTGTGTCCAGGCATCTCGAAATGAACGGATCTTGAATTTGGCTCACTTTTGTATTGTTTTTGTCTTTTTTCTTGGAAGGAACTGTGAATGCGGGCTCAGCCTTTGGTTCCTTGTTCCTCGCATAAAAAAACACCTCTTCCTTGGCGATTTATTTGTGGATCTGGCTGCTTGATATCATTTTGAATGTTGTTTGTGCAGAGTATGGCTGTATTTGAAGGATTTAAGTTAGAATAGGATAGTAAGCCTAAGCAAAATGATTCGCTAAGGAGAAGTTGTTAGGAAGCTTCCTTATCTGACGAAAAAAGGGATCTTAAGGTGGCGACACACTAGACCAAAAGTGACTAACATGCGAGCCAGTTCTGCAAGCCAAGACGGCTAGCAGAGTTGAGTGTTCATCACACTCGTGTGTTTTTGCGAGTCGAAACGGCTAACAGTGTCGTCTGCCTTGGCGCCTCGTGGTCATTTGTAAACAAAACCATCACGGAGTACCTACTCCCTTTCCTTCAGTTTCTACAACCTCCTAACGTACTTTAGCAACTCCATAGCCACAAAGCAGTCTACTAGAGTTTACCTTGCCGCAAGATCCATATAAAAAAATGTTTTCTACTTGTTGTTTGGAAACAAAACAGACAGTCTCCGCGGGCTGGTCACCTGAGTGTCCAAGTATTTATTTCATGTTACAAGAAAATAATAAAAGTGAATAAATACCACATGAATTAAATTGTATTTATGTAACAATTTTAGTTAAAGTTTCCTTCTATGAAAAACAGAATATTGTCTCACCAATTACAAAATTAATATAGGCTCATTTGAGTTTTAATCCCATCAACAAGCTGTGAGCGAGAATTGTTATCCATTTCGCCTAGCAAGCGAAATCTCGGTCACCGTGAGTCAGTTTGGCTAGCGGGTCGCAAAACTGGCTGGCCTGTTAGCCACTTTGGTCCCAGTGTGACGCTGCCCTTAGTCTCAGCCCCTTCACTACTAAGATGCTTTCCTCCCTCTCTCTCTCTCTCTCTCTCTCTCTCTCTCTCTCTCTCTGTATGTGTGTGTGTGTGTGTGTGTTTAATGCAGAAAAGAGAAGATTGAACCCAAGTCCTGCAGAATTTGTTCCCAAAGAAAGAAAAAAGAAGGTAGGAAAGAAAAAATCGAGCTACATTCATCTTGATGTCTGAGCACATTGCATTTCTAGACGACTGGTGGTCATAGGCAGTGGGAAAGACAGACTGAGAAAGTCAGTTCCAGAGTTGACCCTTTGCACGCACTAAAGACTGAGAGTACCATATAACTCTTACAGTAGGAAGCTGGACCGACGAGAGGTGAGACTGTGTAGAGAGACGGGTGCTGCGTGTCCGCCATAATGGGAGAGGAATGCAAGGAGAGAGTTATTTCTTGCACTAAGGACTTGTGTATTTTCAGCAACTGCCGAGTAAATAAATAAATATACCGAAAATTATTATTATTATTTTTATTATTATTATTATTTATTATTATTATTGTTGTTGTTGTTATTATTATTACACACAAACATCAGACTATGCATCTAATAGCCACCATTCCTTCATTCACTCACCATTATCTCACACACACACACACACACACACACATACACATATCATCATCATCATCAGTGTATGCATTAACCACCACCATTCTTTCATTCACCCATCATTCATGCCTTCACACCCCCTTCCCTGAATAAAAGACATGCATAATTTACAACCCAGACATCGCGAAAATATTCATACTTTTCCTGACATTTGCATAACCTCGTGAAATTTGGAGAAAAGCTAAAGGGATGATTATAGTTGTGTGCCTTGGTGCGTCTCATCCTTGCCAGTGTTTACCCCGGTTTCTGTTTCCCTGTTTCTACTTCCGTCCTTATTTTACTCCGCTTTTCTACTTCACTTCTTACTCCTACTTTGGTTCCTGTTTCCTACTCCCTTTCCTACACCACTTCCTCTTTAGCAGGTCTTACTTCTACTCCTTTTCCCATACAAGATAGAACTTTGATTCCTACACCTCTTCCTACTCCACCACCTGCTCTCTTCCTGCTTTCTTCCTGCTCTCTTCCTATTCTCTTCCTGCTCTTTTCCTATTCTCTTCCTGCTCTCTTCCTACTCTGGTTTACAGATGGGTCCCCTGCTAGTATCGCTGCCTGAATGCATAATACAAATATGCAGTGTCTTCGTGTGTGTGTGTGTGTGTGTGTGTGTGTGTGTGTGTAGAGGAAAATATGCTTCGTTATCCTCCTCCCTACAGTAACTTTTTTCTCTCTCTCAAAAAATGAATATTTTGTATCTATTTTTCCTCGATATTGCTTTTCTATTTCTTCATACCAGCTCTCGTTGCCACAGACTAAGATATTTATTTCTGAGTCGATTGGCATGAAACAATTGATACACCCCTCCCTTGCACCTCCAGACACCTCCTTGAGATTTCTTATATAGGTCTTTGAATTAACCTTATAGCACAAGAAGGGTAAAGGGACGGTTGGAGAATCTCAAAAATTTTGTATGAAGCCAAAGATGCCAAAACAACCATGTCAGAAAAGCAGGGGTTCAGTTCCGCATGAAGCCTGATTCGAAAGAGCTCTCTGGCCCGTTTCACAGGTACGAGAGAAAACGGATCGTGTGTCCAGCCTCTAATGGGTAACTATAGCAAAATAAATCTTTGGGAAATGTCATATATTTTGCTCGTATATGCGGTCTCTCTAGATTTTTACAGTAACTAGAATATTTTCACCTTAACTTGACCCAGGTTTATGTTGTTTTGCAGCTTATTTCACGTAACTCAGTGGAAGAAAAAGACAGGGCTACAACTCTACTGTACATCTTTTCCATGGCACTTCTTCGTGACTAATGCATTATTTCAGTGTTAACCTTCTCTTAAATTTCGGTTTCATGATGGAGAGTGCAGTTTTAGGCCAAGTTACAGTAAAAGCAGTATATTTGTAAGTATATTGACGATTTTGTATTTTTTGTTCCAGGCATGATTGATTGCCTTTTATTTCTACCTGTGTGCGGACGTGTAAGTACTTATTTTGTATTATTTGTTGCCGTACAGTATATTGTGTTATGTATTATACCTACCCCATGTGTAATTGGTGAGGAAGTTATTTTATTATTCTATCTATCTATCTATTGCCAGACGCCTCAATCCCGTTTGGGGTGGCCACAAACAAATCGCCTCCAAGTCGCCCTGTCCCCCGCCATCTCACTGCCCTGCTCCCAACTCACACCCCCCTCTCTCATATACCTCTCCACTCCATCCCTCCATCTCATCCTCGGCCTCCCCCTCCCTCTTCCCCCCTCCACCTCACTCACATACACTCTCTTCGTCAGTCTTTCACCCTCCAGCCTCTCCACATGGCCAAACCACCTCAGTGTGTTCCTCATAACGCTTCCTATCACATCCACATCAACACCACAACGCTCCTTTATATCCTCATTCGTCAGACTCTCTCCATGTGACTCCACAGGCTTCTCTTAAATAACTCATTTCCACTGCTCTCACTCTTGACTTGTGTCCTTCCAACAACGTCCAAGCTTCACTTCCGTACGTTAGAGTTGGTATCACAATACTGTCATGTAGTAACTTTTTCACTTCCATGCTCACTTCCCTGTTTCTTATCACTGCTTTCTAAGAACCAGCAACCTTTCTTCCCTGCTGTACCCTTTCACGCACTTCACCCTCCAAACCTCCATCCTTACTCATCACACTACCCAAGTACTTAAACGTACTCACATTTTCCAATTCCTCACCATCCAACCTCGCTTTACATTCACTGACTTCACCTCTCTCAAAGACCATCGCTTTACTCTTCCCTACATTCACCTTTAGATTCCGTTTCTTACACACTCTCCCAGACTCATCCACCAAGCCATGCAGCTCCCCTTCGTTTTCACTCAACAACACAGTATCATCTGCAAACAATAGCACAGGGAGTTTCCAAACACTATCCTCTCTCACCAGGGCCACTTCAACATCCACTACCCTACCTTGTACCTCTTTTATTACCCCATCCATGTACAGATTGAACAACCAGAGAGACATGACACATCCCTGTTTCAACCCAACTTCCAAAGAGAAAAATTCACTTAGTTCACCATCCACACGCACTGCAGGCTTCGCACCATCGTACATACTCTTCACAGCATTCAACAACTTCCCATCTACTCCATATATTCTTAACACTTTCCACAATCCTTGTCTATCCACCCTGTCATATGCTTTCTCCAAATCCATGAAAGCCGCATACAACTTCTTTCCCTTCTCTAGAAACTTTTCCACTAAAGATCTAAGAATGAATATCTGATCTACACAACCTCTTCCCTTCCTAAAGCCTCCCTGTTCTTCTCCAACTAATTTCTCTGTTCTTTCTCTAACTCTGTCAATAAGTATCCTACCATACACTTTTCTTTTTATACTAAGAAGACAAATGCCCCTATGATTACCACACACTTCTTTTTCCCCTTTTCCTTTGTACAAGTGAATAATTATACCTGACTTCCAATCCTCCGGGACTCTACCTTCCTCCCAGGCCAATCTGCACATCGTCCACATCCATTCTACTACTATCTCTCCCCCATGCTTCAGCATTTCACCACACACTCCATCAATTCCTGGGGCTTTCCCCGATTTAACTTTCTTCATTGTTTCCACAACTTCTATCCTACTGATTTCTTCCTGTCTTCTCACCTCCCTCCTTCTCCCAGCCATTCCCCAGCCACTTATACTCGCATTACTTCCATCCTTTATGTTCAACAATTCCTTAAAGTGTTCTCTCCATCTGCTCACTTTTTCTCCCTTCTCCACTAGTAATCTACCATTTTTATCTTTCACTCCCCTGCTAACTTCACTTCCACCCTGTCTTACTCTTTTCACCTCTTTCCAGAACATTTTCTTACAGTCCCTCCACTTTACACTCAAATTCCTTCCAAAATCCTCATCCACTCTCTTCTTACTCTCTCTTACTAATCTTTTCACCTCTCTCTTTCTTTCTACATATAACTCTCTCTTCCGCCTCTCAGCTTCTTCCACGCCCCTATTTCTCATCCATTCATTGTATGCTTTCTTCTTTTGTGCCACAGCCTGTCTCACCTCTTCAGTTCACCACGCTGTTCCTTGCACCCCCCCTCCGTCTTCTCTTCCTTCCACACACCACATCACATGCTGCACATATTTCTTCTGTAAATATCCTACACACACCTTCCACGTCTCCCGTCTGCTCCAATTCATATTTGCCCAATCGTTCCTCCACTTCTCTCTTATACTCTGTCTTTTTCTCATCCTCTTGTAACCTTTCCACTCTCCTTGCAACTACTCCTTCCTCTCGTCTTTCCCTTCTTCTATTCCTCCATCTTACTTGAATTCTAATTCTGGCCACCACCAAGTAGTGGTCAGAAAGTCCACTTCCCCAACCTCTATGAGCTCTTGCATCCATTACATATCTTCGCGTCCTTTCATCCACACACACATAAACAATCATTGCCTTCCTTTCATTCAGTTCACCACCCACCCTTCTCATCACTCGCCATGTATACCTGTGGATCATTTTATGCCTGAAGAGGGTATTGGCTATTATTATTGCTATTATTATTATTATTATTATTATTATTATTATTATTTTTACTCCTGTTATTATAAGTTATTATTATTATTATTATTTTTAAATTATTATCCGTATTATTGTTGTTATTGTTGTTGTTGTTTTCTTACCCCTTCCCTCTCTTCCATTGATATAGTCGGGTCAGGTCGCCGGGTTTCAGGTCATGGGATCAAATAATGAAGTCAGGTCAGAGACGAGGTGGAATTCCAGGCCTAAGCATTGATGATCCTCTGACAAGAATGGCTGACAAGAAATATGAGATGGGGATGAGATTAAAGATAGTTACTGGTAGAGAGAGAGAGAGAGAGAGAGAGAGAGAGAGAGAGAGAGAGAGAGAGGGAAGGTGGAGAGAAAGGAGGAATGAAGCAGAGACAGGAGGGGAGAGGGAAGCCTGGGAAGAGAGAAAGTACGAAGGTGAGAGAGGAAGGGAAGGAGGAGACGGGAGACGGAAGGAATAAGAGAGAATAATGAGAATGAAGGTGGAGAGAAAGAGGTACTGATGGCAAGAGAGGAGGAGGAGGAGGAGTAAAAGAATTAAGGAGAGAGAGAGAGAGAAGGAGAGGGAGAAATTGTGAAAATGAGAAGTACTATATAAAAGAGAGAGAGAGAGAGAGAGAGAGAGAGAGAGAGAGAGAGAGTATGGGTAGAGAAGAGTATTAGAAAGAGAGGTATAGAGAAGGACTGAAGGAGAAAGATCCAAAAGGAGGGAGAGATAAGGGAGAGGAGAAGACTGAAAGGGGAAATTATGGGAATTAAAAGAGGGAGAGAGAGAGAGAGAGAGAGAGAGAGAGAGAATCCCTACACCATGTCTTAGAATATCCCAAACTTGGTACATACTGTATTTCTTGCCACATTTAATTTATGGTGAAATATAAGGTAATATTTCCAGGTTACACCTTAATGCATTATAACTTTTCCTCTTGCATTGCGTTAGTCGTGTGTGTGTGTGTGTGTGTGTGTGTGTGTGTGTGTGTGTGTGTGTGTAACATGTATATATGTGTGTACGTATGTTTATATGTTTGTATATGTGTGTGTGTATATTTTTGAGGTGTGTGTGTGTGTGTGCATGTGGGTGTAGGTAATGTATGTATAGTTTGTATGTATGTATGTATATATGTATGTATTCATGTGTCTGTATTTATGTATGTATGTGTGGTTTGTGTGCGCTATTGTGTATAGCTTATGTAAGTACGTATATCTGTGTATGTATATATATCTATGTAGGTGAATTTCTGTATGTGTGTACGTCCCAACTCACCATCCCACTCACTCCCACTCCATCTCTAACCCCACTCAACCCGTCCTTATCCAACTTCCCAGTCAAAGCCCCAATTACCTTTTTCCCCTGCCTACCTCTCCACTCCCTAAATCTTTTCCATATAAATCATCTTAAATCAAGTGATGTCTATTAGCTTATTCTTGCCCCTACCAGACGATTTCTTTCAACCCACTAAAGCCTCTCGTACCGGTGGGGTTTCTATAGGCCCCATCCAACCCCCCCAGATCAGTAAATCTACAATAAGCTGAATAAAGTCGTCTGAAAGTATGAAAAAGATGGAAAAAATTAATTATCCTCTTTTTCATGTTGTGTTCTCTCTCTCTCTCTCTCTCTCTCTCTCTCTCTCTCTCTCTCTCTCTTTCCAACACTCTCCCCCAATCTCACCCCCCTTTATTCATCATCCATCCTGCATATCACCATCTTCTCTTCCCAACTCCCCTCCCCTCCTTCCCCTCTCTCTCTCCTCTCCCTTTCCCCTCCCCTTCGTCCCCAGCATCCCTCAGGAACTCCTTAATGCAACCTAAAAGCATCCACACCACCAAGTTTCACCTCACCCAAGTTTTAATGTTAGTCCCACATGTGTTAACAGGGCAACTAGACGAGAAGGTGGCCTGTCTGCTGGCTGCCTCTCTCTCACTTTTTCTTTTATTCTCTCTCTCTCTCTCTCTCTCTCTCTCTCTCTCTCTCTCTCTCTCTCTCTCTCTCTCTCTCTCTCCTCCTTCTTCTTCTTGTCCTTCTCCTCCTCCTTCTTCTTCTCCTTCCTCTCCTTCTTCTTCTTCTTCTTCTCCTCCTCCTCCTCCTCCTTTTCCTTTCCTTGCGTCTCCTCGTTTTCCTTTCTTCACATCCTGCTTCTTCTGCTGTACCTTTTCCTTTCTCCTCCTAACCATCATCATCATCGTCGTCTTCTCCTTTTCTTTCACTTTCTTCCCCTCGTTTTCCTTCCTCCTCCTCTTCCTCCTCCTCCTTTCACACTTCCCAGCAACGTCCATCTCAACAGTTACTTTAACAAACAAGGGATGAGGCTATGGCACACCTAATGTCTGACTTGGCTCGTATCTCTGACTGGGGTAAAAATAATCTGGTTGTTCTTAATGCATCAAAGACTCAGTTCTTACATCAATTAACCCAACAAAATCTTCCACAGGTGTACCCACTAATGTTTAATAATATTCAGCATAATCCTGCATCATCCTTGAACATGCTTGGGGTTTCATTCACTCAGGACTTATCTTGGAAAGATCATATTACATCTCTTGTAAAATCTGCTTCCAAGAGATTAGGTGTGCTAAGCAGACTCCGTTCCTTCTTCACCCCTGCACAATTGTTGACTCTATACAGGGGTTTTATCCTCCCCTTTGTGGAGTACAACTGTCATGTGTGGAGAGGTTCCCCACATACAGCTCTTCTCAATAGGGTGGAGTCAAAGGTTTTTGGTCTCATTAACTCTCCTCCTCTTACTGACTCCCTTCAACCTCTTTCTCTTCGCCGCACTGTTGCATCTTTAACTCTTTTCTATCGCTACTTTAATGGTCACTGCTCCTCTGAACTATCTGCTTGCATTCCTCCACCTTTACGACGGGCGCGTAGCACCCGTCTAGCAGCAAACTCTCATCCCTTTTCTATCCAACTCTCTAATGCGAGAGTTAACCGTTACTCCCAGTCCTTCATTTATGCAACAGGTCAACTCTGGAACTGTCTCCCTCTGTCCGTATTTCCTGCTTCCTATGATCTGCAGTCTTCCAAAAGCATTGTGTCCAGGCACCTCGAAATGATCGGGTCTTGAATTTGGCTCTCTCTTCTATTTTGTTTTTCTCTTGGAAGGAACAGTTATTATGG
>NC_137069.1:31175175-31177675 GCF_032717465.1 Coenobita brevimanus
AACCACAACAAACTAACCACAGCCACACCACCACAACTACCACAAAACACCCACAGCCACACCACCATCACTACTACCGCACAGCCACACCACCACAACCACAACACCATTACCACACCACCACAACCACAACAGCACTACTACACCACCACACAACTACCACAAAACACCCACAGCCACACTACCATCACTACTACCGCACAGCCACACCACCACAACCACCTCCACAACCACCACCAGACGCTCACTCCATCGGTCGAGGGGTGGCGTGCGGTCCTCACGGACCCAGGTTCAAATCCCGACTGGGGCAGGGAACAGTTTAAGGATTTGAATTTCATTAAATCAGGCTTTACTGATCTACCAGAAGACCCGCCGACATGTCGTAAAATTACCCCCGCTAATACCAATACACCAGTCCTGTATGAGACAGCCCTAGCATGTATTCAATATGGACGGTGGGTGTTAGCGCCGAAGTGGTGACATGTAGAGGTGTATGGTATGTAGAAGGACTGCTGGGCCTTGTCAGCAGGCTGTGAAGCCTATGCCCAGAGTCGAACACATAAAAAAAAAAAAAAAAATCAATAAGTCGCCAAGGAGAAGGGGGCATGTATCTGTGCCACTCGGTATCATTGGTGGGCTCCTACGGCATCAGCATCTTCAATTAACCACGCTTGTTCTCACGCCTGGTACGTCATGAGGAGGAAGTGTGTTGGTGACCAGAATATCCCGGTTAATTCACACACCTCTTGTTGGAGGAGGACCTTGAGGATTGGGTGGTTGGAGGAGGAGCTTGAGGATTGGGTGGGTTGGAGGAGGACCTTGAGGATTGAATGATTGGAGGAGGAGCTTCTAAGAATTGGGTGGTTGGAGGAGGACTTTGAGGATTGGGTTGTTGGAGGTGCTTGAGGATTGGGTGGTTGGAGGAGGACTTTGGAGGATTGGGTGAATTATGGGGAGGGATTGTTGTGGCAATAAATGCCCAGAGGGAGAGTAAACGGTTGGGATTTACTTAGGAACGAATGAAACGAATGAGAGGGATTGGAAGACAAGCGGAGACCCCGATTGGTGGAGGAGGACCTTGAGGACTGAGGACTGAGGCGTGGTTGCACTGGGGAGAGGGATTTGGAGGTGATTAAAATGCTGGTGGGGGGGGGGATTATTACGGTGGAATTTCATTAGGAAAGAATAAAAACCTAAATGGAATGAACGAAATTAGAACGTTTCAGTAAATTCCCTCACCTCTTATTAGGAGGACCTTGAGGATTGAGGTTTAGTTGCACTGAGGAGAGGTGATTGAACATGCTGGGGTTGGAAACTGAGGGTGGGGATTAGAAGGTTGGGATTTAATTAGGAAGAAATGAAACGATTAGGAGGATTTTGGCCAAGAATAAAGGTGACCATGGCCGTATTCTCCCTAGCACCTCTTTTCTTCTCCTGATTTATTTTCAGAATTACCCATTAAAAACTCCTCTGTGTTGCTTCCACTATCTTTTTTAATTGTCGAAGCATAGATTGCATGACAATAACACAAGAATATAGCAACGGAGCAGAATCAGAAATAAATCGTTCAGGAAGAGGTATTAAGTAAGCTTCCTAACAAGCACGAGAATACCTTCTCTCTCTCTCTCTCTCTCTCACACACACACACACACACACACACACACACACACACACACACACACACTTGTTGGAGGAGCCTTGGGGATGAGTCGCAATAAGAAAGGGCAGTAGGGGTGATTAGGACTTTGGGATTTAATTAAGACGGAATTAAAACCTTCTGTGTATATAAGTCAGTAGAGAGAACACGAAGTTAAGAAAAATGATAAAAAATAAGAAATATATTGAAAAATTTAGAAATATTGTGAAAAAAAGAAAAATGAACAGAAAAAATAAAAGGAAAGAATAATGAAGAATAAAAATGATGAGAAAAAGAAAATTTATGAAAATTAAGTAAAAACGAAAAATATTATACGAAAAAATGAAATTTAAGAAAAAGTGATAAAAAAAAAAATTAAATGAGAGAAATGAAAAATGAGAAAAATTATGAAATTAATGAAAAAAATTATGAAAGAATAAGAGAAATGAAAAATAAGAAAAATTATGGAAAAAGAAAAATGATGCAAGAAGAAAAATGAAAATACAAGGAAAAATAAAAAATAAGAAAACGTGAAAAAAATAAGAAAAATTAAAGAATAAGAAAAAACGATAAAGAATAAAGAGATAAAAACGATGAAAAATAAGAAAATAATGAAAAATAAGAAAAATGGAGGAATAAGAAAAATTTGAAAAAATAAGAATAATGATGAAAACTCCAAAACAAATGGTGAAAAATATAAAATGAATAATAAGTAAAAATGATGAAAAATTAAAAATCATGAAAAATAATAAAAATGAAAAGAAATAAAAATGAAAAAATAAGAAAAATGATGAAAAGTTAATAAAATGATAAAAAATATTTTTGGAAATTATATTGAATTCATGTGGACGAGTATCCAGTTTC
>NC_137069.1:31180175-31207675 GCF_032717465.1 Coenobita brevimanus
TGGCTTAGGCTGTCTGGTAGAGACTGTATGTAGGTTGAGAAGTGCTTGTAAGTGTAATTGTAGTGTTGTAGTGACTTTGGATGTGTGTGTAGTCTGTGAACAAAGTGTAATCGGCCCGTCTTAAGCCGACTGGGTGCAAGCATACTAGTATGCGACACTGGTTCAACCACAGCACCCCTTATGTCCGCCAAAGCGGTCAGTGGCTCGGTGAACGGTTCCCAAATTTTTACAACTCTGGCGGGAGGCGAACCCACGTCCACCAATGTGCGAGACTCACACTCTACCACTGTACCACAGAGGCTCCTGAAATACCTTATGAGCGCGAAAAATCCAGGTAATTTTAGCAGGAGCGAGACTGATACACACGCATATCTCATTTACGTACACACACACACACACACACACACACACACTGATAATTTGGAGGTAAGGTATACTGCCGTTTCTGGTGCTTCTGGTGACAAGTGGTAGCGGTAGTAGTAGTAGTAGCAGCAGTAGTTGTAGTGGTATAGTAGTAGTGGTGGTGGTGGTGGTGGTGGTGGTAGTGGTAGTGGGAGGAGTATGACGGTAACATTAGGTGGGCAAAAGACTATACCATGCCGTAAATTTTTTTTTTTTTTTTTTTTTAATGCTGTATTTAATAGTTTTCCTTCCACACAAGGCACTGCTACATTGCCTGTGTGTGTGTGTGTGTGTGTGTGTGTGTGTGTGTGTGTGTGTGTGTGTGTGTTTTGTTTTGTGTTTGTGTGTGTATTTATATTATATTTAGGTGTGCGTGAGTATGATTGCGTGTGCGTGTATATATTTGCGCGTGCCGTCACCCACCCTATCACTCCCACTCCTTATCGTTTATCAGTAATTACCAATCGCCATTACACCAATCACTTTTATCGCTCGTTTCTAAAATATTTCATGTCTATCTATCTATTTATCTATTGCCAGACGCCTCAATCCCGTTTGGGGTGGCCACAAACAAATCGCCTCCAAGTCGCCCTGTCCCCCGCCATTTCACTGCCCTGCTCCCAACTCACACCCCCCTCTCTCATATACCTCTCCACCCCATCCCTCCATCTCATCCTCGGCCTCCCCTCCCTCTTCCCCTCCACCTCACTCACATACACTCTCTTCGTCAGTCTTTCACCCTCCATCCTCTCCACATGGCCAAACCACCTCAGTGTATTTCATGTCCGATACTGCAATTTCATCCACGAAAGAATTTTTTTTTTTTTCCTCCTCTAATTTACCAAGTTTATTTCCACTCCATATGCTGTTTATTTTTGATGGGGAGGATATTTGTTACCGACCCTGTCCGTCTCACTCTTACTAATGTTTTTTCGGACGCGAGGCATTTCACGCCCGTAGACTTTTGCGCCGCCCAGTATTACGACCCCGATGATCCCGCATCTCTAGTATTTTTTTTTCACGGTCACAAGTTTTTTTTACACCTGATTTAGTTTTAATTAACAGGTATACTTAGCACTGATTGATATTGTACTTATCTTTAGCTGTGTCTGCAGTGTTGACATTCCTAGGATGTTATTCTCGTCTGTTAAGGAAGCTCCCTAACATCTCTTCCTAAGCGATTTAGCAATTTGGCTTATTACATCTTACTGTCCTCTTCGCTGGTTTAATGAAGCTCCCCAACACCTCTTCCTAAGCGATTTATTTAGCTTATTACATCTTACTGTCCTCTTCGTCGGTTTAATGACGTTCCCTGACACCTCTTCCTAAGCGATTTACTTATTCTATTACATCTTACTATCCTCTTCTTATGTTTAATGAAGCTCCCCACACCTCTTCCTAAGCGATTTATTTAGCCTATTACATCTTACTATCCTTTTCTACGTTATATAAATCCTTAAAATGTCGCCATACTCTGCATAAATAAAGTACAAACGGATATTAACCAGCCATATCCAAAAATAAACTGCTAAGGAAGAGGTGTTCACAAAGGAACAATAACCAGCTATATCCAGAAATAAATCTCCAAGGAAGAGGTGTTAGGGATCTCAGCTGAATAAAATCACCTGGGATACAGGACTTGAGTTGGCCCAAGGATAAGGGGGTTGACTCCTTCCTTATTTCTTTTTGTTTTATTCACAGGCTTTTATATTCTCTCTCTCTCTCTCTCTCTCTCTCTCTCTCTCTCTCTCTCTCTCTCTCTCTCTCTCTGTGTGTGTGTGTGTGTGTGTGTGTGTGTGTGTGTGTGTGTGTGTGTGTGTGTGTGTGTGTGTAATTTGTTGGCCCTACTTCTCTTCATCCTTAGGCAGAGAAGGATGATTGGATTCTACTACTACTACTACTAGTACTACTACTACTAATAATAATAATAATGATAATAATTTTTCTCTGTTCGTGTTCCTTTTTTTTTCATTTCTTTCCGTATATTTTTCATTTTCCCATTTCTCCTTTTTCTCTCTCTCTCTCTTTCTCTTTCTTTTTTCTTTCACTGATTCGGCAGTGAGTTAATGAAAGGGCAAGGTGTCTAATTGCAGTCTTTCATATCAGATCCACCTGCTCTCCTCGATGCAAATGTTGCTTGCGGACTTTGCACTCCAGATTTTAATAATATCCTTTGACGTGCATGTTTATATATATATATATATATATATATATATATATATATATATATATATATATATATATATATATATATATATATATATATATATATATATATATATATATATATATATATATATATATATATATATATATATATATATATATATATATACTTTCTATTTTAATAACTTCTTCGAAGGGTGAAATGTAGGCTTGTATTTACGCCGGTTAAGGAAGCCAAAGGTGGATGTTGTGTATATGTACAGCACACAACGACATATCTTGCTCTCGCGTTCCTGGAACTTGATTCTTCTGAATTCTCAACTCTCTGGCATCGGCTGTCCTGCCATTGTCTGACTATATGTATCTGCGTTGTTTGCTTATCTCCTAATTCTACTGACTCAAAAATTCTTCGACTATCTTCCTTCTAAGATGGAACACATTCTATCCATTTCTCCTTTCTCTGAAATCTCCATTCTAGGAGATTTCAATGTCCACCACCACCTTTGGTGCTCCTCTTCTTTCACTGATCCACCTGGTGAACAAGCCTACATCTTTTCTATCCCTAATGACCTAGAGCAGCTTGTTCAGCACCCTACCCGTAACCCAGACCGCCTTGGAGAGAGCTCCAACATACTTGACCTCTTCCTTACAACTAATCCTTCTGCTTACACTGTTAATCTTTTCTCTCTGTTGGGCTCCACCGAACATAACTTTATTACCTTAACCTGTCCTATCGCTCCAGTACGGCCTGTGGACCCTCTGAAGAAACGTCGCCTGTGGCATTTTGGAGCTGAGGATTGGGAGGCCCTCAGACAGTACTTCTTTTATTAATTTCTCCCTTGAATGATCATTGCTTCTATGACCGGGGGCCATATGAGTGTGCCTTGCGCATTACGGAGGTTATTCTCTCGGACATGGAACCATACATTCCTTTATCATATCCTCTGACTAATGCAAGAAAGCCTTGGTTTAATCACGCTTGTTCTAATGCTGTCCGCAACAAGGAAAGGGCCTACAAAAGGTACCAGAGCCAACCCATCCCTGAATCTCATCTCCTTTTTGTTTCTGCTCGAAATCGTGCTGTCTGTTCTTCGGTCTGCTAAAAATAATTTCCTTCGTATGAAATGTTCTTAACGCTCCAGCTCGAATCCTTTCCTTTCCTTCTGGCACCTTCCCAAAAATCTTTCTGACAACTATACCTCATCATCCTTCTCCTCTTCTGCACTCTGATGGCTCCATAGCTAATTCTTCTACTGATTCAACAGATCTCTTCGCTCAGACTTTCTCCTCTACTCTCCACTTTAGATAATTCCGGTGCTGTTCCTCCATCACTTCCCCCCTCTGACATCCTCATGGCTGACATTAAAATTTCCTCAACTGATGTATATTCTGCCAGCACTGGCCTCAATACTTACAAGGCATATGGGCCTGATGGCGTCTCTCCTGTTGTCCTCAAGACCTGTGCTTCTGTGTTTACACCCTGTCTAGGTAAACTCTTTCGCCTTTGTCTTTCAACATGTACCTTTCCTTCTTGCTGGAAGTTTGCTCTCATTCAGCCAGTCCCGAAGAAGGGTAACCATTCCCAACCCTCTAAATATCGTCCAGTTGTTTTAACATCCTGTGTTTCAAAAGTTTTTGAGTCTATTCTTAACAAAAAACTTTAAAGTATCTTTCCTATCACAACCTTCTTTCTGATCGTCAGAATGGGTTCCGTCACGGATGCTCCACTGGCGATCTTCTCACCTACCTTTCAGACTCCTGGTCATCCTCCTTTCGGGACTTTGGTGAAAGCTTTGCCATTGCACTTGACATTTCAAAGGTTTTTGATCGAGTCTCCATAAATCTTTAATTTCCAAACTGCCTTCTTACGGTTTCTATCTTTCTATCTATGCCTTCATCTACAGCTTCCTTTCTGGTCGTTCTATAGCTGCTGTTGTAGACAGCCATCGTTCTTCTGGATCTATCAAAAGTGGTGTACCTCAGGGCTCTGTCCTGTCACCAACTCTCTTCCTTTTATTCATGAATGATCTAAGCTGTACATCAAACCCTATCCACTCATACCCTGATGACTCCACCCTTCACCTTTCCATACGGTTTCTGCAATGTCCATCTCAGCAGTAACTTCAACAAAGAAGGGATGAGGCTATGACACAATGTCTAACTTGGCACGTATCTCTCTGACTGGGATAAAAATAATCTCATTGTTTTTAATGCATCAAAGACTCAGTTTTTACACCTATCAACCTGTCAAAATCTTCCACAGGAGTACCCACTAATGTTTAATAATATCCAGCTCAGTCCTGCATGATCCTTGAACTTGCTTGGGGATTCATTCACTCGGGATTTATCTTGGAAAGATCATACTGCATCTCTTGTAAAATCTGCTTCAGAGAGATTGGGTGCTAAGCCGACTCCGTGCCTTCTTTACCCCTGCACAGTTGTTGACTCTATACATGGGTTTTATTCGACCGTGTTTAGAGTACAACTCCCATGTGTGGGGAGGCTCCTCACATACAGCTCTTGTCAATAGAGTGGAGTCAAAGGCTTTTCGTCTCATCAACTCTCCTCCTCTTACTGGCTCCCTTCAACCTCTGCCTTTTCGCTGCACTGTTGCATCTTTACCTCTTTTCTATTGCTACTTCAATGGTCACTGCTCCTCTGAACTGTCTGCTTGCATTCCTCCACCTCTACAACGAGTGCGCCATCTAACAACAAACTCTCATCCCTTTTCTGTCCACCTCTCTAATGCAAGAGTTAACCGTTACTCCCAGTCCTTCATTTATGGAATGGGACAACTCTGGAACTGTCTCCCTCTGTCTGTATTTCCTACTTCCTATGATCTCCAGTTCTTCGAACGCAGTGTGTCCAGGCATCTCGAAATGAACGGATCTTGAATTTGGCTCACTTTTGTATTGTTTTTGTCTTTTTTCTTGGAAGGAACTGTGAATGCGGGCTCAGCCTTTGGTTCCTTGTTCCTCGCATAAAAAAACACCTCTTCCTTGGCGATTTATTTGTGGATATGGCTGCTTGATATCATTTTGAATGTTGTTTGTGCAGAGTATGGCTGTATTTGAAGGATTTAAGTTAGAATAGGATAGTAAGCCTAAGCAAAATGATTCGCTAAGGAGAAGTTGTTAGGAAGCTTCCTTACCTGACGAAAAAAGGGATCTTAAGGTGGCGACACACTAGACCAAAAGTGACTAACATGCGAGCCAGTTTTGCAAGCCAAAACGGCTAGCAGAGTTGAGTGTTCGTCACACTCGTGTGTTTTTGGGAGTCGAAACGGCTAACAGTGTCGTCTGCCTTGGGGCCTCGTGGTCATTTGTAAACAAACCATCACGGAGTACCTACTCCCTTTCCCTCAGTTTCTACAACCTCCTAACGTACTTTAGCAACTCCATAGCCACAAAGCAGTCTACTAGAGTTTACCTTGTCGCAGGATCCATATCAAAAAATGTTTTCTACTTGTTGTTTGGAAACAAAACAGACAGCCTCCGCGGGCTGGTCACCTGAGTGTCCGAATATTTATTTCATGTTACAAGAAAATAATAAAAGTGAATAAATACCACATGAATTAAATTGTATTTATGTAACAATTTTAGTTAAAGTTTCCTTCTATGAAAAACAGAATATTGTCTCACCAATTACAAAATTAATATAGGCTCATTTGAGTTTTTATCCCACCAACAAGCTGTGAGCGAGAATTGTTATCCACTTCACATAGCAAGCGAAAGCTAGGTAACCGTGAGTCAGTTTGGCCAGCGGGTCGCAAAACTGGCTCGCCTGTTAGCCACTTTTGTCCCAGTGTGATGCTGCCCTTAGTCTCAGCCCCTTCACTACTAAGATGCTTTCCTCCCTCTCTCTCTCTCTCTGTATGTGTGTGTGTGTGTGTGTGTGTGTGTGTGTGTGTGTGTTTAATGCAGAAAAGAGAAGATTGAACCCAAGTCCTGCAGAATTTGTTCCCAAAGAAAGAAAAAAGAAGGTAGGAAAGCAAAAATCGAGCTACATTCATCTTGATGTCTGAGCACATTGCATTTCTAGACGACTGGTGGTCATAGGCAGTGGGAAAGACAGACTGAGAAAGTCAGTTCCAGAGTTGACCCTCTGCACGCACTAAAGACTGAGAGTACCATATAACTCTTACAGTAGGAAGCTGGACCGACGAGAGGTGAGACTGTGTAGAGAGACGGGTGCTGCGTGTCCGCCATAATGGGAGAGGAATGCAAGGAGAGAGTTATTTCTTGCACTAAGGACTTGTGTATTTTCAGCAACTGCCGAATAAATAAATAAATATACCGAAAATCATTGTTATTATTTTTATTATTATTATTATTATTTATTATTATTGTTGTTGTTGTTGTTATTATTATTACACACAAACATCAGACTATGCATCTAATAGCCACCATTCCTTCATTCACTCACCATTATCTCACACACACACACACACACACACACACACACACACACACACATATCATCATCATCATCATCATCATCAGTGTATGCATTAACCACCACCATTCTTTCATTCACCCATCATTCATGCCTTCACACCCCCTTCCCTGAATAAAAGACATGCATAATTTACAACCCAGACATCGCGAAAATATTCATACTTTTCCTGACATTTGCATAACCTCGTGAAATCTGGAGAAAAGCTAAAGGGATGATTATAGTTGTTTGCCTTGGTGCGTCTCATCCTTGCCAGTGTTTACCCCGGTTTCTGTTTCCCTGTTTCTACTTCCGTCCTTATTTTACTCCGCTTTTCTAATTCACTTCTTACTCCTACTTTGGTTCCTGTTTCCTACTCCCTTTCCTACACCACTTCCTCTTTAGTAGGTCTTACTTCTACTCCTTTTCCCATACAAGATAGAACTTTGATTCCTACACCTCTTCCTACTCCACCACCTGCTCTCTTCCTGCTTTCTTCCTGCTCTCATCCTGTTCTCTTCCTGCTCTCTTCCTATTCTCTTCCTGCTCACTTCGTACTCTGGTTTACAGATGGGCCCCCTGCTTGTATCGCTGCCTGAATGCATAATACAAATATGCAGTGTCTTCGCGTGTGTGTGTGTGTGTGTGTGTGTGTGTGTGTGTAGAGGAAAATATGCTTCGTTATCCTCCTCCCTACAGTAACTTTTTTCTCTCTCTCAAAAAATGAATATTTTGTATCTATTTTTCCTCGATATTGCTTTTCTATTTCTTCATACCAGCTCTCGTTGCCACAGACTAAGATATTTATTTCTGAGTCGATTGGCATGAAACAATTGATACACCCCTCCCTTGCACCTCCAGACACCTCCTTGAGATTTCTTATATAGGTCTTTGAATTAACCTTATAGCACAAGAAGGGTAAAGGGACGAGTGGAGAATCTCAAAAATTTTGTATGAAGCCAAAGATGCCAAAACAACCATGTCAGAAAAGCAGGGGTTCAGTTCTGCATGAAGCCTGATTCGAAAGAGCTCTCTAGCCCGTTTCACAGGTACGAGAGAAAACGGATCGTGTGTCCAGCCTCTAATGGGTAACTATAGCAAAATAAATCTTTGGGAAATGTCATATATTTTGCTCGTATATGCGGTCTCTCTAGATTTTTACAGTAACTAGAATATTTTCACCTTAACTTGACCCAGGTTTATGTTGTTTTGCAGCTTATTTCACGTAACTCAGTGGAAGAAAAAGACAGTGCTACAACTCTACATCTTTTCCATGGCACTTCTTCGTGACTAATGCATTATTTCAGTGTTAACCTTGTCTTAAATTTCGGTTTCATGATAGAGAGTGCAATTTTAGGCCAAGTTACAGTAAAAGCAGTATATTTGTAAGTATATTGACGATTTTGTATTTTTTGTTCCAGGCATGATTGATTGCCTTTTATTTCTACCTGTGTACGGACGTGTAAGTACTGTATTTTGTATTATTTGTTGCCCTACGGTATATTGTGTTATGTATTATACCTACCTCATGTGTAATTGGTGAGGAAGTTATTTTATTATTCTATCTATCTATCTATTGCCAGATGCCTCAATCCCGTTTGGGGTGGCCACAAACAAATCGCCTCCAAGTCGCCCTGTCCCCCTCCATCTCTGCCCTGCTCCCAACTCACACCCCCCTCTCTCATATACCTCTCCACCCCATCCCTCCATCTAATCCTCGGCCTCCCCTTACTCTTCCCCCCTTCACCTCACTCATATACACTCTCTTCGTCAGTCTTTCACCCTCCATCCTCTCCACGTGGCCAAACCACCTCAGTGTGTTCCTCACAACGCTTCCTATCACATCCACATCCACACCACAACGCTCCTTTATATCCTCATTCGTCAGACTGTCTCTCCATGTGACTCTACAGGCTTCTCTTAAATAACTCATTTCCACTGCTCTCACTCTTGACTTGTGTCCTTCCAACAATGTCCAAGCTTCACTTCCGTACGTTAGAGTTGGTATCACAATACTGTCATGTAGTAACTTTTTCACTACCATGCTCACTTCCCTGTTTCTTATCACTGCTTTCAAAGAACCAGCAACCTTTCTTCCCTGCTGTACCCTTTCAAGCACTTCACCCTCCAAACCTCCATCCTTACTCATCACACCACCCAAGTACTTAAACGTACTCACATTTTCCAATTCCTCACCATCCAACCTCGCTGTACATTCACTGACTTCACCTCTCTCAAAGACCATCACTTTACTCTTCCCTACATTCACCTTTAGATTCCGTTTCTTACACACTCTCCCAGACTCATCCACCAAGCCATGCAGCTCCCCTTCGTTTTCACTCAACAACACAGTAATATCTGCAAACAATAGTACAGGGAGTTTCCAAACACTATCCTCTCTCACCAGGGCCACTTCAACATCCACTACCCTACCTTGTACCTCTTTTATTACCCCATCCATGTACAGATTGAACAACCAGGGAGACATGACACATCCCTGTTTCAACCCAACTTTCAAAGAGAAAAATTCACTTAGTTCACCATCCACACGCACTGCAGCCTTAGCACCATCGTACATACTCTTCACAGCATTCAACAACTTCCCATCTACTCCATATATTCTTAACACTTTCCACAATCCTTGTCTGTCCACCCTATCATATGCTTTCTCCAAATCCATGAAAGCCGCATACAACTTCTTTCCCTTCTCTAGAAACTTTTCCACTAAAGATCTAAGAATGAATATCTGATCTACACAACCCCTTCCCTTCCTAAAGCCTCCCTGTTCTTCTCCAACTAATTTATCTGTTCTTTCTCTAACTCTGTCAATAAGTATCCTACCATACACTTTTCCTTTTATACTAAGAAGACAAATGCCCCTATGATTACCACACACTTCTTTTTCCCCTTTTCCTTTGTACAAGTGAATAATTATACCTGACTTCCAATCCTCCGGGACTCTACCTTCCTCCCAGGCCAATCTGCACATCGTCCACATCCATTCTACTACTATCTCTCCCCCATGCTTCAGCATTTCACCACACACTCCATCAATTCCTGGGGCTTTCCCCGATTTAACTTTCTTCATTGTTTCCACAACTTCTATCCTACTGATTTCTTCCTGTCTTCTCACCTCCCTCCTTCTCCCAGCCATTCCCCAGCCACTTATACTCGTATTACTTCCATCCTCTATGTTCAACAATTCATTAAAGTGTTCTCTCCATCTGCTCACTTTTTCTCCCTTCTCCACTAGTAATCTACCATTTTTATCTTTCACTCCCTTGCTAACTTCACTTCCACCCTGTCTTACTCTTTTCACCTCTTTCCAGAACATTTTCTTACAGTCCCTCCACTTTACACTCATATTCCCTCCAAAACCCTCATCCACTCTATTCTTACTCTCTCTTACTAATCTTTTCACCTCTTTCTTTCTACATATAACTCTCTCTTCCGCCTCTCAGCTTCTTCCACGCCCCTATTTCTCATCCATTCATTGTATGCTTTCTTCTTTTGTGCCACAGCCTGTCTCACCTCTTCAGTTCACCACGCTGTTCCTTGCACCCCTCCGTCTTCTCTTCCTCCCACACACCACATCACATGCTGCACATATTTCTTCTGTAAATATCCTACACACACCTTCCACGTCTCCCGTCTGCTCCAATACATATTTGCCCAATCGTTCCTCCACTTCTCTCTTATACTCTGTCTTTTTCTCATCCTCTTGTAACCTTTCCACTCTCCTTGCAACTACTCCTTCCTCTCGTCTTTCCCTTCTTCTATTCCTCCATCTTACTTGAATTCTAATTCTGGCCACCACCAAGTAGTGGTCAGAAAGTCCACTTCCCCAGCCTCTATGAGCTCTTGCATCCATTACACATCTTCGCATCCTTTCATCCACACACACATAATCAATCATTGCCTTCCTTTCATTCAGTTCACCACCCACCCTTCTCATCACTCGCCATGTATACCTGTGGATCATTTTATGCCTGAAGAGGGTATTGGCTATTATTATTATTATTATTATTATTATTATTATTATTATTATTATTATTATTATTATTTTTACTCCTGTTATTATAAGTTATTATTATTATTATTTTTTTTTAATTATTATCCGTATTATTGTTGTTATTGTTGTTGTTGTTTTCTTACCCCTTCCCTCTCTTCCATTGATATAGTCGGGTCAGGTCGCCGGGTTTCAGGTCATGGGATCAAATAATGAAGTCAGGTCAGAGACGAGGTGGAATTCCAGGCCTAAGCATTGATGATCCTCTGACAAGAACGGCTGACAAGAAATATGAGATGGGGATGAGATTAAAGATAGTTACTGGTAGAGAGAGAGAGAGAGAGAGAGAGAGAGAGAGAGAGAGAGAGAGAGGGAAGGTGGAGAGAAAGGAGGAATGAAGCAGAGACAGGAGGGGAGAGGGAAGCCTGGGAAGAGAGAAAGTACGAAGGTGAGAGAGGAAGGGAAGGAGGAGACGGGAGACGGAAGGAATAAGAGAGAATAATGAGAATGAAGGTGGAGAGAAAGAGGTATTGATGGCAAGAGAGGAGGAGGAGGAGGAGTAAAAGAATTAAGGAGAGAGAGAGAGAAGGAGAGGTAGAAATTGTGAAAATGAGAAGTACTATATAAAAGAGAGAGAGAGAGAGAGAGAGAGAGAGAGAGAGAGAGAGAGAGAGAGAGTATGGGTAGAGAAGAGTATTAGAAAGAGAGGTATAGAGAAGGACCGAAGGAGAAAGATCCAAAAGGAAGGAGAGATAAGGGAGAGGAGAAGACTGAAAGGGGAAATTATGGGAATTAAAAGAGGGGGAGAGAGAGAGAGAGAGAGAGAGAGAGAGAATCCCCACATCATGTCTTAGAATATCCCAAACTTGGTACATACTGTATTTCTTGCCACATATAATTTATGGTGAAATATAGGGTAATATTTCCAGGTTACAGCTTAATGCATTATAACTTTTCCTCTTGCATTGCGTTAGTTGTGTGTGTGTGTGTGTGTGTGTGTGTGTGTGTGTGTGTGTGTGTGTGTGTGTGTGTGTGTGTGTGTGTAACTTATGTATATATGTGTGTAAGTATGTTTGTATATGTGTGTGTGTATATTTTTGAGGTGTGTGTGTGTGTGTGCATGTGGGTGTAGGTAATGTATGTATAGTTTGTATGTATGTATGTATATAAGTATGTATTCATGTGTCTGTATTTATGTATGTATGTGTGGTTTGTGTGCGCTATTGTGTATAGCTTATGTATTACGTATATCTGTGTATGTATATATATTTATGTAGGCGAATTTATGTATGTGTGTACGTCCATGCTCACCACCCCACTCACTCCCACTCCATCTCTAACCCCACTCAACTCGTCCTTATCCAACTTCCCAGTCAAAGCCTCAATTACCTTTTTCCCCTGCCTACCTCTCCACTCCCTAAATCCCTTCCATATAAATCATCTTAAATCAAGTGATGTCTATTAGCTTTTTCTTGCTCCTACCAGACGATTTCTTTCAACCCACTAAAGCCTCTCGTACCGGTGGGGTTTATATAGGCCCCATCCAACCCCCCCCCCCAGATCAGTAAATCTACAATAAGCTGAATAAAGTCGTCTGAAAGTATGAAAAAGATGGAAAAAATTAATTATCCTCTTTTTCATGTTGTGTTCTCTCTCTCTCTCTTTCCAACACTCTCCCCCAATCTCACCCCCCCTTTATTCATCATCCATCCTGCATATCACCATCTTCTCTTCCCAACTCCCCTCCCCTCCTTCCCCTCTCTCTCTCCTCTCCCTTTCCCCTCCCCTCCTTCCCCTCTCTCTCTCCTCTCCCTTTCCCCTCCCCTCCTTCCCCTCTCTCTCTCCTCTCCCTCTCCCCTCCCCTTCGTCCCAGCATCCCTCAGGAACTCCTTAATGCAACCTAAAAGCATCCACACCACCAAGTTTCACCTCACCCAAGTTTTAATGTTAGTCTCACATATGTTAACAGGACAACTAGACGAGAAGGTGGCCTGTGTCTGCTGGCTGCCACTCTCTCACTTTTTCTTTTATTCTCTCTCTCTCTCTCTCTCTCTCTCTCTCTCTCTCTCTCTCTCTCTCTCTCTCTCTCTCTCTCCTACTTCTTCTCCTTCTTGTCCTTCTCTTCCTCCTTCTTCTTCTCCTTCCTCTCCTTCTTCTTCTTCCTCTTCTTCTTCTTCTCCTCCTCCTCCTCCTTTTCCTTTCCTTGCGTCTCCTCGTTTTCCTTTCTTCACATCCTGCTTCTTCTGCTGTACCTTTTCCTTTCTCCTCCTAACCATCATCATCATCGTCGTCTTCTCCTTTTCTTTCACTTTCTTCCCCTCGTTTTCCTTCCTCCTCCTCTTCCTCCTCCTCCTTTCACACTTCCCAGCAACGTCCATCTCAACAGTTACTTTAACAAACAAGGGATGAGGCTATGGCACACCTAATGTCTGACTTGGCTCGTATCTCTGACTGGGGTAAAAATAATCTGGTTGTTCTTAATGCATCAAAGACTCAGTTCTTACATCTATTAACCCAACAAAATCTTCCACAGGTGTACCCACTAATGTTTAATAATATTCAGCATAATCCTGCATCATCCTTGAACATGCTTGGGGTTTCATTCACTCAGGACTTACCTTGGAAAGATCATATTACATCTCTTGTAAAATCTGCTTCCAAGAGATTAGGTGTGCTAAGCAGACTCCGTTCCTTCTTCACCCCTGCACAATTGTTGACTCTATACACGGGTTTTATCCTCCCCTTTGTGGAGTACAACTGTCATGTGTGGGGAGGTTCCCCACATACAGCTCTTCTCAATAGGGTGGAGTAAAAGGTTTTTCGTCTCATTACCTCTTCTCCTCTTACTGGCTCCCTTCAACCTCTGTCTCTTCGCCGCACTGTTGCATCTTTAACTCTTTTCTATCGCTACTTTAATGGTCACTGCTCCTCTGAACTATCTGCTTGCATTCCTCCACCTCTACGACGGGCGCATAGCACCCGTCTAGCAGCAAACTCTCATCCCTTTTCTGTCCAACTCTCTAATGCGAGAGTTAACCGTTACTCCCAGTCCTTCATTTATACAACAGGTCAACTCTGGAACTGTCTCCCTCTGTCTGTATTTCCTGCTTCCTATGATCTGCAGTCTTCCAAAAGCATTGTGTCCAGGCACCTCGAAATGATCGGGTCTTGAATTTGGCTCTCTCTTCTATTTTGTTTTTCTCTTGGAAGGAACAGTTATTGCGGGCTAGTGGCCTTTGGTTCCTTCTTCCTAACATAAAAAAAAAAAGATCATGCTAACAAATAGCCTTCGCTTCGCTAAAGTTAGTAACATTTAGCTCACAGTTACGTATGAAATTTTGAGCCATATGTTTAAGTCCGAAACTGAGAAGTGAAATGTGGACGCCAAAATTCTGAGTATTGGAAAAGAGAGAGAGAGAGAGAGAGAGAGAGAGAGAGAGAGAGAGAGAGAGAGAGAATAAATATTGATAAATGAACATTGAGAGAGAGAGAGAGAGAGAGAGAGAGAGAGAGAGAGAGAGAGAGAGAGAGAGAGAGAGAGAATATGAACGAAAGAAAAGAAAAAGAAAAAAAACTTCAGTAAATATGAGTTTGTGTTATATATTGTCATTTTATTTTTCATTCAGCTCTACACTTTTCACACTAACTTGGCCTAATATTGCCTTCTCTCCTTAAATACTGAGATGTAACAATAGATTAATCCTGAAATGTGATGCTAGTCACGAAGAAGTGCTGTGGAGAGGATGTCGAATGGTAATGTTGTCTTTTTCTTTTAATAGCTTATGCCACGGAAGCTCCAAAATGACGAAAATCTGGACCAAGTTAAGGTGAAAGTACTAGATCTTCAAGTTTTTGCACTCTTGAGCAGAAGGGAGAAGAATGTGTTTAATAAATGTGTGTGTGTGTGTGTGTGTGTGTGTGTGTGTGTGTGTGTGTAACTCAGAAAAATAAATCAGTGATTTTGTGTGTGTGTGTGTGTGTGTGTGTGTGTGTGTGTGTGTGTGTGTGTGTGTGTGTGTGTGTGTGCTATTATTGTTTTCCTATGCAGTGCTTTACCAGGCTTGAGATATGGCCGCGATCACAGCCCAGCCAGCATGAGCCGAGATACCGAGCCTTACCCACCCATGGCATTGTATTTATTTATTTATTTATTTATTTAGCGAGAAAGAGAAAAAAATATATATATATATTCTCTATTTCAGTGTAGCATTATGGAAAGTCACTTTGTTTTTAGCAGTTTTTGTCATTATCATCGCCTGCCTTCAGCAAGGCGGAGCGATAATGTTTTTGCCAGCGTCTGTGTGTGTGTGTGTGTGTGTGTGTGTGTGTGTGTGTGTGTGTGTGTTTCCCAACTTATGTCAAAAAGTTGTGGACATAATTTCACCAAATCTTCGGGAAATAGCAACTATGTGGATGTGCAGAAGCCTATTACTTTTGGTGTGGATTTGACCACTGACGGCAGAATGCCCGCCTCCATAAATCTTTTTATAAGGACTAGCTTTTTGCAAAGCGCGAAGACTAAATTCCGTTGATTTTGGCTAATTTTCTTCATATTTGTTTTTGTAGCGAATTTGTACCTTATTCAGCGACACGTTTTTGCTGGTGATTAGCATTCGGACCACGAATGCTTTGTTTTTCATTCACTCTAGTTTGATCGTAAGTTGTATGGTAGCTACACGAGAGAGAGAGAGAGAGAGAGAGAGAGAGAGAGAGAGAGTTACTGATATTATTATGGAGGAAATATATGGGACTAATTTCTCCCTTACGGACTCCGTAACAGTTAACATTATTTTGTAACCCAAGTTGTTATAAGTATTTTTATTTATTTATATATTTATTTCAGGATTCTCTCTCTCTCTCTCTCTCAAGACACCCTGTATATAGGTAAACAACATTACTTTTTTTTTTTTTTTTAATCACAGGTTTGCCAAGAGTAGGAAGGGGATCTACGCCCCCCACGCCTCCAACCTCAGGTAAATTCCAGCCTGAATGTATAAACTGATCTCCCCCCCCCCCGCCAGGCTTACTCCATAACCCGTCTTTACTAGATGCCTGTCACATGGGTTGTATTTTACCTCTAGCACAAAGCTGATTTGTGTGTGTGTGTGTGTGTGTGTGTGTGTGTGTGTGTGTGAATGCTGAAACACTGCTAAAACATCCTTTTTTAAGAGTGTCTAACAAAAGAAAGTTAAAATCAAGTTCATTTTGTTCAAGACATCTACTACCCTACATCACTGATAGATTAATAGATAGCCTCAGATAGACTTTGCAAACCAGTCCATTAGTATACATGAAGGACTGACATTACCGACCAGCTTGTACATTAAAGACTTAGGAAATTGGCAAGAGTGTGTGGACAGACGGGTGTTGCGTGCCTGCCCTTATGGGAGAGGTAACAGGCACAGATTTCGGAAGAGGAATGTTCATTTCAATAGCAATCATCATCATCATCATCATCACCACCACCACCACCACCACCACCACCAGTCCCTTCCAGACCAACAGACCATCTTGAGTATTAATTAGTGTAATGCCCTGGCAAGACCAACAAGCCGTCCTCCCTCCAACCCTCCACCATGAAAGCCGATTAACCCCATCCCCGTCTCTCTCTCTCTCTCTCTCTCTCTCTCTCTCTCTCTGCTCGTGACGTGGCCATTGTTCTATTTACTCTAATTGCAGCCAGACGATATTATTCTTATTAGACGACTTTTCTTTTCAACTATGGTTATCTATCTATCTATCTATCCTTCTGTCTGTCTGTCTATATACCTATCTATTTATCTATCTATCTATCTACATTATCAGTCTATCTGTCTATCTATCTATATCTTTCTACCTCTCTAGCTATTGTTTTAGGAATAACCAGCGCTTCGTCTATGCATGACCCCCTAATCCTCTGTTTCTTTATACCTGATATTCATTTATTTATTCTTACAAGCACGACGGTACTTTTGTTTTGATATGGGAAAATTATTACAGTGAAGTTTGGAGAGAGAGAGAGAGAGAGAGAGAGAGAGAGAGAGAGAGAGAGAGAGAGAGAGTGTGTGTGTGTGTGTGTGTGTGTGTGTGTGTATATATATATTGTTACATAGCCTATGATTTCATCATCCTTTGTGTAATTTTAACGCACAGTTGCTGCATGTTTGATCACGAGCGTGTTCTGCCTCAGTCCCCCCCTTCTACCGTTATAGTAGAGTAAGGCGTTCTCTCTGTTATACTTTGCGGGATTTTCAGCTGTCTGTCCCCATGGCTTCATTTGCGCGTCCCTCTTACAAGTTGTATCAAGCTCTGCCAGCCCCTATATAATGAGCTCAGTCTCTGCATCATGGCCACTTAGATCTGCTCCTCATTTTGTTCACATCTCTGTCCTCCCCTGTACAGATATTATTATTGTGAGTGCTCAAGAAATCTCCAACCATCTAGCAGCTGTGTGTAATTTGAGTATAAACTGTTGTTGCATTTTTTCTTGTACTGTATAGCATAAGTTTAATTTGTAGGCCTAGTGAAGTTTTTGTAATTCGTGTGGGGTTCTTTATGTCAGTCATTTTTGATAATAGTTTGTATCTGTAATTATTTATCTGGCATTCACTGAGTATTATCTGGTATCTCATTTTATCAGGGCTGACTTAGATAAATTTACTCTTGCTAATTTCGTGTTAATAGAGGCTATTGCAGTTAACCATATATTTAACCTGTTTTTGCCATTACATTATCCTTATGAGTCCTGAATGTTTTGTTGTTAATTTAAGCATTAAACTTTAACTTGTAATTTTACCTAACTCTTTTGTTTTGAACCTGGAACTTTACGGGACAGTAGTGACTCTTCGTATTCTCACTTAAAGTGTACATTATCTTTCTCTGTTTCGTAACATAAATTTGGCGACCTCATATCAGGATATTCAGGATATTATCATAAGGATATTGTTTGATATTTTGTGACTGTGATATATTCATGATGGCTACTATTTCTACACTTGATGAAGCCAAAGATTTTTTGTCAAATGTGCAAACAGTGTGTGATATAGAAAACAGAACAAAGAATGAACTTAAGCTTGTTGCTCAACAATTGGGAATTGCAGTTCACTCTCATCATTCTAAAGATCAAATTGTTGGCATGATTAATAAAAGCTTGTTTAATGTAACTCCTCCAAATGAGCAAACGCAGATTGAATTAGCTAAGTTACAGCTAGCCCTGCAGGAGGCTAAGGCTATGGAGGCGGAGTCTCGTGTGAAGGAAGCTGAATTTCAGGCAAAAGCTAAGGAGGCTGAGGCACAAGTTGAAATTGCTAGGATTCAGGCAGACCATGAGTATCGCATGAAACAAGGTGGAACTGGATCATCTAGCTCTGATGGTTTTGATGTGGCTAAAAATGTTAAACTTGTCCCTCCTTTTAATGAATCTGATTTAACAAAGTATTTTCAGTTGTTTGAGAGGGTAGCTACAGGTTTTAATTGGCCTAAGGAGTATTGGCCAGTACTCCTTCAAACTGTTCTCACCGGTAAAGCTCAAGTAACTTATGCATCTTTGCCTCAGGATCAGTCTGATAATTATGATGTAGTTAAGAGTTTGATTCTTAAGGCCTATGAGCTTGTTCCTGAAGCTTATAGAGTAAAATTTAGGACAACTTATAAGCAAGATAAGCAATCCCATGTTGAGTATGCAAAAATCAAAGAAGATCTGTTAGAGCAGTGGTTAAATTCTAAGAATGTGGATTCTGATTTTGGTAAATTTAAGCAGATGATTTTGCTGGAGGATTTCAAAAGGTGTATTAGTAAAGATGTAAGCCTATATCTTGATGAGAAAAGAATAGATAATTTGTCTGATGCTGCAGTTTTAGCTGATGAGTATGTTCTCACTCACAAGAGATATTCTAGAGAAAAAGGGAAAGCTGAGAGTAAGTACGTTGCCTCTACTCAGAGTACAGGTAACAGGAAAGAGAATAAAGATGATGTTTCTCAGGAAGTAAATACCAGCTTCACCTCTAGATTTCAGAAAAGTAAATGTACTTATTGTAGTAAGCTTGGTCATACTACGGAGAGATGTTTCAGGAGACAGCGTGATGTGAACAAAAAGGAGTCTTTAAATATTCAGTCAATTGGTCTAGTGTCCACTCTTGAGAGTTCCCAGAATTCTTTAACTGAGTTAACTGAACCTGCTTTGAGGGGTAACTTAAATTCTCATGATGGAGCTCCTCTTTTGAGCAGTAACGTGGGTGACACTCTCAAGAGTTCATGTGCTAATTTCCTGTCTGATGGTTTTGTCAGTCCTCTGGACAGTAATGACAGGAAATCAGTTAAAATATATCGTGATACAGGTGCTTGCCAATCCCTTATGCTGACCAGTGTTCTAGGCTCTAATTTTAATTCCTCTGATGAAACTGTAATCTTACAAGGTGTAGGGAATAATTACTTCTCTGCTCCTCTGTGCAGAGTGAATTTAGAGTCTGGTTTTGTTAATGGTTCTGTTATGGTTGGGTTGGTTGAGACACTCCCAATGTCAGGTGTAACTTTCTTACTTGGAAATGATATTGGTGGAAGTCAAGTGTGTCCAGCTCCTCAGTTGTCTAGTGAGCCAGTGGCTGCGTCCCAGGATTGTGATGTCCCTGATGTGTTCCCTGCATGTGCTGTCACTAGGGCTAAGTCTAAAGTTACTGGTGATTTAGAGGATAATGATGATGATGATGTTATCCTAGCTGACACTTTTCTTGCTAATTTGGACCACTCACCAGATGAGGCAGTACCCCGTAGTGTTGATAATTTGTCTCGTCAAGAGTTGGTTGAGTTGCAGGTTGCTGACCCTGAGTTGAAAGGTCTAGCTAACTCTGCTTGCAGTGAGGAAGAGTCAGCTGGTGCTTCTACTTGTTATTATGTAAAGTCAGGAGTACTTATGAGGAAGTGGAGACCCCCAACAGCATCAGCCGACTGTGAATGGGAGGTTGTACATCAAGTTGTCATCCCTCGTGTTTGTAGGCAGGATATCATTAGAGTGGCTCATGATTCCAGTTTGGCAGGACACCTTGGAGTGAGGAAGACTGTGGCACGCATTTTGAAACACTTCTACTGGCCAGGTATCTTCAGGGATGTTTCCTGGTATTGTAAGTCTTGTCACACCTGTCAAGTTGTGGGGAAGTGTAATCAGACCGAAAAGGTTGCACCTCTAGTTCCCATTCCTCCTTTTGAGGCGCCTTTCACCCGTGTGTTGGTGGATATTGTGGGCCCTCTTCCTAAGACTTCTTCAGGATTTTCTTATGTGTTGACCATGATTGATAGGGCTACTCGTTATCCTGAAGCCATTCCACTTAGAAATATCTCAGCAAAGAACGTGGTTAAGGAAATGCTAGGGTTCTTCACAAAGTTTGGTCTGCCCAAGGAGGTACAGTCAGACCGAGGAAGTAATTTCATGTCAAACGTTTTCAAGCAGTCTCTGACAGAGTTGGGCATCACCCAGATCACGTCTTCAGCTTACCATCCCCAGACCCAAGGAGCGTTGGAGAGATATCATCAAACACTCAAATCGATGCTCAAGAAATACTGTTTGGAACATCAGAAAGACTGGGATAAAGGTCTTCCATTCGTTGTGCTTGCCGCAAGAGAATCTCCAAATGAATCACTGGGCTTCTCACCTTTTGAACTACTGTTTGGCCATGAAGTAAGAGGACCCCTTAAGCTACTCAAGGAATGCTGGCTGTCGGAGGAAGATGACGTCAACCTGCTGGAGTATGTGATGAATTTCAAAGAACGGCTGTCCACTGCTTTACAGCTGGCGAGAGAGAATTTAGGAGCTGCTCAGGAGAAGATGAAGACTTGGTATGATAAGAAGTCCAAGTTACGCCACTTTCAGCCAGGAGATCAGGTTTTGATTCTGCTACCAGTTCATGGGCAACCTCTTCAAGCCAAGTTTAGTGGCCCTTATTTCGTGGAGAAAAAACTCAGTGATGTCAGCTATGTCATCGCCACACCAGATCGTAGAAAGAGCAAGCAACTATGTCACATCAACATGCTAAAGTTATATCACAGGCGGGACGAAAATAATCCAGTCTGCACTGTAGCTGTTCCACCCGAGTCTTCAAGTGAAGCTCTCCCATGCAGTATGAGCCTGAGTGATAGTTTGGGGAAGAATCCTGATATCATGAATGATCTCCAGACTAAGCTTTCTCATCTACCACCCAAGGAAAGGCAGGAGTTTTCGGCATTACTGCAGGAGTACCCGCAAGTGTTCCGTGCCACTCCAGGAAGAACCACTGTGTTGATGCATGATGTCGATGTTGGAGACGCAAAGCCAATTAAATTGCCTCCTTACCGTGTGAACCCAGTGAAAGTTCCTCTCATCCAGAAGGAGCTTGGCTACCTGTTGGACCACAAGATGATTGAGCCCTGTCAGAGCGAGTGGAGTTCTCCTGTCACTCTAGTCCCTAAGCCAGGTGGGTCACAGAGGCTTTGCATCGACTACAGACGTGTTAATCAGATAACCAAAACAGACACTTACCCTCTCCCTCGTGTGGAAGATTGCATAGACAAGATCGGAAAGGCTAGGTACATAAGTAAGTTTGATTTGTTAAAGGGATACTGGCAAGTACCTATGACTGAACGTGCTAGGGAGATCTCATGTTTTGTAACACTAGGAAAGGCTTTTGCATGTTCTGTAATGCCGTATGGTATGAAGAATGCACCAGCCACATTTCAGAAGCTCATGAATGTTGTAACAGAGGGTTTGGCAGGGTGTGTTGTTTATATTGATGATGTATTAATCTTCAGTGACAACTGGAAAGATCACCTATGCCATGTCAGTAAATTTCTTGACCGTTTGGTTCATGCTAATCTTGTAGCTAATTTATCAAAGTGTGAGTTTGGTCAAGCTAAAGTTCAGTACCTTGGGTATGTAATTGGTGATGGACATGTTGCACCACCAGGAGCTGAGGTTCAGGTTATAAGTGATCTTCCCAGACCTAAAAGTAGGAAAGAGCTACAAAGATTTTTGGGAATGGTAGGTTATTACAGGAGATTTGTTCTTAACTTTTCTATTCTTGTATCACCACTTACAGACCTACTGAAAAAGGGAGTTGAATTTGTCTGGACCGATAACTGTGAATCCTCTTTCAACAAACTTAAAGCTATTCTATTAAGTCAGCCAGTGCTCGCTACTCCAAATTTTGCTAAGCCTTTTAAGATGGCTGTTGATGCAAGTGATACAGGAGCTGGGGCTGTTTTGCTGCAAGAGGATGATCAGGGTATTGAACATCCTGTATCTTATTACAGTAAGAAGTTCACTCCACTTCAAAAGAACTACTCAGCTATTGAGAAAGAGCTTTTGGCCTTGATTTTGGGTTTACAGCATTTTTCATTTTATTTGTGTTCTGGTTTTGACCCCATAGTCATTTATACCGATCATAACCCACTGAAATTCCTTAGTAAGTTTAAAGATAAAAATCAGAGACTGACAAGATGGAGTCTACTTCTTCAGGAGTATTCATTAGACATACAACATGTCAAGGGGAAAGAAAATGTTATTGCAGATTGCTTATCTAGACTTTAGACAGACTGTTTTAGAGTAATAAGAAATTTCCTTTGTAAATTTCTTTTTTCTTTGTGGGGAGGTGTTACATAGCCTATGATTTCATCATCCTTTGTGTAATTTTAACGCACAGTTGCTGCATGTTTGATCACGAGCGTGTTCTGCCTCAGTCCCCCCCTTCTACCGTTATAGTAGAGTAAGGCGTTCTCTCTGTTATACTTTGCGGGATTTTCAGCTCTCTGTCCCCATGGCTTCATTTGCGCGTCCCTCTTACAAGTTGTATCAAGCTCTGCCAGCCCCTATATAATGAGCTCAGTCTCTGCATCATGGCCACTTAGATCTGCTCCTCATTTTGTTCACATCTCTGTCCTCCCCTGTACAGATATTATTATTGTGAGTGCTCAAGAAATCTCCAACCATCTAGCAGCTGTGTGTAATTTGAGTATAAACTGTTGTTGCATTTTTTCTTGTACTGTATAGCATTAGTTTAATTTGTAGGCCTAGTGAAGTTTTTGTAATTCGTGTGGGGTTCTTTATGTCAGTCATTTTTGATAATAGTTTGTATCTGTAATTATTTATCTGGCATTCACTGAGTATTATCTGGTATCTCATTTTATCAGGGCTGACTTAGATAAATTTACTCTTGCTAATTTCGTGTTAATAGAGGCTATTGCAGTTAACCATATATTTAACCTGTTTTTGCCATTACATTATCCTTATGAGTCCTGAATGTTTTGTTGTTAATTTAAGCATTAAACTTTAACTTGTAATTTTACCTAACTCTTTTGTTTTGAACCTGGAACTTTACGGGACAGTAGTGACTCTTCGTATTCTCACTTAAAGTGTACATTATCTTTCTCTGTTTCGTAACAATATATATATCTTATATCTATATATATATATATATATATATATATATATATATATATATATATATATACCATTGACCCTCTCATGCTCAGGACAACTCCACTTCAGTTCCTTTCTTAGTCGATTTTCTTCATCTGAGTGTGAGTCATAGGAGCTCTAGGGTGATAGTAGTAGTAGTATTAGTAGTAGTAGTAGTAGTAGTCGTAGTAGTAGTAGTCTAGTAGTAGAAGTAGTAGTAGTCTAGTAGTAGAAGTAGTAGTAGTCTAGTAGTAGAAGTAGTAGTGGTGGTAGTAGTAGTATAGTAGTAGTAGTCGTAGTCGAAGTAGTCTGACGTAGTAGTAGTAGTAGTAGTAGCAGCATAGTCGTTGTGGTAGCAGTAGTAGTAGTAGTCGTCGTCGTCGTCGTCGTCGTCGTCGTCGTAGTAGTAGTAGTAGTAGCAGTGGTGGTGGTAGTAGTAGTAGTGGTAGTAGTAGTAGTAGTAGTAGTAGTAGTAGTAGTGGTGGAAGCAGTAGTAGTAATGGTGGTGGTAGTAGTAGTAGTAGTGGTAGTAGTAGTAGTAGAAGTAGTAGTGGTCGTTGGTCCGTATTCTCGTCGGTTAAGGAAGCTCCCTAACACCTCTTCCTTTGCAATTTCTTTTTGGATATGGATCATGAATATCTTTTCGTTAGTTATTTACGCGGAGTGTGGCGGTACTGGAGGGATATATTCAACACAAGAGGGCAGTAAGGTGTAACAAGGAAAATAAATAGCTATGGAAAAGGTGTTAGGGAGCTTCTTCATTCTCTTCTTCACCCCCGCCCTTCTGCTCCTGACACGGTCATTGTTAAATTTCCTTCTCTTTCCACTACATAGGCCTATTTCTGATATGGGTAGATTCACCTTTAATTTCCACCATATCATTATACTTCTACCTTGTTACGGGATTTAATTAAACTAGAATTAAAAAGCTGAAAAATAAAATCGTTTGGTGGCTCCTATGACTCACTGAGCTGAAAAAAATCGTCTGTATATTTCCAAACTGATGGAGGTTTGACATAGCATCCACTCACCCTTTCCCTACAAAATCGTCTACTGTAAGCTTAATGAAATCGTCTGCATACAGGAGGGAAAAGATGGGGGAAAAGCGTCCTGGGACTGATGGAGTGAGAGAAAGATTGGAGGTCCCTTTCCAATTTCCCTCCCCCCAATATTCCTCTCCCCCAGTCTTCCTCCCCCACAATCTCCCTTCCCCCCAATCTCCCTCCCCTCAGTCTCTCTTCCCTCCCCCCTACACCAGTTCTCTCCCACACTGAAGATCATCTCACCTCGCAGCCTCTCTCACTACAATGCTTCATGGTGACAGGTGTGTAAGACAGGTGTAGGGGAGGTTTAGAATGCAGGTGTGGTGTGTGAGGGAGATGTAGAAGGTGTGGGAGTGTGTGCGTGTGTGTGTGTGTGTGTGTGTGTGTGTGTATGTGTGTGTAGAGGATGACTCATGCAGGTTTCAGATGTGGGAAATCAATGTATGAATATCTTAAGTAAAAGAAGTTGAGTGTCCTAATCAACCACGTGAGAGATTGTGGGGCAGGTGTGGGGTGTGGGAAAGGTGTAAGGTGTAGATACATGATTTGTGGACAGGTGTCGAGTGTGGGCAGGTGTGGAAGGTGCAGCATGCAGATTTGGAGTGTGGGGAGGCAGTTGGTGAAGGTTAAGGGTATAATTGTGTGATGTGTGAAAGTGTGCTGAGATGTATAGTGATGCAGGCTTGGCAATCTGTTTGTATTCACTGACATAATATTTCCTGATAGTTGACCATCATCATCATCGGCATCATAGAGACGCAATTTTCTCCGTAACTGGCATCAGTTGGCATTACGTCTACACACTCCCTGCCTGCCTGTCTTTCCATCACCACCGCCAGCTCCGCCAGTGTACATAGTCTGGAATCTCTGTGCGTATATTCAGAGGCTAAGTTTCCTTTGTAGTTAGCATTCCTTTTACACACACACACACACACACACACACACACACACACACACACACACACACACCCTGCCTCCCCATTCTAACAACATCGGAAACAACTAAGCGGAACCTACCTACCTACCTCTGACGTCTCTCTCTCTCTCATCCCCACCACCTGAGACCACGCTTGGAGGGAATAAACAAAAGGAGTTGGTACGCGATTTGGGTATACTGGAATTGGAAGGATGGAAATGCAGCTGTTGCATGAAAAGGGTAGATGATTTAGAAATGTTAGAATCAGAAAGGTAGAAATGTAGCTTTTGCTTGTATGGGGTAGATGATTTAGAAATGTTAGAATTAGAATGGTAGAAAAGTATGTGTCTGTTGCTTGTTTAGGGAAGATGGTTTTGAAACCTAAGAATTAGAATGGTAGAAATGTATGTATCTGGTGCTTGTGGAGGGTAGATGATTTAGGAATGTTTGAATCAGAAGGGTAGAAATTTATGAAACTAACTTGTAAAATGTATAGATGGTTTAGGAATATTAGAAATTAAAGATAGATATGATTTAGTTGTAATGATTTTGTCTTGATCTGTTTTGCGAGTTAAATATGCTGTAAGGATATTGATTGTAAGCTGCATCTCGTTTTCATTTTTTATCATCTTGCATGCTGCTCTTTCATAACAAATGCTTCACTATCACGTACATCAGCATAAACAACTTACAACAGAATACTATCATCGTGAAGTCAGCAAATATAACAAGCAAGGAAATGTTATCATCATCATCATACCGTAATAATAATAATAATAATAATAATAATAATAATAATAATACTTTATTATTATTATTATTATTATTATTTAAAGAACATACGAAATAATATGCCACAGAAAAGAAAAATAGAAAGCACGCAGAGAGCTCATACTCGTAACTCCGCCAGTGCAATATAATCTATGATTTATATAAAATTGGAAAATGTGAGTACGTTTAAGTACTTGGGTAGTGTGATGAGTAAGGATGGAGGTTTGGAGGGTGAAGTGCTTGAAAGGGTACAGCAGGGAAGAAAGGTTGCTGGTTCTTTGAAAGCAGTGATAAGAAACAGGGAAGTGAGCATGGTAGTGAAAAAGGTACTAAAGAAAGGTTGCTGGTTCTTTGAAAGTAGTGATAAGAAACAGGGAAGTGAGCATGGTAGTGAAAAAGGTACTACATGACAGTATTGTGATACCAACTCTAACGTACGGAAGTGAAGCTTGGACGTTGTTGGAAGGACACAAGTCAAGAGTGAAAGCAGTGGAAATGAGTTATTTAAGAGGAGCCTGTGGAGTCACATGGAGAGACAGGCTGACGAATGAGGATATAAAGGAGCGTTGTGGTGTTGATGTGGATGTGATAGGATGCGTTCTGAGGAACACACTGAGGTGGTTTGGCCACGTGGAGAGGATGGAGGGTGAAAGACTGACGAAGAGAGTGCATGTGAGTGAGGTGGAGGGGGGAAGAGGGAGGGGGAGGCCGAGGATGAGATGGAGGGATGGGGTGGAGAGGTATATGAGAGAGGGGTGTGTGAGTTGGGAGCAGGGCAGTGAAATGGCGGGGGACAGGGCGACTTGGAGGTGATTTGTTTGTGGCCACCCCAAACGGGATTGAGGCTTCTGGCAATAGAATAGAATAGAAATAGATAGAATAGAATTTATACAACCGGGTAACTTTACACTCCCTCTGCTGTCTTTCTTTCCTTCACTCTTTCCTCTTCCTTCTGCCTGTGAGTGACTCTGCACTGAGTGACAAGCCAAATGGTTTCCTGTACACCAGGAAACCATTTACTACGCTGGGTGGTAACCATACAACCAAATTATGGCGCCTGGTGGTTCAGTGGGTAATTATGGCTCTCCAATCGGACTGAGCCTGTGTAAGTTTATATCCAAGAAATGGTTGGGGTTTATTGCTCATGTAATGCCACTCAGGGATGAGTGAGGCTGGTCACTCTCATCTTAAATGTCAGGACCAACTTGCCTAGCACCCAGCTCCTACGCTCCTCATGGGGCAACGTAGGATTGGATGATGGATGAATGAATGAAATACAACCGATCTGAGTTCAGTGTTGGCGGAGTCGACTGTCTGTTACAGTGTTTCCGAGAAGGCATACCTCTGCCAACGCCAATA
>NC_137069.1:31210175-31245175 GCF_032717465.1 Coenobita brevimanus
CAATCAATCATTTCCTATGGCACCCTCGGGGATGCATAGGGCCTCGATGAACTCACACCACCACATCCTATCTTGTGCTAACTCCTCAAGATCTCCCCAACACTCATCTCCAGCTTCCCGTCTCATTGTCCTCACCCACGTCTCTTTTGGCCTTCCTCTACCTCTCCTACCAAGTGCCACCCACCCTGGTGTACCTCGTACTATTCCCTGTCTCCTATACACATGTCCTAGCCACTTCCATCGTGAGAATCTAACATATTCATCGATCGGCTGCACTCCCGTTATTTCTCTAATTCTACTATTTGGTATCCTTTCCCACCATTTAACTCCTAATATTCTTCTAAGTGCCTTATTTTCAAACACCAAGAATTTATTTTCCATAGTCACTGTGCTGTACCAAGACTCGTGTCCATAAATTAAGATACTCCTTATAAAGTTTGATTTTTGTATGCACAGAGAAATTGTTATTATTCCAAATATTTTTAAGCATTCCCATTGCCTGATTAGCCTTCTTTAACCTTTCCTCGAATTCAAAGTTCAAAGAACCATCCTTGGCTAAATAAGTACCTAAATATTTAAACCTATCAACTTGCTTTACAACCATACCTCCAATTACACATTCCTGCGCATTTTCCATATTCATATTGATTATTTCAGTTTTTCCACAATTAATAACCAAACCCACCTTGCGACCTTCACTCACCAAACAGTCCAACACTCTCTGCATCTCTTCTGGGCCATCACAAATCAAAACTATATCATCTGCATAATCTAAATCCAAAAGTTTCCTGTTCTCTCCCCCAAAGTATACCTGCACCGGTTTCTGTTCCAACGCGTTTCATAATGTAATCAATGACCAATATAAATAGTAAAGGCGATAGAACACCACCTTGAATTACTCCGGACTTGACTTCAAACGAATCACTCAGACAACCATCAACCATCACTTTACAAAATGTGTCCTCATGCATGTTCATAATGACCCTCACAAACTCCTCTGGTATTCCATAATGTCTCATGATCTTCCCCATAGTCTCTCTCGAAACACTATCAAAAGCCTTTTCAAAATCAACAAAACAAAGACTTAACGGTACTCTCATTTCATTAACTTGCTGCATCAAATGCCTAACTATAAAGATCTGATCATTGCAACCACGTCCCTTTCTAAAACCAGCCTGTTCATCCCTCAGAATACCCTCAACCACCGGCTCCAACCTATTTAACAACACTCTACTGAAAACTTTCAAAGCTATCGGTGACAAAGAGATTCCTCCAATTACCACATTCACTCAGGTCTCCCCTTCTTCGGAACTTTAACAATTACACCATTCTTCCAAACTGACGGTAGTAACCCCGTCACCCATATCTTATTGAATAGCTTGGTCAAGATCATTATTAATCTATCCCCCTCCACTTTAAACATTTCCGGAAATAAACCATCCTCCCCTGGTGCCTTATTATTCTTTAACTGTTTTACTGCTTTCTCCACTTCTGCAAGCCTCAACTCTCCTGTTTCTATATTTAAATCTTCCTGAGCAGACGGTATATCCTCTTCTGGTGGTATTGGTCTATTAAGAACTGTCTCAAAATGCTCTTTCCATCTGTTTTTAATATCTCCATCTTTGGTCAATAAATTTCCTTCCCTGTCTCTAACTGGTATTTCCTTGCGTTTACCTGCATTACCACTCAGTTCTCTAATCGATTCATATGCTATTCTTTGACTCTGTCCATCATTTTTGTTTATTAAGATTTCAGTCTCTGCAACCTTTTCATCCACACATCTTCTTTTATCTCTCCCAGCTAACCTTCTTACTTCTGAATTCAAACTCCAGTACGCAGCTCTTGCTAATTCAATCTCTCGTTCATCAACGCATTGCATCTCACTCCTCAATTTAGCCTCACCTCTCTTTTTTATCATATCCCACGTTTCCTCCGATATCCATTTCTTTCTCCTGAATCTATGTCTCCTTCCAATCGTACATTCAGCAGTCTCATGCAAAACTTTGTTCACATCCTCCCACATCTCATCTACACTTCTCTCCCCCTCTTCCAACGTTTCCAACACCAAAAACCTATTTCTGCATTCTAATCTGAATTCCTCCTTTTCTTCTCCTTCCCTTCTAAGCTTAACAATATCGTATCTACCAACACCAGATTTTTCCTTCTTCTGATTTTTTAGTTTAAACCTTATTTTTGCAATGCTGAGTTGATGGTCACTACCAATATCCGCTCCCCGTTTAACATGAACATCTAGCAGAGAACTTCTATGCCTCCTACTGATAGCGATGTGATCAATCTGATTTTTATATTTTCCACACGGCGACACCCAAGTTGTCTTGTGTATATTGCAATGCTGAAAGAGTGTGCCCCCGATGACTAAGTCATTTGCTAGACAGAAGCTTCCAAACCTCACTCCGTTTTCACTCATCCTACTACCAACTCCCATCTTACCCATACATGCCTCAAATCCCTCATTTGAACAGCCCATTACTGCATTAAAGTCTCCAACGCAGATCAAAACATCATGTCTAGGTACCCTTCCTACTCCTTCTTGCAACTTTTCATAAAATGTGTCTTTCCTTTCATCGAGTGCATCATTAGTAGGTGCATAACACACAAACAGACTGATGTTGCCATGATTTGATTTAAACCGTGCGTATAACAATCGCTCATCTATAGGATTCCACTCACATAAAGCCTTATTTGCCTTACAACCCAGCAAAAATCCTACTCCCTGATAATGCATTCCGTCCTGTCGACCAGATATCAATAAACGTATACCATCCTCCAAATCCAACTTATCGACTCCAGTTAATCTAGTTTCTGTCAGAGCACAAATATCAAGTCCGTAATTTTGAAAAACCTTCACTAACTCATCGATTTTACCGTCATGATTTAGCGTTCTCACATTCCAGTTACCAATTTTAATTGTATTTTTTGCATTGACAAAGGAATTAGATTGTAATTGAGGCAACCGTGAGATTCTTAGCACTCCCTGCCCACATAAGGGCTGCACGGGACTGGGGGCCATTATTGTTCTTTCAGAGTCCATCAAGGTTTCTTTGGCTAACTTCCTGAACACCTCGCCATTGTGTTGCAGTCGCAGTAGGCAGCTAACTTGCCTGACTGCCCACACCCGAAAGACCCAGCTATGCTGTAGCCAGTCACGTGCCGGCATGCTTCCCAGCCATTTCACTCTTAAGGAGTTCCTCTGCCTGAGAAAGCAACCACCCCCCTGCTCCCGAGGGCTTTTGATCTGTGTAGGTAGAGGGCGATCACTCCCTCACTAGCCATATACAGTGTATATACAGTGTATAGGCTACACTCACCACATGCAATACATTTACTAAAACAGAACTATAGCAGACAGTTTTCGATCATTGTGACAGTGAACTAGTGCTGCTTGCAGCTAGTTGCAACTTGTAACTAGTAACAGTGATAGGTAAGTCACTGTGTGTGTGAATAGCATAAAAAAATAAATAAATAAAATAAAACAGAACTAAATCAGACACATTTTTCCAATAACTGTGACTGTGAGGTAGTGGTGCTATATACAGCTTATAACTAGTTACTCATGGGGAAAATTACTGTGTGCGTGACTAGCGTCACTAGCATGAAAAAAAAATAACAAAATAGAATTAAGAAGGCATTGTGTTCCACTGACTGCGAACTAATGCTGATTGTTAAGCCTCGCAACTAGTTATTAGTAACTAGTTACTTACTCATAGGGAAGTCAGTGTGTGTGACTGCATTAAAATACAAGTATATACTAATTCAGTGAGATGGTTGGACCTGTTTCTTTGCTACCAACAAGTCAATCCTCGGCACAGTCTTTGAAAGAGCCACTCTTATGTCGTCTTTGACTGCAAGACGTGAACGTAACTTGTTTTTAATCAAGCACAGTGCCGAGAATCCCTGCTCACAGCGGTATGTAGAAGGAAACCATTACCAGTTATTATGGCTGCAGTGTAGGCACATGACTTCGTAGCCGCAAGCAAAATCCATGACAACTTAAACGAGGAAAAAAAATCAGACTACAAATACACTGGAAACCATGAAGCAGATCTCAACGTACCTGAGGGTGAGGGTAGTGAGGGAACAGTGGTGAGTGGGTGACAGTGAGAGGCGAACAGTTTGTCTCACTTTGGTACCTGTTCGGTATGGTGAGGAGAGACGTGATCGATAGAAAACGAGCAAGGGTGACTACTGTATTATGGGTTTGCAAGGTTGTGTGGCAAGTGTAGTCCAAGAGAGCTATCTCTCAAATGACATAACTCCAAGAGTTTCCTTGTTAACGTTGTCACTTAGTGTCCTCATTCTAGTGGAGGACACATCTAGCCTAGCACATGTAGGCCACTTTCTACAAACAGGTATGCAGTTATTCAAAACCGAAGTATTTTGAGAAACCTGTCACGTACCCCCCAAATTCCTCTCACGTACCCCTGGGGGTACGTGTACCCCAGGTTGAGAACCCCTGGTCTAGAGGTTAGGTCAATGTCAAACCTAGGGGTCAAAGGAAGTGACGTTAGCACCTCTCCAGAATGTCTCTCACCAGCACAATAGCCCACAAACAGCGCCTCGTGACCATACATGCACACATACACACACACAGGCTTCTAGAACATTTCAACAACAGTATAGCCCACGTGACACGACCCCTGCTAAACGAGAATGTAGGAATCAGAGATCAGAAAGGGACTGGCCATAGAACCGGCAGGTAGTGGAGAGAGCGAATAAGAAGAGGGGTCCGACTAGACTTAGTATATTAAGTCCCTGTATAATACATACGCTGCTCAACTTAGACTTTCTTTGAAGATAATAAATCAAGATCAACTCCTTGTATTCATCTTTAACTCCCCCTGCTCTTCGATTACCAAAATATATATATATATATATATATATATATATATATATATATATATATATATATATTTATATTTTTTTTTTTTTTTTTTTTTGGGGGGGGGTTTCCAGTGCATTGCAAGCATCACCATCGACGTGTTTCCAGCATTAATGGCCAAAAATTTTCTCATCCCTTAAAAAAATTCGTAAGACTAAATTAGAAAAGGTGTTCAGGTAAATTTTTGCTGTTCAACTTGCGCATTGTGAAAATTAATCAGTTTTTTTTTTCTTTTCCGAGCAAGAATTACTTCATTTTAAAAACTCAGTATCTCAGTTTCCTATGTTCTTCAGCAAAATTTTGATTCTGTGCAGTATTATCATTGTTCTACCAGACCTAAAATTTATTTGGTCCTGCATGAAAAACTGAGTGGTGCAGAGGTAGATAAATTTGGTCTCGGAACTGAAAGACCGATTTTTTGCCAGATTTTGACTTACTTCACGTAGCTCAGTGGCTGTACATCTTTCCCAGTAGCACTTCTTCGTGACTAGCACCATTTGTGTTATTGTAATGGTAACCCTTTGTATTTAGGATGGAGAGACCGCAGTTTTTAGGCCAGGTTATATTCATGGGAGTATAGTAGGAAAACTGAAAAAAAAGAAGGAAGAATGGAGTTAAATTTTGGGAACTTTAATATTTTGATCCCTAAGAAATTCCCCCCTCTCTCTCTCTCTCTCTCATTTTCCTCCTCTCCTCCCTTCACTTTAATCCCATCTTCTCCCTCCACGATTCTCTATTTCCTTCTCCTCCTCCTCCTCCTCCTCTTAGCATGTTCACAAAATGAATGGAGTTATTATTATTGTTCTTATTATTATTATTATTATTATTATTATTATTATTATTATTATTATTATTATCATTATTATTATTATTATCATTATCTGTGATTATTATTATTATTGTTGTTGTTATTGTTCTTATTGTTGATGTTCCATCCATTACTATCCTTCCTTTCCTTGATCCTTCACTTCATTTCCCCCTTCTTTCTCTCTCCTTCTATTCTTCCTCTTCCTTTCCTTCACTCTCCTTCCTTTCCTTCTTCATCCTTCACTTGGCTCACCCCATCCTTCCCTCCTTATATCCTTCTTCCCTCTTCCTCTTTCCGTCTGCCTTCCCTCACTCTCCCTCTTAATCCTTCACTCTCCCCCTAGCCTTCCTTTTCTTTCCCTTCGTCCTTCGCTTCCCTCTTCCTTCACTCTCCATCCTTTCCATCTTCATCCTTTCCTTCTATCACTCTCCTATTCCTCCTCCCTTCCTTCTCTGTACCTATCCCTCTTCTCTCCTCCTCTTTTTTCCTTTCTCCCTTCCTTAATCCTTCTCTTACCCTCCACTTCCTTCTCCATTATTCTTCTCTTTCTCCCTCATCACTTCCTTCATCATTCACTTTTTTGACCACTTCCTTCAGTCTCTCTTTCCTCCTATACATCTTTCCCTTCCTCCCTCCCTTCCTTCGCTCCTTCATTCTTCTTCACCCCTAAAACCGTAAGCTCCTAAAAACATTCTTGGTCATGTGTCAAAATATTCTCTTTCCCTCCGTCTACACCCTTACCCCCAAACAACGCTTTTATCATCAAAGAAAAGAATGATTATTAATATCTGAGAGAGAGAGAGAGAGAGAGAGAGAAGGGTGTGTGTGTGTGTGTTCCCTTCACACTTAAAGACTGAGTCTCTCTCTCATTATTGAATGGATTAATGAAGGATATAACCAGACCCTCCAGTTTGAAAAGTATCTATCTGTCTACCTATCAATCAGACTATCTATGCATCTATCTATCAATCTATCTGTCTGTACCTATAGGCTGTAACTGCATCTATCTTTGTCAGTGTCTGTTTTACCTTCCCTCCCTTCCTTCCACCCATCCTTCTCTCTTCCTCCACCCCCTCCTTCTCTCCACCCTATTCCTCCTTTTCCTCCTCATCTATTCCTTCCCTCCATCCATCCTTCCCTCATTTCACTATCCCTTCCCTTCTTTTCCTTAAGATCACCATATTTTTCCTCCGTCCTCCCCTCTCCCTAACCACCATTCCATCCTTCGTTCATTATCATCATCATCATCATCGTCATCTTTTCTATCCATGCATTCTCCTCCTTTCCCTTGCCATCGTCACTCCTTCCCTACCTCTCACCAACCTTCCCCCCTTCCCCTCCATCTCTCACCCTATCCCCCCTCCCTCTCATCTCCCTGTCCCTTCCCTCTCTCCTCCCGCCTCTCTCCCTGTTTCTTCTCACCCTTCCCTCTCCTCACCTTATCCCTTCCCTTCCCTCCCTCCCTCCCCCTTCTTCACTTTATCCCTTCCCCTCCCTCCCTCCGTCCCTCCTTTCCCCAGTCATATCAGGCCAAGAGATTGATCACTTTCATAAAACCCTGACTCACTTTCTTCGTGACGGTGAGGGAGTTTGAGAGGGGGATATAGGGTGATGATGATGATGATGGTTATCGTGCTGACGGTGGTAATGATGGTGTTGGGGTGTGTCACGGAGTTTTTGAGAATTTAAAAATCAAATAAAGGTTATATGTTTTGCTTGTAAATAGAGACAATGAATTGACCTGTGAAATCAAGCAGTTTTACTTTATGTCGGCTTACTTCGCCGATTCTCTAAGGACGAGAATTTATAAACTTTCTCAACAGTACACAGCAGAGACTAATTACTCACGAGTGCTGTTTGTAGTATTGTTAGCCTCTCGAGAAAGTGACTCCACCCCTGACAATCAATAACTAATACTAATAGTAAGAAACAGGTTCTTGCCGGTGCATTAACTCCTGGTTGGCACACCAGATTTATGCTTAATACAAAAGGACTGACCTAAGTACCAGTTATGAATAATGCAAAGCGTTTGTGCAACTAGGAGCGGCAACTAAAATAAGCTTAATGTGGAGAAATAAAACACGAGTTTACATTACATCAAGCTCAAAGAAAAGGAACTGTAAATTTATTAATTACAATTAAATATATTTACGTTACATGAGTCTCAAAATGAATTCAAAATAACAAGGAGAATACACTCACTCGCTCATTCAAACGCTAACACTTAAACCTAGGAAAAACGAAAAGAAATACTGCTCAGTGGAGGGGGCTAAGCAGAAACTGGGCATCGGTGCGTAGGACGGACGCTGCACACGCTAAACCTCTCACCGATTCACACTACGTGGAGATTCATGAACATGCTGTACAACGGCTGTGCTGCTGCACGCTGGGCCAACGAACCTGCTCTCACAACGCTCTAATCCTGACTAAGTTCAAATTATGGAAGCGGGCGAGGGATGGCCGTGCTTGCTCAACAGTCAATGAAAATAAAGTGAGCAATACACACTCACAATAAATCAGTCAGTGAAGGCGCCAATGACGCGTGCAAGGACGATCACTTATGAAACAGAGAAAAATGTTCTGAAAACCGTCCCAATCAATTGAATACGTGGACGGTTAAACCGAGCGATACACAACGAGAATTCCACTAGAATTCGCGGTTTTCACTCTGAATAAAATGTTACGAACTTGTAAACATGCTCGCACCAATTCGTGAGATTACGCCCCATCAAAATCAAATTTTTTTTTCTTCAGAAAAAAAAAAAATCGATATACATACATATAAATCCTAACTCAGTCACATAAGACTCACACTGTGGTGTGTGTACTACCCTGCTACAGGAGAAAATCACAGTCGCCCATGAGCGTAAAAACCTTGTATTTACGTTAATAGAAGCAAGCTTGAGGAAAAAACTCCGAGATGACGGTGAAAAATCCTATAGTCAGGTCAAACTGAGCGAAAGTTTGCTACATTTACACTAACAACTAATTGTTATGTAGTGTGATGTATGTAATACACGGTGTAGGTGTGACAGTTGTGGTGTAACGTGCCTACATGTAGAATTATGTAATACAATAGTTAATAATGACAACGAGGCAGAAGAGAAGAGGTGGCAGCATGTGACGGGGACGACCAGCTGATCTGCACGACAATGCTGCACCCACCAGCTGCACCTGTGAATGGAATCAATGTGAAGCATCAAAAGTGTCATTTCTCTCTCTCTCTGCCTAGCACTCAGTACTTATGTTTATTATTAACCAGGAAACATAGTCTTTGGATTCACAAATCTCTCAGGACCTTGTAGTTTACTGGTTAACCTAGCATTATTAACCAGGAAACGTGCCAGGTCTTGAATTGCTCAAATCTCTCAGAACGGGCAGTTTACTGGTTAACCTAACTCTACACTTACCATTAATGACAGGAAGCTGAGAATCCCTACGCAATCTCGGGCATGTCACATTTTAACACCCACCGTGGGTGTGAACACTCATGTGGATAATGTGCATTCTCCAGGAATCCTCAGAGAGGCCCACAGCTCGAGACGTTCCACAAGGTAATTCATACACAGCCTCGGATTGTCCTTACAGGGGACTCAAACTTCCTCTTAACCTATGGTATACATGTATATACAGGTCCTGGACATAACGTGTCCTGTGGGACCAACGGGCGAGACGTCAGGTATTACTGGTACACTTTTAACTGGGAACCAGGCTGGTTCTTGGATTACTCAAATCTCTGAGGACACCTGTCTTACTGAACCCAGCATACAACAGTTGCCCGAGTTAGTCAGCAGTTAGCAGGCGAGACATCAGGTCTGCACCTACGTTGTCACTTCCCTTGATGTATCTCACAACAAATTTAAACTGCTGCAAATACAGTGTCCAGCGTGTTAAACTTGCATTAGCCATCTTAGTCATGCTGAGACTAGTGAGTGGCATATGATCAGTTTCCATAGTCAATGGTGCTCCATATAAATAATAGTAATATTTCTTAACACCATCAACCACGGCCAAGAGTTCCTTCTCAACAGTACTGTAATTCCTCTAGGCGGGTTTTAGCTTACGGCTGTGGTATGCCACTGGAAAGATTCCACCTTCCGATTCTTGCATTAATACGGCACCTACTCCATCTTGTGAAGCATCAGCGCGCAGTATGAAAGGTTTGTTGGAATCAGGCAACTGCAAGATAGGCTCCTTACACAGCATATTCTTAAGGGCGGCAAAAGATCTCTCTTGTACTTCTCCCCATTCAGTGGTGTTTTGAGCATGTTTCCGAAGCACCTCATACAATGGTTGGGCAATGAGAGCAAAGTTGGGGATAAAACTCCTATAATACCCCACTAGGCCAAGGAATGCCCTAACCTGTTTCTTGGTCATGGGTCTCGGGGCTTCTCTAACCGTCCTGATTTTGTCACCCTGACACCTGCATCGATTGTTGCCACCAGTATGTCAGAGGAACTCCACCTCACTGTGAGCAATTTTACACTTGCTAGGCTTCACAGTCATGCTGAAACTCTGGAGTCTACTGAAGACAATTTCCAAGAGTCTGAGGTGCTCCTCCAACGTGGCAGAATGAACGAGGACATCATCAATGAACATTTCTATTCCTACAATACCATGGAGCACTTGTCTCATGGCACGATTGAATACTGTTGGGGAATTGGTAAATCCAAATGGGAGGACTTTATACTGATACAACCCCCTAGGAGTAGTAAAGGCAGTGAACTGATGACTCTCTGGGTGAAGGGGAATCTAGAAGAATCCCTTTGCCAAATCGAGCTTCATGAAATATCGTGACCCTGCCAGCTTGGAGAAGATGCCAATATGGTCATCCATTGGCTCAGCATCCACTCTGGTGATTGCACTGAGCCTCCTATAGTCGCCACAAATCCTGACTCCACCATCCTTCTTGCGGACTACTACCATCGGACTACAGTAAGATGAGGACTTTTCAATAATACTCGCAGTCTCCATGTCAGAAATTTCGTTGTCTACTGCGTCCAGTAGTTGCGTGGGAATCAGATATGGCTTAACCTTTGTATTGCTGGTCAACTCAATTTTGTGACAATCAACCTTTGTGAGTCTAGGTTGGTCAGAGAAGACATCAGCATACTGACAGAGCAGTGACCTTATGGCTTTCTGATCACCTAATGCTAAGTCAGTGTTAAGTAAAACATCTCCGACAGTCTCTTCCTGACGGGAATGAACAGTTAATTGCTCATCATCATGGTCATCAGCTGGGATCACCACGGCTGCCGTGGTTTCTTCCATTGGCTGGTCACTGTCATCAGCTACTCGTAGGCCAGTCTCCTCGGGGTTTGACTCATGATAAGCCTTCAGCATGTTAACGTGGAACCTTTTACAAAGATTCCCCATCTGAATTATGTAGTTGAGGTCTGAAATGCGCTCTACTACATCAAATGGACCCTTCCACTGTGCCAGCATCTTGTTCTGGGCAATGGGGAGTAACACCAAGCACTTATCGTCTGGACTAAACTTCCGAAGTTTTGCCTTCTTATCATAATAGGCTTTCTGAACTTCGCGCGCCTTGATCAATTCATCCTTAGCTAACTCGCATGTCAACTGGAGGCGGTCAGCTAGATCAAGGACATAGGTGTAGGTGGTCTTGACTTCAGGGTCGGGTTCTTCTTCGTCCCATAACTCGTGAAGGACTTGCAGTGGTCCACGGACCGACCTTCCATACACCAGTTCGAAAGGTGAGAACTTCAAGGAATGCTGTGGGGCTTCTCGATAAGCAAATAGAAGAGAAGCAATGACCCACGGCCATTCCTTTGGCTGTTCAGCAGCCATGCACTTTAACATCTTCTTGAGAGTCCCATTGAACCTCTCACACATAGGATGATAAGGCGTAGTTCGCAAGCCTCGGATGGACAACAACCTGAATGCTTCGTTCATCATTGCAGAGGTGAACTGCGAACCCCGGTCACTTAAGACCTCCTTGGGGATACCTACACGACAGAACACTTCAATCAATGCCTCAGCAACAGTGACGGCCTCTATATTCTTAAGGGCCACGGCTTCAGGCCACCGTGTGCTGAAATCAACAATAGTGAGGATATACCTTGATCCGTCACTAGCCCTAGGAGAGATTGGCCCAACAATGTCAACTGCTACTCTTTCAAACGGTTCAGGGATTATAGGCATTGGTTTCAATGGTGCAGGACGGACCCGTCCCCGGTCAGTGGTACGCTGACACACATCACAGGAACGCACAAGCCTTGTTATTTCCTGTCCCATTCCTAGCCAGAAAAAGTCAGCATGGATGCAGTCGGAGGTTTTCTTTTGATCCATGTGACCTCCCATCACTGAACAATGACCAAATTCGAACACTGCTCGGCGATACTTCGCGGGAACGACAAACTGCAGTCAAACCTCACCTTGGGGTGTTTGTGACTCACGGTATAATCATCCTTGCTTACGAAGGAACCTGGCTTGACCTCCCTGTGAATACTTAATCACTTTACCCTCCAGCTTCTTACGCACTGAGGCAAGTGTCGGGTCAGACTGTTGTTCTTGGACAACATCTTGACTACGAATCAGATCTTGTGGTGTTGCGATGGTCAAAGGGGTGACACGATTCGGAGCCTTGGCTATGGCTCGTGTTACTGCAACAGCCAAAGTCTGAGTAGCAACATCTACGGCGCAACTGTTTTTGACCCCTGGTATGTTGCCAATGATGAGGTCAAACAAGGGTTCTGGCATGACAACAGCAACTGTCAAGCCAGTGTAGAAAGGAGATGCCACCTGGATACGTGCCTCAGGGAACAATCTCACTGATCCATCAATAAGTCTAACTTGGATCTGCTTACCCGTGTACTCGTCGGGCTGAACTAAACTTTGCTTGATAGAGCAACCTGAGGAACCATTATCTCTCTTGACATTTACAGAAACACCTCCCACAAACCCTGGCTGAACAAGAAAGGCAGTGTTACTGGTGGAAGGGTCTGAGGAGGTAGCAGCCAGTCACTGGTGAGACTGCGGAATGAACGATGTATCGAATGTGGCGCCCTGAGAACTTGATGCCTGAGGGGTCGTTCTCACCATCTGAGGAGTTGGAGCATTGACCGCCTGAGATGGAGAGTTCACTGTCGCTGGGGAGCTAGTGAACTGTGGGGAAGTACCTGTACTGGTGGGGTTGGCACCACTGTGCTCTTGTTGTGGAATGAAGGCTGCATTTGCATCCTGCCTCCGATACACTAGAGTAAATTTTCCTGACTGAGGTTACGTGGTTTGTCCTTGCCCTGCTGCTGCTTTAAATACCAGTACTGCTGCTGGTTAGGGTTCTGCTTGTTGTACCGCTTCCACTCAGGTTTCTGGGCATTTTGCCCCTGGTCCTTCTTCTGCAGTTTTGGACCTTGGCCATTATTCTGGGAGTGGCCTTGTTGCTGGGGTTCAGTCTGAGATGGTTTCCCAGATTTGTCAACTTTCCTGTTTTTTTTTTGTTTTTTTTTTAATGCGAGGAAGAAGGAACCAAAGGCCATGAGCCCACAGTAACAGTTCCCTCCAAGAGAAAAACAAAATACAATAGAGAGCCAAATTCAAGATCCGATCATTTTGAGATGCCTGGACACACTGCGTTTGAAAGACTGGAGATCATAGGCAGCAGGAAATACAGAGGGAGACAGTTCCAGAGCTGACCTGTTGCATAAATGAAAGACTGGGAGTAACGGTTAACTCTTGCATTAGAGAGTTGGACAGAAAAGGGATGAGAGTTTGCTGCCAGACGGGTGCTACGCGCCCGTCGTAGAGGTGGAGGAATGCAAGCAGACAGTTCAGAGGAGCAGTGACCATTAAAGTAGCGATAGAAAAGAGATAAAGATGCAACAGCGCGGCGAACAGACAGAGGTTGAAGGGAGTCAGTAAGAGGAGGAGAGTTAATGAGACGAAAAGCCTTTGACTCCACCCTATTGAAAACAGCTGTATGTGGGGAGCCTCCCCACACATGAGAGTTGTACTCCACACAGGGGCGGATAAAACCCCTGTATAGAGTCAAAAATTGTGCAGGGGTAAAGAAAGAGTGGAGTCGGTTTAGCACACCCAATCTCTTGGAAGCAGATTTTACAAGAGATGTAATATGATCTTTCCAAGATAAGTCCCGAGTAAATGAAACCCCAAGCATGTTCAAGGTTGATGCAGGATTAAGCTGAATATTATTAAACATTAGTGGGTATACCTGTGGAAGATTTTGTCAGGTTGATAGGTGTAAGAACTGAGTCTTAGATGCATTAAAAACAACCATATTATTTTTATCAGGGTCAGAGATACGAGCCAAGTCAGACATTAGGTGTGCCATAGCCTCACCCCTTGTTTGTTGAAGTAACTGTTGAGATGGGCATTGCGGGAACCGAATGGAAAGGTGAAGGGTGGAGTCATCAGCGTATGAGTGGATAGGGTTAGATGTACAGCTTAGAAGATCATTGATGAATAAAAGGAAGAGAGTTGGTGATAGGACAGAGCCCTGAGGAACACCACTGTTGATAGATCTAGGAGAAGAACGATGGCCGTCTACAACAGCGGCTATAGAACGACCAGAAAGAAAGCTAGCGATGAAGGCACAGATAGAAGGATAGAAACCGTAGGAGGGCAGTTTGGAAATTAAAGATTTATGCCAGACTCGATCGAAAGCCTTTGAGATGTCAAGTGCAATGGCAAAGCTTTCGCCAAAGTCCCAAAAGGAGGATGACCAGGAGTCTGAAAGGTAGGTGAGAAGATCGCCAGTGGAGCGTCCCTGACGGAACCCGTACTGACGATCGGAAAGGTTATGATAGGAAAGATGCCTTAAAATTTTTCTATTGAGAATTGACTCAAAAACTTTTGAAATACAGGACGTTAAAGCAATTGGACGATAGTTGGAGAGTTGGGAGTGGTCACCCTTCTTTGGGACTGGCTGAATGAGAGCAAACTTCCAGCAAGAAGGAAAGGTACAAGTTGACAGACAAAGACGAAAGAGTTTGCCTAGGGAGGGTGTAAGCACGGAAGCACAGTTCGTGAGAACAACAGGAGGGACCCCATCAGGGTGTGCTGCTTACGAGTTTGATACCCGTATGCAGTGAAAAATGTATCAGCCTTGTTCACCATTTGGCTGCCATCCTTTACATAGGCAGATTTTAAGCTGTGCCATAAGTTCAGCAGGCCACGACTTTTCTAGCTGTGTGCACAGTATAAGGTCGATTATCCCCTCACATGTGGAAGGAGTTTCATCTTTCTCCATCCACTCATCTAAGTAAGCAGTAAGCCGATCAAGAAACTGAATGGCAGTCTCTTTTTCTTGTAAACGCGCCCTCATAAACTGACTCTTGGCGTCATCAACTGTGAGACCGTACGCTTTGACAAGTGCAGCCTTCATCATCTCATACGTGAGATTGTCTCCATGTATTCTGTGGAGAATATCGAGGGCAGGGCCCTCAAACAGGCTAAGAAACTGAAGCCGCTTAGCTGCCTCATCCAGCTGGTACAGCTGAGCCATGTCTTCGAAACGAGCTATGAATGGCTAGATTCGCTCACATTCCTTGTATGAAGGAAGTTTGATGTGTGGGGTCGCCATAACATGTGCAGGGAGAGTGCTCCTGGAGCTTGGGTTAGCTGCACCAGATGTGTCTGAAACCAAGGAGTCTCGCTTGAGCCTCAGCGTCTCAAGTTCATGTTTTTCACGTGCCTCACGCTCGGCACGTTCGTGTTCTCACTCTCTCACTGTTCTCTCTCATATTCACGTTCTCTCTCGTGTTGTTCTAACTTGTGTTGATGTTCTCTTTCGCGTTCCTCGCGCTGTTCTCGCTCATGTTCCAACTCGAGTTTGCATTGTTTTTGGTCGTATTCACGTTGTTTTTGCTCATATTCGCGTTCCTCACACTGAATTTGAAGCTCTTCACGAGCATCATTCTCACGTTGGTGCTCGTAACTAAACCGAGAGAGTACATACTCTTTAACTTCTTTGGGGTCGCTAAGCCCCATATCTTTAGCTTCCTGTACATAGACTTCGGTAGACATGATGCTAAGTGAACTATAGACTAAGTACTGACTGCTATTTTGCAGAGAAATGGCAATAATCAAGAGAAAAGAACATAGGCACAGGTTAGTGGTGACCAGTTTTATCTAGTTAAACTGACAAAATAAATTAAAAAAAAATAACTGACTGTGAAAACTATTACATTAAATTAATAGAAGTGAATCAATAATCACCAGTAAGATAGCACCTATAGACTTTAATGATAACTAAGTATGAGTGAGTGAGTATTATCTCATTAATAACTTTACAGCTACGAGTTAATATCCTGGAATGAGGTTGCCAGATGTCATGGAGTTTTTGAGAATTTAAAAATTAAATAAAGGTTATATGTTTTGCTTGTAAACAGAGACAATGAATTGACTTGTGAAATCAAGCAGTTTTACCTTATGCCAGCTTACTTCGCCGATTCTCTAAGGATGAGATTTTATAAACTTTCTCAACAGTACACAGAAGAGACTAATTACTCACGAGTGCTGTTTGTAGTACTGTTAGCCTCTCGAGAAAGTGACTCCAACCCTGCCAATCAATAACTAATACTAATAGTAATAAACAGGTTCTTGCCGCTGCATTAACTCCTGGTTGGCACAACGGATTCAAGCTTAATACAAAAGGACTGGCCTAAGTACCAGTTATGAATAATGCAAAGCGTTTGTGCAACTAGGAGCGGTAACTAAAATAAGCTTAATGTGGAGAAATAAAACACGAGTTTACATTACATTAAGCTCAAAGAAAAGGAACTGTAAATTTATTAATTACAATTAAATAAATTTACATTACATGAGTCTCAAAATGAATTCAAAATAACAAGGTGAATACACTCACTCGCTCATTCAAACGCTAACACTTAAACCTAGGAAAAATGAAAAGAAATACTGATCAGTGGAGGGGGCTAAGCGGAAACTGGGCGTCGGTGAGCAGGACGAACGCTGCACACGCTAAACCTCTCGCCGATTCACACTAGGTGGAGATTCATGAACTCGCTGTACAACGGCGGCGCTGCTGTACGCTGGGCCAACGAACCTGCTCTCACGACGCTCTAATCCTGACTAAGTTCGAATTATGGAAGCGGGCGAGGGATGGCCATGCTTGCTCAACGGTCAACGAAAATAAAGTGAGACACACTCACCATAAATCACTCAGCGAAGGCGCCAATGTCGCGCGCAAGGACGATCACTTATGAAACAGTGAAAAATGTTCTGAAAACCGTCCCAATCGATTGAATACGTGGACGGTTAAACTGAGCGATACACAATGAGAATTCCACTAGAATTCGCGGTTTTCACTCTGAAGAAAATGTTACGAACTTATAAACACGCTCGCTCCAATTCGTGACAGGGTGATAATAATAATAATAATGATGATAATGATGATGATGAGGAGGAGGAAGAGGAGGAGGAGGAGAGGAGGAGGAGGAGGAGGATATAATAAAACAACAGACAAACAAAAGACAACAAAATCACTAACCCATGAACGCAAAATCAACAAAAACAAACTATGACAAATAAAATAAATTAAGAAAAAAGAAACAAAGGCTGAATTACGAAAGACAAAACAAGCAAGAAAAAAATTAACACTCTACAGATCAAGCAAAAACAAAAGGATCAGCAAATAGATAAACAAGACAATTAATAAAAAATAAGACAAAGAAACAACATACCAGACAAAACAACAAAATCAAGCAAAGCAACAAAAACAAAACAATGGGACTGTAACACAAATGAACACACACACACACACACACACACACACACACACACACACACACACACACACACACACACACACACAGACATCGATCGTTCGTGTACTAATTGGACCAGACGTAGAAACAATGTGAACCAAGGACAGGGCTGAGGCAGACCATGGATACATAGGGGATAAAAATTGACGTACACAGTACATACATACATACATACTGTACATTCATACAAATATACATACACATACTCATTCATCCATCCATCCATACATACATACACATATGCATACATACATACATACAATCATATACATGCATACATTGAGGTGAAGTGTATGGGGACGAAGGGAGTAAAAATGGATTATGAGAAAGTGGTGAGGTTCAGTAGAGAGAGAGAGAGAGAGAGAGAGAGAGAGAGAGAGAGAGAGAGAGAGGGGGGCCGATATTGATAAAAGTATCAAGAGTAAGGCTGATTCTCTCGACTCAGCACAAGAGAGCGACGTTGTGGCTAGAATCTTGTGGAAAGTGGCCTGACACGGGACAGAGAGAGAGAGAGAGAGAGAGAGAGAGAGAGATTGTGGGAAGAAGACACGAAAGGAGGGTACTTGAGGGGAGGAAGAAAGTAATGGAAGAGAGACGGAACTTAATTTACGTGACCCCACTGGACGCGGGCGGGTGCGGGCGTAAACTTCTGTGGGTTATAGTGATGCAGTACTCCCGCCCACTCCCGCCCAAACCAGCAGGCTTGTGATGTGGGTGCGGTGTTATTCTGTTACTGTCATGTGCAGATGAAATTGTTTGTTGATTATGAAGGGCTTGCTACTTCGTATTATTGTTATTCTTATGATGATGATGATGATGATGATGATGATGATGATTATTATTATTATTCAGGAAATGGTTGTTATATTACGATTTTTAAAAACTCAAAAGGCTGATCAAAAAACAATTGGTTACCTCACTCTCTCTCTCTCTCTCTCTCTCTCTCTCTCTCTCTCTCTCTCTCGTTCCCTCCGTTCAATGTATATTTATGAAAAAATACATAGCCTAGACAGACGGACAGACAAGAAGTTGATGTCTAAGAGAGAGAGAGAGAGAAAGGGAATTACTATCATAGAGAAAACGTGAAAGCAAGATTGTTGAGAGGAGGAGAGAAATAAAAGAGAAAGAGGAGGAGGAGGAGGAAGATCAGGAGGAGGAGGAGCAGGAGGAGGAAGAGGAAGAAGAGGAGAAGGAAGAGGAGGGGAAGAAGGAGTGGAAGGAGGAAGATTAGTAGGAAAAAATGATGATGATGATGAGATGATGATGATGATAAGAAGAAGAAGAAGAGGGAGGAGGAGGAGCAGGAGGAGGAGGAGGAGGAGGAGGAGGGAGAAAGGAGGAGGCGGATGAGGGAGACGAAGGAAAAAGGAAGAGGAATAAAAGAAAAGATAAAGGAGATTGGAGGTGGGAGAAGAGAGGGAGGGAAGAAAAAGGAATAAAATCCAGGAAGAAGAGAGGAAGAGGAGGAAGGGGAATGAAAAGAAGAGAAAGGGTAGGTAAAAGAAAGAGAGACTGGAGGAGAAAAAAGATAGAGACGAAGGAAAAAGAGAGAGAATGGAGGAGGAGAGTAAAGAGAGAGAGAGAGAAAAATAAAAGGTGGGTGAGAATGGAAGAAGGAAAAAAAGAGGGAGAGACGAAGGAAAGACGGAAAGAAAGAGAGAGAGAAGTGAGAGAATGGCAGAAGGAAGTAAACAGAGAGAGAAAAAGAGGAAGGTGAGAGAGAAAGAAGGAGGGGAAAATGTGGGAGAGGCAAAGGAAAAGACAAGAGAGAGAGAGAGAGAGAGAGAGAGGAAGGAAGAATAAAAAGCTGGAGGAGGGAGGGAAGGAGAGAGAACCAGGATGCCTCCGAGGTGAGAACAGAAAATATCAACTCGAAAAAAAAGGATGCCAACCCAGGGCCTCAGAAAATCTGCTATTTCCGGATTTTTTTACTCGACGAAAAAAAAAAAGTCTTGCTCCAGCACCGAAAATAATCCCTGTGTTAATAATAGCCAGGAAAACATATACAGAAAATCAAGAAAAATATATAAAAGTACCGTACTAAAAAAATATCAAAAGTCCAGACAAAATGTCCAGAAGAAAATATAAAAGAAAAATTTCAATAATATGTTAAAAAAAATTGTCCGAAGAAATATCCAGAAAAAAATATTAAAAAATATAATAGATATGTCCAGAAAAAAATTCTTGAAAATATCCAGAAAATTTACAGAATAATATCCAAAAAAATGCAGAAAAAAATATGCAGGAAAAAATTTCCTTAATACCGGTAATATATTGAAATTTGTCAGAAAAAGTTTCCAGAAATCAGAGAATTATATAAAAATATCCAGATAATATCCAGGAAAATGTAAAGAAAATGTCCACGATAAATGGCCAGAAGAAAATAGAAAAAAATGGAAATTAGAAAAAATCCAGAAAATAACCCAAAAAATACCCCAAAAATAGATAATAATCGACATTTAGACAAAACGTTTAGAAAATGTCAAGGAAAAAATATCAAGGAAAAATATTTTGAAATGTTCAGAAAAATTCCCAGAAAACATATCCAGGAAATATCCAGAAAAGAATGGAAATCATGCCTTTCAAAATGTGATGAAAAAATTGCTGTCAGAAACGAAAATATTCCCATTTTTTAAAATGGCTTAGTTATCCTAAGAAAAATATCAAGAAAATGAACATAATCCAAAACAAATCTCAAGATTTAAGAAGTAAATAAATGAAACAGGTCATCAGATAACGAAAATATTCCCAGTTTTTTTTAAAAGGCAAAATTTGTTAAGAAAATTATCATGAAAATGTACGGAAAAATTCATTTACCTTAAAATAGATAAATAATCCTTAGATAACGAAAATATTTCCTGTCATCCAGAAAGTAAAATTACCCTAAGAAATATACAATGAAAATTATAAAAAAGAACTCAGACTAAACCTTCCAATGTGCAGATAAATTATTATTTTTTTAAATCTTCCGTTCAAACAATGAAAATAAAGCCCTATCTTAATAAAGTCAATTTCTTCTTAATAAAGGAAAAATATTAAGGACATATAAGAAGGGCCAGATCAAACTTCACACACACACACACACACACACACACACACACACACACACACACACACACACACACACACACACACACACGAAGAAACAATGTTAACTTAAGAGAAAATTAAAATCAGCTAACAAATTAAAAAATAAAGTTGTTAGTATTCCTGCATCCATCAGTATTTATTTATTTATTTATTTATTTACTTATTTATTTATTTACTTATCTTATTTCAGCAAGAAGTAACTCCGAAATAACTAATATCAATACTTTCCTGCACACAAAATCAGGTTATCAAATTAAAAAAGATAAAATACCAAGATATAAAAAAATAAATAAATAAAAATCGACCGAAACGTGTCAAAAAAAAAAAAAAAAAAATCCCACAAGTGTGGATAGCAAAAATATATATATATGGAAAGTTTATATTTACTCAAAAAGAAAATTAGCCACGAGTCATGTATGTCTAATATTTTTGTCGAAATAAAACAAACCCCGAAACAGCTGGAACCATAATATTTCATTTCCCACACCATTCTGAGTCTTCATTTTAAAGCTGAAAATATTGGGTTGAAATTACTACTACTACTACTACTACTATTACTACTACTACTACCACTACTACTACTATTACTATTACTACTACTACTACTACTGTAGTAGTAGTTGTAGTAGTAGTAGGAGTAGGAGTAGTATGACAATAATAATAATAATAATAATAATAATAATAATAATGATAATGATAATAATAATAATAATAATAATAATAATAATAATAATAATAAAAACTTCCCACAAGGACGTGGTAAGTTTTATTAATAATACGAAAAAGAAGAAGATGTGAAGGTGATAACTGATGATGAACTAGAAGAAAAAACAGAATCGTAGGAGCATTGGGGAGACAGACAGACAGCCAGGGAGAATGAATAGGAATAATAAAAATAGCAGACGAAGTGCCCACCATTCCGCTAGTCTCACACGGCACAGAAATACGAGATGGAGAGATGAATATTTCTCGCCCAAGATTTTTACATTTCATACGAGGCGGACAGATGCTCTCTCTCCCAAGGGTAAAAAGAGTTCTCAAGGCTTCTTCTGTGTCTTAACCCACGTCTTACGCAATTTTCTTATTCTTGTTTTTATTAAGAGGGTTACCTGGCATTAGGTGTGTGTGTTTTTTATATATATTAACAGAATTTACTGACTTTTGTGTTGGTGTGGATGTGGATGTGGGTGTGGGTGTGGGATATGTTGTTTTCCTTGATGTGGAAAATAATTTTTGTTTTTAATGTGGAAATTTTCTTCCAGTCCTATTTTTTCTTCACCTTTTTGTCCTTCCTTTTCTTTCTCCCTTCGTTTTCTTCCTCTCATTCTTCATTTTCTCCTCCTCCTCCTTCTCCTTCCTTCCTTCCATCCTAGATAGATATTCCTTAACTCATTTTCTTAACTTCTGAAGACCTATATATATCTAGTAATTATTCCCTGACACCTTTTCATAAGCGATTTATTTGCTTATTACACCTTACTATCCTCTTCTATGTTACATAAATCTTCCAGTATCGCCATCCTCTCCATAAATATCGTACCTACAAGAGGAAAGTAACCAGCCATATCCAATAATTAAATCGCTAAGGAAAAGGTGTTAGGGAGCTTTCTTTACTCAACATACTCTCTAGCCTGTATTCTCGTCGGTTGAGGTAGCTCCCTAACACCTTTTTCTAAGCGAGTTATTACATCTGACTGTCCTCTTCTGTGTTACATAATTATCCTTCCAATATTGCCTCCTGTTATCTGTACTTCCTGTGCTCTCTCTCTCTCTCTCTCTCTCTCTCTCTCTCTCTCTCTCTCTCTCTCTCTCTCTCTCTCTCTCTCTCTCTCTCTCTCTCTCTCTCTCTCTCCTAGTCAAAGTTAAGCTAATTTAAGTTGACAGAACTAGTATGCCTATGCATCTTAAATCACGCCTGTTACCCTAGAGAGAGAGAGAGAGAGAGAGAGAGAGAGAGAGAGAGAGAAATAATAATAAAATTGGAAAAACACGTCTAGATTTTGAAAAAGTTCGGCATGTAGACTTTATCTCGAGAAAACTTCAAAAAACAAACCCCTTTCTTTAATTCCTAAACACGAGGATTTTCTTCCAAGATCACATCAGTCACGCTGGAAAAACCGTCTGAAAGAAGCGTCTGAATTCTGTTGCTGGCTCCTTGCTTACCACGGGAGGATTTTTCTGAGGACACATTTCCACCCCTAGTCAGAGTTATGTTGCCTGAAGATCACAAACACATGGATAAATATGCTTCCTAACTCTCATATCTCGCTGGAAAAACCGTCTGGAAAACCGTCTGGATTTTGTTAATGTGAGAGACGTAGAGCATGACCTGAAATATACATATACCTTTTATCTTTCCTATATCAAAAATACGAGGATAAATATGCTGGATAAACCGTCTGGAAAAAGCGTCTAGAATCTGTTAATGGTTCTTTGTTCACCACTGGGAGTTTTCTGAAGGCTTCGTGAACTTTAAAGCACGCAAATTTATCCTCCCCTAATCAAAATTAAGTTACGTTAACTTCACAAACACGTGTATAAATGCTTCTTAAATCACAACACTGGCAAGAAAATCGTCTGGAAAAAGCGTCTGGAATGCGTCAAAGCGAGGGTCGGTTTACAATATACCTTCCAGTTTTTCCAGTTCCAGTAAAACCATCCTGAAAAAGGTGCTAGAAGTCTGTCAAACATTGTCTGGAAAAGCGTCTGGAATGTGTTAAAGGGAGGGTTCATAATATACCGTCCAGTTTTCCAGTTCCAGAGAAATCATCCTGAAAAAAGTTAGAAATCCGGCAAAAAATCGTCTGGGAAAGCGTCTAGAGTCTTAATTCCAGGGACGGTTCTCAATATACCGTCCAGTTTTCCAGTTCCAGAAAACCATCCAGGAAAAAACCATTTCAGCAGACGTTCGCGGCGCAAACTTAAAAAAAACGAACATATTTTCCCGCCTCTCGTGGCCAAAGTTAAGCGCCTTTAAGTTCACAAACACTAGTATAAACATGCTTCCTAAACTGCATCTTCCCTTCCTCCGCCCACCAAGCCCCGCCCTCGTAAAGAGTATTAACTTGGTATTAAAAAAAAGAAAAACAAAAAAAAGCGTCTCCCTCCCTTCCTTTTTATCTTTCAGGGGCACATCATCATGTCAGCGGGTTTATTTACTCTAACAATGTTCCTTTTTATATAGACAGACAGATATAATTATCATCGCCCTCGTAATAATAATCCTTAGGAGTCTTCATATTTTAATCCCTTAGGAATAAGGGACTTCTTGACGTCTTTTTCATTCATTCACTGTGCGTACATCATTAGACTATACTTAACTAGCAGGGGTACCCGGAGTTGCCCGGGTAAAATCCCTATGATCGTGCATACCAAAATTGCCTGGAACCCCGGATGGCCACTACCCTCGTGCGAGAAGACCCAGGGGTTCCATTTTTGCCCGTTGAGCCTATGTTCCATATTTTCCAGTTATTATTATTATTATTATTATTATTATTATTATTATTATTTTTATTATTAACATTATTATTATTATTAGTAGTAGTAGTAGTAGTAGCAGTAGTAGTAGTAGTAGTAGTATGGATTACTAATTTACAGTGGTCGAGAGTCGCATAGACCAGCGACTTCAATAGTTTAATGTCTTTATTTACACTGTAATATCAATAAATATAAAATAATAAAAGTAATAGTAGATGGTTGGTAACCACAGCCGTTGGTGTGCTTGGGGCCAACGGATTGTAATATGAGGGTTAGTGTTAACCTTCACATTACAACTCCAAATGGTGAACTGTATTAGGAAGGTTGGTTTTGATCTTCACAATATAATTCACCAATGGATGGAGGTGATGTTAACTATAAAAAAAAAAAAGTAGTAGTAGTAGTAGTAGTAGTAGTAGCAGTAATGTTATTAATTATTATTATGATGATGATGATGATGATGATGGTGATTATTATTATTATTATTATTATTATATTACTATTATTATTAATCCTCCTTCTCCTCCTCCTCCTACTCCTCCTTTTCTTTTCCTTCTCCTCCATCTCTCTTCAAGCTTCTTACTTTCAACACAGCTTTTCCTTCATCCAGATTTCACGCATCCATTTCCCTCGCGTGATCGGCTTACTTGCAACTTCTGCATCTTGTCCAACCCCGTAAGTAATTCCCAACTGCACACTCATGTTGCAAGATTATTTATGCTCTCTCTCTCTCTCTCTCTCTCTCTCTCTCTCTGATAGATAGATAGATGGATAGATAGATAAAAGATACCACCGTCAACATATAACCCAGGACCCTTATTTCTGTCTGTCTGTCTGTCTGTCTGTCTCTGTCTCTGTCTGTCTGTCTGTCTGTATGTCTGTCTGTCTCTCTCTCTCTCTCTCTCTCTCTCTCTCAGATTGATAAATAGACAGATAGATAGATAAAGGATACCATCATTAACAAATAACCCAGGACCATTATCTCTCTCTCTCTCTCTCTCTCTCTCTCTCTCTCTCTCTCTCTCTCTCTCTCTCTCTCTCTCTCTCTCTCTCTCATCCTGTTGCCTTGGACTCTGCCACGAAGCTGTCGTTCTCCCTCAACTCTGGTGACTCTTGACTGGCATTGACCTCTGACTGAACCTGAAAAAAGTAGACAAGTTAAACTGAAAACTGACTGACCATAAAATGATTGAGCTGAGAAATGACTGAAAATAACGGAGTCTAATTAAACTTACTGAGAATTTACTGAAAGGAGAATAGATTGAAATGGCAAGTTATTTATCACACACACACACACACACACACACACACACACACACAAATCGTCAGGCAGTAACAAGAATAAAATTTTAAAAGTTTTCCCCTTCACATCTCGCCCCCCAAACCACACCAGATTGATACGGAAAGTTTGCCCCAACAACAACAACAACAATAACAACAACAAATACTTCAACAAAAACAACAAATACAACAAAAACATCAAAAACAATAACAATAATTACAACAAAAAAAAACAATAAATACCACAACAAAAACGACAAATACCACAACAAAAACAAAAGCAATAAAAACAAACAAATAAGAACAACAAAAACAAAAACAACAAATACAACAAAAACAACGACAACAACAAATACAACAACAACAACAACAAACACAATATCTTCCATCGGCAGATTTTAATTTAAGTGTTGGGGGGATTTACTTGTCCAATTAAAGTTTTGTTTTGTGTGATATTATGGCAGGGAGTTACGGTGTGTGTGTGTGTGTGTGTGTGTGTGTGTGTGTGTGTGTGTGTGTGTGTGTGTGTGTGTGTGTGTGTGTGTGTGTGTGTGTGTGTGTGTGTGTGTGTGTGTGTGTGTGTGTGTACTTGTCGCAGTGGATCACCTACATAACAATAAAGGCTAGAGCAGAACCCATGAGGAGTTGATTCATGACCCTTATACTCTTTACTTTGGCCTTTGAGCGTGTGGCGGGTTACGCAGCCACTACCCAGGAATACTAAGCCGCTGCATCATCCAGGTTACCACAGTTACCTCCCCTAGGTGTTACCCAGGTATTCATTTTACCTGTCAACCCATAAAGGATGAATGGGCACCTGTATAGAGTGGTACCAGCTGCCCAAACCAGGACTCAAGCCCTGGTATTATTAAGTCTCCGTAGTAATAGTAGTAGTAGTAGTAGTAGCTTTCATTAACTCTTTCACTACAATTTCCTTTTATTAACTCTACTATTTCTCCCTCCAAATTCTTCCATATTTCTTACTAAAACCTCTCACAGTGAATGGAATATAATCAGTCTGAGTAGCAACAGCCTTCATTAAGATTATCAGTTCAGTAGATGCTTTTTATTTCTATTTTGGCTAGCTGTCATTTTTTGGCTATCTGTTTTTTACCTTGGAAGATCACTCATACACTCCTTTCACTCTAACTTGGCCAAAAACTGCCATTTCTCCACTACCGAGTTGTAACAATGGGTTAATACTATGAACGCGACTATGAATGCGATGCTAGTCACAAAGAAGTGTCATGGAGAAGACGTAGAGCCGTAGCAGCGTCTTTTTCTGCCACTGAGCTACGTGAAATAAGCTGCAAAAGGACGAAAATCTGGGCCAAATTAAGATGAAAGGACTATATATTAACATCCTTTAGAAACCATGTACTATTCTACTATTGTCTACTTTCTACTACCTTATTATACTGTTTTTGCCACTTACTACTATCTGTACTATTACTACCCCCACACAATTATTTATTTATTTATTTATCTATTTATCTATCTGTCTCTCATATTAAAGATATCGTTGTTGTTGTCTCATTGTGGCCCCTAACTTGGCCAGGGGTCCGTGGATAAATGAGAAGCTTGTTTAATAAATGTCAGTCCCTCTCCCGATATAAATCATGTGTTACCCGGTTGTGTGTGGCGGTGAGATGAGAGAGACAGACAGACAGACAGACAGACAGAAAGGGGAGGGAGTCATACATCAGCCGGCCATGTTTTGTGTTCAAGCTGTACTGGGAGGTTAAAACATCGGGCTTTGCATATATTGGAGAGAGAGAGAGAGAGAGAGAGAGAGAGAGAGAGAGTACATACATAAGTACACATTTACTTTACATACGTACACACATACGTGCATAGGTGGATAGAAAGACAAATGGAGAGGTAGACTGATGGACAGACAGACGGACAAGCAGACAGGCGGTGATAGTTACTCCCTTCATCCCTATCTCTTCCTTCCTTCCCTACTTCATTCTTTTTATCCTTCCTTCCTTCCCTACTTCATTCTTTCCTTCCCTCCTTCTCTACTTTTCTTTCCTTCCTTCCTTCCCTACTTCATTCTTTCCTTCCTTTCTTCCCTACTTCATTCTTTCCTTCCCTACTTCATTCCTTCCTTCCTTCCTTCCCTACTTCATTCTTTCCTACCTTCCTTCCTTACTTCATTCTTTCCTTTCTTCCTTCCTTACTTCATTCTTTCCTTCCTTCCTTCCTTACTTCATTCTTTCCTTCCCTCCTTCCTTACTTCATTCTTTCCTTCCTTCCTTCCCTACTTCATTCTTTCCTTCCTTCCCTCCGTACTTCATTCTTTCCTTCCTTCTTCCTTACTTCATTCTTTCCTTCCTTCCCTCCGTACTTCATTCTTTCCTTCCTTCTTCCTTACTTCATGCTTTCCTTCCTTCCTTCCCTATTTCATTCTTTCCTTCCTTCCTTCCCTACTTCATTCTTTCCTTCCTTCTTTCTCTACTTCATTCTTTCCTTCCTTCTTTCTCTACTTCATTCTTTCCTTCCTTCTTTCTCTACCTCATTCTTTCCTTCCTTCTTTCTCTACTTCATTCTTTCCTTCCTTCTTTCTATACTTCATTCTTTCCTTCCTTCTTTCTCTGCTTCATTCTTTCCCTACTTCCTTCTCAACTTTATTCTTATCTTCCTTCTTTCTCTACTTCATTCTTTCTTTTCTTCCTTCCCTACTTCATTCTTTCCTTCCTTCCATCCATCAGTAATATCCTTCTTCCTTTTAATCTTCCTTCCTTCCTTCCTTCCATCCATCCTTACTTAATTTCCTTCTTCCTTTTAATCTTCTTTCCTTACCTCCATCCTCCCTCCCTCCCTCCCTCAGCCTGATTCGAATAATTTTGTACAGAGGAATTGTATGACCAGAATATGGCACCACTTTGTCAACTCACTGACAGGAGAGCCGCTGAATTTCTTTTTCTATACCCCTTTCACTCTAACTTGGCCCAGATTTTCGTCCCTTGGCCACCTATTTCACGTAGCTCAGTGGAGGAGACAGTACTACCGCTCCACCTACTCTCCATATCACTACTTCGTGACTAGCATCATCAAGTCAGCATTCAGGATGGAGAGATGGAAATTTTAGGTCAAGTTAGAGTAAAGAGAGTATAGGTGATAGAGTGAAGGGATTTAGTGTGATTCTTATGCTCTGTCTACTCTCCATAGCACTTCTTCGTGACTAGCATCATAAACTATTGTCAATCTGCTTCTACAAATCGGCATTCAAGATGGAGAGATGGGAATTTTAGGCCAAGTTAGAGTGAAAAGAGCATAGGAGGTAAAGTGATGGTGTTTAGTGTGTTTTTCTGGCTGTGTGGTGGAGTCAGGATTCCAAGAGCGTAATTGTTTAGTAGATGAGTGTGTGGCCCATTTGACAATTGTGCTTCATGTTGATTGTTCTCCCTTTGTTAGGCGGTTTCTTGTGCTGGCGTGTGTGGAGGGGAGAGGTGATTGTGTGTGTGTGTGTGTGTGTGTGTGTGTGTGTGTGTGTGTGTGTGTGTGTGTGTTTTCCCTGTCTTTTTTAGTTTTACCTCTTATCTAGTCCTACTTCGTTCACTAGTCTCATAATTTTTCGTTCATTTTTTCTTCATTCTCGTTTGCATCATCCATCAACTGTTATTCCCAACTGTTATTCCCAACTATTATTGTCAACTATTATTCCCAATTATTATTCCCAACTATTATTCCCAACTGTTATTCCCAACTATTATTGTCAACTGTTATTCCCAACTGTTATTCCCAACTATTATTGTCAACTATTATTCCCAACTATTATTCTCAACTATTACTAACAACTGTTATTCTCAACTATAATTCTCAACTGTTATTCCCAACTATTTTTCTCAACTATTATTCCCAACTAGCCTATTATTCCCAACTATTATTCCCAGCTATTATCTAATATACTATAGCAGTAGCCGAGTGTGTGTGTGTGTGTGTGTGTGTGTGTGTGTGTGTGTGTGTGTGTGTATTTTTGGCAGCCGAAACTACACATTCAAATCGCATCCAAATTGGCACAAAAATAGCAAAAAAATCGCTGATGTAAAAAAAATAGATCCAATCACGATTGAAAAACTTTTACTATATTTAATGAGCGATCAAATTTTGACCAAAAAACGCTGCTCCCGAAGCCCGGCATAGGATCTCCGTAGTATGTTTTGCCCAGAGGTAGAACTAGAATGAACTGTAGCAGTAGCCGTGTGTCTGTGTGTGTACTTCGGACTTGAGTTCAGACAACTTGTGTTCCATTCTCGAAGCTGCAAATAACATAATCAACTGGTTAGCTGCAAAAAATCCAAGTGGCAACGTTACACTAGAACAGCACATAAACGCGAAAGCCCTCCGCAGGAGAAAGTGTGAGGGGCCCGAAGGGCCCACGAGCACTTGTTCCCAACTGTTATTCCTAACTATTATTCCCAACTATTATTCTCAACTGTTATTCCCAACTATTATTCCCAGCTATTATTCCCAACTATTATTCCCAACTATTATTCCCAACCATTATTCCCAACTACTAATTTCAACTATTATTCCCAACTATTATTCCCAGCTATTTTTCTCAACTATTATTCCCAACTATTAATTCTAACCATTATTCCCAGCTATTAATTTTATTTATTATTCTCAACTCTTATTCCCAACTATTATTCTCAGCTATTATTCCCAGCTATTATTCCCAGCTATTATTCCCAACTATTAATTTCAACTATTATTCCCAACTATTATTCCCAGCTATTAATCCTAACTATTATTCTCAACTCTTATTCCAACTGTTATTCTCAACCATCATTCTCAACTGTTATTCCCAGCTACTCTTCCCAACCTATTATTCCCAACTATTATTCTCTTGTTAAGTATCCCTATCACCATTCTTTTGGTTGTTTATTTAAATCGTAGATTAATGTTGGCTGGTACGTTTTTATGGAGTCATAGTCGATATTAAAATGTGAGAGAGTAGTAAGGGATAGTGTGCAAAATGAATCGCTTAGGAAGAGATGCTTGAAGGGAGGAAGGAAGGAGGGAAAGATGTGAAGGAGGAAGGAAGCAAAGACGAAGGAAGGAAAGATGGTGTGGTGACACCACGCCTCATATTGTATTAATAATTAGGTTATAATATGTATTATATGTATTGTAATAGTTATTCCATTTGCATGGTTTTCTCAGTTTCGGTTCTATAACTTTTGTTTTGAAGCTTTAGTTCAAGTACTTAGGTTTTGAAGCTTTAGTTTTGGTACTGAAACAGTGTATCGATGAATCAATTTAATTTACTTCTTAAGCAAGCCTGCCCACTGAGTCAGTCTGCTCCTGGCCAGCGAACGAGACACTCATTGTTCTCTTGTATTACTGAAATATGCATTAAGCTACATCGAGACTGTGCTTCCCTTGGCCCTACCTCTCACACACGCAAGCCACTACATACACACACCCCACATCTGGTGACCCCAGAGTGACTAGTGACGATATGGGTGGGCCTGAAGATTTTACCACTGAAGGAGAAGCATACCATGTGGCCATCAAACCACTTCAGTTTATGGAGTTGGCAGAGGGTTGGTTCACCATAATGGAGGCCAAGTTCAACCTGCAGCATATCACTTCAGAAGTAACCAAATTCTACCACGTTCTATCAGCACCTTCACCCAGTGTTGTCGGCTAACTCACCGTGGAAACTCTCAATTCAAGATCATTCAAGGTTTTGAAACCTTAAGTAATTCAGCTCTTTGAACGGATCAAACCAGAGCTGTTTGAGCAACTAATTTCCACCACAGTGATGACTGAACCACCATCTGCCTACATGAATGAGTTGCTCAGCATCGCTAATAAAGTGGGAGTAAGTGAAGATTTAGTGAGACATACTGTAAGTTTACCCAAGCTCTACCATCTATAATCGGTACTGTTCTGGCTGCACAAAAGGAACTACCACTTAGTCAGCTGGCAAAGCTAGGTGATGAGCTCCTACCACTGGTGAAATCTCAGCTGCAGTGTCTAGCCGTTAACTCATCACAGTCCAGTCATTCAACGACGGCATCCAGAAACCGGAAACAGGTTTATTATCAAAACAAGTTAAGTTATGGGTTGAAACCCTTGCACGAATCGACCTGCTTCTCCTGAACAACTTACTTTCCCCACATCTAATTCTTTAAACTAGACAGGCAGGTCTGTGCAGCTGCCACTGGCCTGCCACTCCTAGAAGTATCAGTTTTTGATGGCACTACAAGGATTAAGTTTGTGGTAGACACTGGTGCCGCAGTGTCTATCATGCCCATCACAAGAATCGCTGGACACGTGCTTGAACCAACACCAGTGAGCATCTCTACTGCTAGTGGTGAAGCATTAAAGACTTTTGGAGAGGCTTTACTGCACTATAAATTTCAAGAATTAAGGAGAATATTGGCCTTGGTTTTTGTAGTAGCTGATGTTACTACACCAGTTCTGTGCCATGACTTTTTATCACATTTTGGTCTACTTGTTGACTGCAAAGCGAAGTGTGTACGTGACAGTGTTGCTCAGTTATGAATGTCTGGTGCATTAAGAGAGGTTCCATGTTATACTGTATTGTGAATGAAGTGTCTTGTTTCCCTAAGCAAGTGAAGAATCTTCTAGAAAAGTCTTCTTCTGTCACTGAGCTGTACCAGGTACAAACAGCCAAAACTACTACTAAAACCTCTCATTTAATTGACACAGGTAGTTCAGCACCCACATTTGACTCACCCAGAAGTCTACCATCTGACAAGCTGAAGTCTGCAAAGGAAGCCTTCGACACTGTACTGACAGCTGGCATCGTCCATCCTTCACGGTCACCATAGGCATTCCCTTTGCAAGCCGGGAGAGTGGCGGTTTACTGGTGACTACCGCACCCTCAGTGCTATCATCAAGCCGGATTGCTATCCTCCCCCACACATATAAAGCTTGTCCAACAAACTTCATGGTATGACTCGTTGCATTCTTCTACGTGCTTACCACCAGATCCCAATGAATCCAGACGACATTAAGAAGACAGCAGTCACTACACCGTTTGGCCTACATGAATACTTGTTAATGCCTATGGGGCTGAAAAACTCAGGATGTACATTTGAGATTTATGGACTGTATTTTTCGTGATATTGACTGTGTATTTATTTATCTTGATATATTGACAGCATCTCCCAATGAAGAGAAACATTTTCACGATCTTGATTTAGTTTTTCAGAAACTCCATGAAAACGGCCTCAGGACTGCACTAGACAAGTGTGTCTTCAATCAGGAAAAACTACTGTTCCTTGGGCATCTCGTAACTCCTGAAGGACTGCTACTACCAGAGGACAAAATGGCTGAGATTGCCGAAATCCTTCAACCTAAGGATTCTGCTGCTCTACGTCACTTTCTTGGTATGGTTGGTTTTATACAAGGATAATCCCTCACTTCTCTCATAGGCTATTATACATCCCCTGAGTGAGTTGATCCGACAGCACCCAAAGATATCTGAGTTACAGTGGGAAGAACAACACTCAAGGTCATTTCAGGATATTACAAAGGCTCTTCAAGAGGCCTGCACTTTACGACATCCTTTACCTCAGTGTGCGGAATACCAGCTTGTAACTGATTGTTCTCAGGTAGCTGCTGGGGCTGCTCTTCATCAGATGGTGGATGGCAATCCTGTGCCCGTAGCATCCTTCTTTAAAATGCTGAGTGCTGCACAGAGGACATACTCTACATATGACAGAATTATTGGCTGCATACCTTGCTGTTCTACACTTCCATCACATGATCGAGGGTCGTCATGTAACATTGTTCACGGACCATAAGCCACTGACCACGGCTTTCAGCAGTCCTCGTCCAGCAAAAACCGATCGTCAGCAGAGTTACTGGACCCTTACAACAGAGTACGTCACATCAGTCCAATACATCAGTGGGGGAGACAACATCATTGCCGACTGCCTGAGTTGTGTAGTGAACATTGTCAGAGTCGAGGAATATGATCTACTCTCCATTGCAGGGCGTCAACAAGGAGATCAGGAGACAGACATATAAGGAGCACCTCAAAAAGTTTCATCTGGACGAAGAGACTATGCTACTCTGTGATATGACCACAGCACATCCTCGACCATTCCTTCCTGCCTCATGTCGACGACTTATATTTGATCAATTCCACTCTTTTGCTCACCCAGGAATTAAAGCTACTCTCAGACTACTGAAGTCCCGATACTTTTGGCCTGATATAGATCGTCAAATACGTCTTTGGGTGAAGACTTTCACTTCCTGTCAGTCTGCCAAAGTTAACCGCCACACTAAATCACCACTTGCAAGATTTGACATTCCCTGCTCACGCTTTGACGCCATCCATATTGATTTGGTTGGCCCATTACCCCCGTCAAGGCCTTATGGTCAGCTATACTCATCCCCTTGTAGACATCTCCTGACCTTTATCAACCGGGCTACCCATTGGATAGAAGCAATTCCTATAATGGACCACTGCATTTACCATCGCTGCTGCATTCCTAGATACATGGGTGTCTCGGTTTGGAGTATCATTGTACATGGTGAGTGACAGAGGAGCTCAGTTTGAGTCTGATCTTTTCAAATAACTGTCAAAGATGGTTGGATTTCGCCTCATCAGGACCACGACCTACCACCCATCACCTAACGGCCTGATTGAGAGAGCACATAGAACGCTGAATACTGCCATCATAGCTCAGGGACAAGAGTGGATACAGTCACTACCAGTCGTCTTGTTGGGTCTACGCGCTATGAGAAACGAGTTGGGCAACTCATCATTTACGGTCGTGACAAGGAGTCAACTTTTGTTCCCGCATATAAGGGTGGACCAACAATCTATCAAGTCCCAGCACAGCTCATTCAAGAACTAGCAAAGCATATGAGGCAAACTGACTTAGTGACGCTATCAGCAGGAAGTGACCATAGGCTGCAGCGTGTCTTCATTCCAGCCGACCTAAGTCACTGTACGCACATCTGGCTCAGATGAGACCACGTCCGCCGACCATTAGAAGCTCCTTACAATGGACCATCCGACCATAACGAGTGCTGAGGAGGACAAACAAGTTCTTCATCCTAGAGCTACCATGCGGGGCCCAAGAGACGGTCTCGGTAGACCGTCTGAAACCAGCACATCTACCACCATCATCAGAAGGACCAGGCTTGCCCTCATGCACCACAGGAACTATACATGAGCAACAAAGACCTCCACCTGTGGCTGGCACTGAACAAGCCCATACCTGCCACTCAGACACCGCGCAACGATCAGTGGATGCAACTCTGCTATCGCACACTCGCAGGTCTCGCTTTGGACGGGCAGTACGGGTTGCACCAGACAATAATTACTATTGTTAGTGAATGTTATGCGTGTTACCAATGTAGCCTACAGTTAACTAACATGCTCCACTCTGGGAGGGGAAGTGGTGTGGCGACACCACGACATACATTGTATTGATATTTAGGTTATTATATGTATTATATGTACACATTTGTTATAGTTATTCCATTTGCTTGGTTTTCTCAGTTTCGGTTCTATAACTTTTGTTTTGAAGCTTTAGTTCAAATACTTAGGTTTTGAAGCTTTAGTTTTGGTACTGAAATAGTGTATCGGTGAATCAATTTAACTTGCTTCTTAAGCAAGCCTACCCACTGAGTCAGTCTGCTCCTGGCCAGCGAACGAGTACTCTGAAATATACAC
>NC_137069.1:31250175-31260175 GCF_032717465.1 Coenobita brevimanus
AAACACCTGCACAGTCAAGCCAAAGGAGTTATATACAATGTAAACCAGTATTTTCAGCGAGAGAAGGAGAAGGGGGATTTTATTACCAGCTTATCAAAGGCTACTTGCCGGACAGCTGAGGCAACAAAAGTAAGCGAAAGAACAATAAAAAAAATATGCAAAGAAGCAAGAGATAATGAAGAAAGTAATGAATTTATGTCTCCCAAGAAACGGCAACGCACAAGACCCATTGCTGATTTCTTTGACGAATTTAATGAAGGTGTTCTACGGCGAACCGTGCTCGGTTTCTACAAGAGGAAAGAGATACCCACACTGGGAAAAATTCATGAAGAAATTAAAGAGAACCTTTCCTACCCCGGCAGAGAAACATTAAGAAAGGTTCTGAAGAAAATCGGGTTTAAATATGCTAAGGTAGATGGAGGAAAGTTTCTAATGGAGCGCAGTGATGTTGCATATGGGCGTTACATATTTTTGAGCGCAATGAAGAAACATGTGAATTATGGCAAAGACATTGTCTACTTGGATGAAACCTGGGTCAATCATAATTACACGGTTTCTAAGTGTTGGACTGACATAACTTCAGAACAGGCTGTGGGAGTAAAAGTGCCTACAAGGAGAGGAGGCTGCTTGATTATTCTCCATGCTGGAACAAAAGACGGATTTGTTCCAGGCGCTGATCTTATCTTCATGGCAAAAAATGATTGTGACTACCACAAATGAATGCAGATACTTTTCATTGAAAAGTGGTTTCAGCATCAACTTTTGCCAAATATTCTCTCTTCTTCAATTATTGTGATGGACAATGCATCTTATCACTCTAGGAAAATAGATAAGCCTCCAACAGCTGCCAGTAATAAAGCCACTATCATCGAATGGCTCCAGAAGAAGGGAGTACAAGTACATGAAGGTCTCCTCAAGGTTCAGCTCCTACACCTTGTAAGTCAATACACATCAAATACAGATGTCAATTATGTTACTGACAAAATGGCCTCAGACCATGGCCACAGGGTTGTGCGGCTTCCCCCATATCACTGCCAATACAATCCAATTGAATTGATATGGGCTCAGGTTAAGGAGTATGTGTCCAAGAGAAACACATTCAAGATCGCCGATTTGAAGCCACTCACCCACGAAGCAATTAACAGCATCACAAAGGAGAATTGGAGAAATGCTGTTACACATGCTGAAAAAATACAAGAAGATGATGCAAGAAGAGATGTTATAGTTGACAAGTTCGTGGATTCTTTCATCATCTCTCTCACATCTTCGGATAAGGAGTGTTCTGAATAAGTGTACAGTACCTCTGCAGATAAGAATGAAAATAGAGGAATAGGCCTACTGGGGAAACCTCTGAAAAAATAAAACGCACCAAGACTTTTACCTCTTAGGTGGTGTGGAAATAAAGTCGAAATATAATAATAATAATAATAAATGCACACACACACACACACACACACACACACACACACACACACACACACACACACACACACACACACACACACACACACAGTGAGAGGGGAGGGGGAGGGTAAATGGTGGGCTGTACCAAGGCCACCTAAAAATAGCCTTGGCCTACGAGAGGTCAGTGGAAGTGTGGCAGCAAGATACAGGTGACAGACGCAGCCTTCAGGGGCCACTTAAAATGTGTTATACTATAGATAAAGGGAGGAAGGAGGAAGAACTAGATAAAGGGAGGAAGGAGGAAGAACTAGATAAAGGGAGGAAGGAGGAAGTACTAGATAAAGGGAGGGAGGAGGAAGAACTAGATAAAGGGAGGAAGGAGGAAGAACTAGATAAAGGGAAGAAGGAGGAAGAACTAGATAAAGGGAGGAAGGAGGAAGAACTAGATAAAGGGAGGGAGGAGGAAGAACTAGATAAAGGGAGGAAGGAGGAAGAACTAGATAAAGGGAGGAAGGAGGAAGAACTAGATAAAGGAAGGAAAGGGGGAAGGAGGAAGGAAGAAACCAGATAAACTAAATATTTAACCACTACATCATTTCTCTCAATCACGTCCTCATCTTTAAAAGCCCTTGTAAATTAAAGAAAATTCTCGATAGTAAATGCGTGTAAAAAAGTGCGATCTTAGCAACAGCTTCCTGGGAGAATGAGAGAGGAGGGGAAATTATTTTGCGTGGGGAGATGTTGGGAAATAGATTTGTGTATATAAATGAATGTTTGTCTGTCCTCTACGTAAATAGTGCAGGATACATATAGAACTCTGTATACAGCTGTAACAGGTGCAAATTTTTATGGCGTCCATGATGGACAAGATTTGAACTAATTAGAAATTATCAAGTCAGCATGGTGGAAACATGGCAGCCAGTTACCGTAGAGTTTTTAAAATAACTTTCAACCATTTCATTATTATCATATCAGCTGCAGTGGATCAGACGGACGGACGGATTGGTGGGGTTGCCAGGGCGGGTGGGGGTGGGTTGGTAGAGTTAGTGGGTTGGTGGGTAGTGGCAAAGCAAGTCCATGGTAGGAATAGATCAACAGGGAATATATCTCTGGGGAAGTGGGTCCAGGTAGAAACATAGGTTCAGTGGGTAAAATGGAACGCCGGGGGTCTTCCACTGGGCAGTGGCCATCCAGGGTCCCAGGCAATGCCGGTATGCACGATCGTAGGGTTTTACCCGGGCAACTCCGGGTACCCCTGCTAGTAATAGCTAAATACGTGATGGGTAAATAGGTAATGGATAAACAGGTAAATAGTGGGTAATAGGAAGTTGGTAGTAGATAAACTGTTAAAGAAAATAAACAAAGTAAGTAAAAGGAAGTCAATAGCCTAATTGATATAGGTAAGCAGGTAATAGACAGGTAGGTAACAGGAAGTAGGTAAGATAAGTTTGTCAATAGACAATAGGAAGTAGGTGATAATTAGTAGGTAAAGAGAAAGGCAAGTAGGTAAAAGGACGTAGGTAATAGATAGGTAAATAAAAAAAAACACACTGGGAGGCAGAGGATAGAAAAATATATAGGCTTCCAACAGCTTACCTGGAGAGAGAGAGAGAGAGAGAGAGAGAGAGAGAGAGAGAGAGAGAGAGAGAAATTGGCTGGAGAATTTAACTGTTCATTTATAAGGCGATTTGGACGTGAATATCCAACAATGAAGGAGGGGGAGGGGAAGGGGGAGGGGGAGTTGGGGGAAGAAGGGGAGGGGGAGGCGGAGAGGTAGATGGAGGAAGGTAGATTCAGAAGAGATCAAGTGGGAGTGAAGGTGTGGGGAGGGATTGAGAGAGTTAGGGATGGAAGTTGGAAGGTAGGGATGGAAGGAGGGGAGAGGAAGGAATGCACGCAGTGGAGAAGTGAGAGGAGGAAGGAGGTAAGGGGAAGGAGGAAGAGGAAGGAAGGGAGGAAGGGAAGGGGAGAGGAGAGGAGCAGGGATGGAGAGGAGGGAGGAATGGAGGAAGGAGGGAGACATCAGGAAACATGTTGATCTTCTGTAAGTCCTTTTGAATAATAGAGGAACAGAGTCGGTTCTTGTTAATGTACTGTGTGTGTGTGTGTGTGTGTGTGTGTAGATAGATAGGTAGATAGATAGAGAGCTAGATAGAAACCTATTTGTTTCAACGTCTCTCCGTCTGTCTATCTGGTTATGTATTTGTGGATGTCTATCTATCTACCTATCTATCTATCAGTCTCAGTCCTTTCTTGCCACATCAGTAGCGTAGGGACCCGGGGATAGGGTACTTAATCATGACACTGGATCTAAGTGACCAGTCGCTCTTCTCTGAATCCCATTGTAATTAATAAACCCAGCGAGATGCCCAGAACCACGTCTGACTCAGCGAGATGCCCGGAAGCACTGTCTGATTCACTTCTTCATTTCTGCAACATGTGAGGCCTTTCCTCAAACTTTCTCTCTGTTGAACACCACCTCTCCTCCTCTAAACCTCACCTTCTCTTCGCAGCTGAGACTCAGCTGTCTGAGGCGACTGATAGCAAACCCCTCTCTGTATCCTCCTCCACTCTCTATACTCATTTCAAAGCCAAAGGTGGCAGTTGTGTATATGTACGCAATGAAATATCTTGCCTTCGTGTTCCTGAACTTGCATCTTATGAATTCTCAACTCCCTGTCTTCGGATTTCCTGAAATTCTCTAACTAAATATATCTGTGCTGTTTACTTGTCCCCTAATTCAAAAGAGAAAAATTCTGCGACTATCCTGCCTCTAAGATGGAACACATCCTGTCACTTTCTCCTCTCTCTGAAATCATCATTTTAGATTTCAGTGTTCACCATCACCTTGGCTCTCCTCGCCTTTCACTGATCCACCTGGTGAACAAACCTACATCTGTTCTATCCTTAATGACCTAGAGCAGCTTGTACAGCACCCTACCCGTATCCCTGACCGCCTTGGCCAACATACTTGACCTCTTCCTTTCAACTAATCCTTCTGCTTACACAGTTAATCTTTTCTCTCTTGTGGGCTCCTCCGATCACAACCTTATCACCTTAACCTGTCCCATCGTTCCAGTAAGGTCTGTGGACCCTCCAAAGAAGACATTTTGGAGCTGCTGATTGGGAGGCCCTCCGGCAGCACTTCTTTGATTTTTCCTGGAATGATTATTGCTTCCATGGCCGGAAGCCATGTGAGTGTGCCTTGCTCATTACGGAGGTTATTGTCTCCGTAATGCACCCATATCCCCTGACTAATGCAAAAAAAAAAAAGTTTAATCACGCATGTTCTAATGCTGTCCACAACAAGGAAAAGTTCTACAAAAGGTACCCGAGCCATACCATTCCTGAATCTCATCTCTTTTATGTTTCTGCCCGGAATCGTTCTAAGTCTGTTCTTGGCTGTGCTAAGAATAATTTCATTCATACAAAAGGCTCTGAACTCTCCAGCTCGAATTCTTGCCGCTCCTTCTGGCACCTTGCAAAAAACCTTTCAAACAACTTTACCACTTCAGCCATCCCTCCTCTTGTATAGGCCTGATGGGGTCCGTCCTGTTGTCCTCAAGAACTGTGCTTCTGTGCTTACACGCTGGTTAGGTATACTCTTTCGCCTTTGTCTGTCAGCTTGAACTTTTCCTTCTTGCTGGAAGTTTGCTCTCATTCAGCCAGTTCCAAAGAAGGGTGGCCATTTCCGACCCTCTAATTATCGCCCAATTGATTTAACATCCTGTATTTCAAATGTTTTCGAGTCTGTTCTTAACAAAACAAATTTTAAGTATCTTTCCTGTCACAACCTTCTGATCGTCAGAATGGGTTCCGTCAGGGACGCTGTACTGGCGATCTTCTCACCTACCTTTCACACTCCTGGTCATCCTCCTTTTGGGACTTTGGCGAAAGCTTTGCCATTGCACGTGGCATCTCAAAAGCTTTCGATCGAGTCTGGCATAAATCTTTAATTTCCAAACTGCCCTCTTACGGTTTCTGTCCTTCAACCTGTGCCTTCATCTCCAGCTTCCTTTCTGGTCATTCTATAGCTGTTGTTGTAGACGGCCACCGTTCTTCTAGAGCTATCAATAGTGGTGCTCCTCAGGGTTCTGTCCTATCACCAACTCTCTTCCTTTTATTCATTAATGACCTTCTAAGCTGTACATCTAACCCTATCCACTCGTACACTGATGATTCCACCCTTCACCTTTCCATTCGCTTCCCGTAGCATCCATCTCAGCAGGTACCACAACAAACAAGGGATGAGGCTATGGCACACCTAATGCCTGACTTGGCTCATATCTCTGACTGGGGCAAAAATAATCTTGTTTTTAATACATTAAAAACTCAGTTTTTACATCTAACAACCCGACAAAATCTTCCACAGGAGTATCGTTTAATTTTTAACAATATCCAGCTTAGTGCTGCATCATCTTTTAACATGCTTAAGGATTCATTTTTTCGGGATTTATCTTGGAAAGAACTTATTACCTCTCTTGTTAAATCAGCTTCCAAGAGATTGGGTGTGCTAAGCCGACTCCGTGCCTTTTTACCCCTGCACGGTTGTTGACTTTATACACGGGTTTCATTCACCCCTACGTAGAGTGCAACTCTTATGTGTGGAGAGGCTTCCCACATACAGCTCTTCTCGACAGAGTGGAGTCAGAGGTTTCGTCTAATTAACTCTCCTTCTTTTACTGGCTGGTTCCTTTCAACCTCTGTCTCCTCGCCGCACTGTTGCATCTTTATCTCCTCGCTACTTCAATGGTCACTGCTCCTCTGAACTGTCTGCTTGCATTCCTCCACCTCTACGACGGGTGCGTAGTACATGTCTAGCAACAAACTCTCATTCCCTTTCTGTCCAACTCTCTAATGCAAGAGTTAACCGTTACTCCCAGTCCTTTATGCAACAAGTCAGCTCTGGAACTGTCTCCCTCTGTCTGTATTTCCTGTTTCCTATGATCTCCAGTCTTTCAAAAGCATTATGTCCAGGCATCTCGAAATGAACTGACCTTGAATTTGGCTCTCTGGTATCTTGTTTTTGTTTTTTTCTCGGTAGGATCAATTCGCAGGTTCCGGCCTTTGGTTCCTTCCTCCTGTCATTAAAAAAAAAAAAAAAAATCACCATCTCAGGCACCTTAACCCACTAGACTACCAGGGCCCAGATTCTACAAACCGTCATAGCTAAGTCCGTCGTACATATCTAAACAAAATGGCGCATTTTAGACATAACTCCGTCAGAAACTCGTATGGTCGACCATAAACTCCTATGGACGACCATAATAAGACGCGCGATGGTATGTTCGGGTTCACCCTGTCTTAACGCCGCCTGTGACCGTCAGAAGTGTGTCAACATGGCCGCACCACAGCAAGCAGATCCCCAGCCGAGGAATATTTTCCGAAGAAGGGACTTGCTTAACGAGCTCAGTGATGCTGAGCTTATCAAGAGATACCGGCTAGACAGGGACGGTATTTTGTATGTCACCAATCTTGTGAGAGACGCCTTATCGAATGACACCAAGAGGAGAAACCCACTCACCCCGGAGCTTAAGGTCATCATAACACTACGTTATCTTGCTACCGGAAAAATGCCAATGTGCAGAGTTTGGGCTTTACAGTACTTGTAGGGCTAGCCCCAGCAGGTTAGGTTAATTATGGACGTCTAAAAAATATTAAATAATAAATAATTAAATATAATAAAATAATAATAATGGGATAGGTAAAGTTTAGACTGGTCGAAAAAATAATACTTTAGGTTAAGGTTAGTGTAAAAAAATGAAAATATTAAATAAACCAGAAACAAATTATAGAAATATATAACTCAACCTAACCCAGATGAACTGGTTATTGTCCCATTGCTGTCCATAGCAATGAACATTTTCTTTAACTTTCTTTGGACTTAAGAAAATATTTGTAATGTAGGTTAAGTATATTATAATAAATAATGATATGAATAAAAAAATAAAAAAAAATATATATATATAATAAAATTTAACCTAACCAAGTTTAGCCTAGCCAACAAAAAAATACTAATATGAAATTAGATGAAATTAATAAGGTAGGTTAAGTTTACACTAGTCAGACAGTGTTTTTGGTTACACACTTTTCAACGGGAATACGTTTCAGCGCATTTTCTCACAAACGAATTCCTATTTTGCTATGTCTAACTTCCCCAAAAGTCGTAATATGAAGTTAAAACAATTTAAATCCAAGAAAATAATGCCAAGAACCTATTTTATTCCATGAATTTAAAGTTGACAAATTGTGAGCGGTGCGTTCTAGCAGCTGACGGTGTTGTTGGATTAGTGAGGTATGGCCGACGACTTCCGACGGCCATAAGACTGACTGTCATAAATTTGCTGAGCTATGACGGTTAGCTAGGGTCGACCATAAGCACTATGCAGAATACAGGCCCAGGCGTCCAAAGGCATATTATTGAAGACGGTAGTGGAGATTGACCGTAGCCCCTTTAGAACGAGAAGCTTTTTTTACCAAGAATAAAATAGTTTGGTGGTTGCAAGATTAATTTCGCAATGGCCATGAATTGTTTACTTAGAGATAGATAGATCGATAGATAGACAGGTAGATAGACAGAAAAAGTAGTAGACAGGCAGATAGACAAAAAAAGACGTTGACAGGCAAATTGGAGAGATGTAGACAGAGAGACAGATAGAAAGACAGGCAGACAGAAAGACTCAGACTGACATAGATAGACTAGAGACAGGAAGACAGACAGACAGAAAGACAGATAGAAAAACTGGAGAAAGACATACAGACAGAAAACTTTGAAAGACAGACAGACGGACAGATAGACAGGCAAACAGACTGATAAACTGGAGACAGACAAACAGAAAGAGAGAGAGATTGACAGACAGACAGACAGACAGACAGACAGAAAATGGAGAAAAACGAAGAAAAAAGAAGAAGATAGAACAGGAGGCAAAGAAATCCAGGAAGAATTGGGAGGCGATAAGAAAAAGTTGTTGAAAATTTGCTGTTTGAGGATGGAGAGAGAGAGAGAGAGAGAGAGAGAGAGAGAGAGAGAGAGAGAACTCTTCTTAATGTTAACTGAATTGGTAGGTAGATAAAGAGATAGATATATTAAGATCGATAGAAGATGGCCAGACAAACAGGCAGGCATATATAGATAGATAGATAGGTAGGTGGATAGATAGACAGATAAATAGATAATGTAAATAGATAGAGAGAGGCAGAGAACTTGATCTATATGGAAGAAATACGATGTCACAACTTCGTAAAGAATTAGAGAAAGTAAATAAAAGAGAGAGAGAGAGAGAGAGAGAGAGAGAGAATGAAGAAAACTACTCAAGATATGAATTGAAGGTGAGGTAGGTGGTTATATATATATATATATATATATATATATATATATATATATATATATATGAAAAAGGATTATTTTCATTGTTTGACGGAATTCAGAACTAAAGTATCTTGGCTAGATTTTAAAGTACTCATTGCAAAAATTAATTGCAACACTAACAACAGACTTAAGATGACAAAATTAACACACAGTAAAAAACTTCACAGTTTAGGAGTCCCTAAATGTTCTTCTCTAAATGCTAATGATGTTATTACGAATTTTTCCAGTAGAAAGCTTAGCAAACTTGAAGAGGATGCGTTGATGTTTGGTTTGGATTTTGGTCTTGCAGTTGCTAAACCCAAATTTGTTAATCATTTTATGGCATTTGAGAAACTTATTAATACTATATCCAAGTTGCCTCTATACAGTCCCTCAAATAAACTAGTTAAAATAAAGTAATTGCTGATAAGGTATGCAAAATTGCTCATGATTCATTTAAGAATGTCAATAATTTTTCAATGTCTCTATGCAATAGGCAAAAATTCAATGTATTAAAAACTCTTAAACAGGACAGTAGCATCATTATTACTAATCCTGATAAGGGAAGAGGGGTAGTAATTTTGGATAAGAGTACATACGTTGAAAAGGTTCACAGTATTTTATCTGATACTTCTAAATTTCTTAAGTTAGATATTGATCCATTTCCATACATTCTGAAATTGGAAGACAAACTTAACAGACTCTTAAGGACCTTAAAAGATAAGGCTATAACTTCAGATACATATGACTACTTGTTTGCATCAGGATCAGTGCCTGGTATTTTGTATGGACTACCTAAAATACATAAACCTTCTTGTCCTATCAGACCGATTCTTTCAGCTATTGGTACATTTAACTACAACCTTGCAAAATTCTTTGTACCTATACTTAGCCGTCTCACTAGTAATGAATATACAGTTCGCAATTCGACAGCCTTTGCACAAGAACTTGGGAAGTTATGCTACTCCCATCCGGTTTATATGGCCAGTTTTGATATAAAAAGTTTGTTTACCAATATTCCCCTTGATGAGACACTACAGATATGTACAGATAACTCTTTTGTAAGCCTTGATGAGTTTCTCAATTTTACCAAGAAACAGTTTAAATCTCTTCTCGAATTTGCAGTCAAAGATTGCATTTTTTTGTTTAACAATAACTATTATAAACAAGTTGATGGGGTTGCAATGGGTTCTCCTTTGGGTCCTACCTTGGCTAATGTATTTCTTTGTCACCATGAGGTGTCATGGC
>NC_137069.1:31270175-31295175 GCF_032717465.1 Coenobita brevimanus
TTGATTCCTTATTGTAGGTTATGATTTATGATTTTTATTATTGTTATTATTATTATTATTATTATTATTATTATTAATCGCCATATAAATGGCGAAGCATGTTGTTTTCATAAGTATATTAATATTTTTTTTCCTATGTATTTTTCTTTTTTAGATCTTAATGATATTATACAGGAAGGTACCTTATGGTATCCCAAGTACTTGTGCCAAACATAAATGACCTCGACCTATTTTTGAAGGTCATATACTCATTTTTGGTGCAAAAATTGCGTAATTGAAATAAATTGAAATACAGGAACTTGACTGAAAATCCTATGGTACGAAAGTTTGCTGAAAAATTTGGCTGAATACTTTGCCATTTAGCCTAGTGAAAAGTACCGAATTCAAATCTGCTCAGTGTTTTCTTTGTCGCACGTTTTAGAGAAAGCCACAAAAGCTGTAAAGCTGTAACTTTACAGATATATAGCTGTGGTCCCTCTTATTATCTGAAAGGAATATGGTTATAGTTAAAGATACAGTTAGCCAGTTATTGAGACAAAATTAATGTGAATATGTACTGGTGCGTTCTTCCACACCTTTGTCTTCAGATCTTGTTGACATTACACATGTAGCCACCTTCTAAATACATGTTCCAAATATGAATGACCTTGAACTACTTTTAAAGGTCACATACTTTTTTATGTGTCCGACTTCATACCTTATTTACCATAAATAGCTTCCTTATTGTTGCCACACAGTAAGTAAATAGGTAACTAGTTAGTAGTAGCAATAGTCGTAATAGTAGTAGTAGTAGTAGTAGTAGTAGTAGTAGCGGTAGTAGTAGTAGAAGAAAAAGAAGAAATAGTAGTAGTGCACAAGGTATCTCAAAAAGCTGGAACTGAATTTCATTGACATCCAGTATATAGGTGTGCAGTGGGTCAAGGAAGCGTTGATTAGTTTTTGAGGTGGATTCGGATCCCGATGCAGAAATAAATCATAATTATCCCCACCAGTATTTCATATGGTGGGGATATAGGAATCGCCCTTGTCCGTCTGTGTCTGTCTCTGTCTGTCTGTCCGTCCGGGCCTGTATCTGGGAAACTACCAGGTGGATTGGCTTCATATCACACAGAAAGATAGAGTATGTGTGGTAGTTGATGCCCGTATATGTACAATTGCCATATTGTCTGTACTTTACCAGCTATGGCCATATAAGGAAAAATCTGTCTTTTGTTATATTTTGGAAACTTCTTGTTGGAGTCTCTTCATATCTTGCAGAAAGATACAGTATGAGTCCTAGTTTATGTCCTTATATATGAAACTGCCACATTGTATTTACGAGTTATTTCCATATAAGGAAACTAATCTATAGATAGCTGTATCTTGGAAACTACTTGCTGGATCATCCTCACTTCTTACAGGGAGTTAGTGTACAAGTCCTGGTTTATGTCCCTATATATGAAATTGCCATACTTATTAGTATATCCATATATTCTTTATCACATGGTGAGGATACGTCTTTGCTAAAGGCTTGTTTCTCTGAGATTGTGTAACAGGGCAGAGTAAGACCGTAGAATTTATTGGCTATGTGAAACCGAAAACTGTTCTGGTGGGAAAGAGGAATTACAGCACTAAATCAAACTGGCGTTGACGGAGGTAGGGGCTCTCTGTGTGCTTCCTATTTGTGTGTGTGTGTGTATGTATGTATGTACAGTATATGAATGTATGTGTATGTATGTGTGTATGTATGTGTGTATGTATGTGCATGTATGAATGGGTGTATGTATGTGTATTTACGTATATATGTATAGATAAATATAATTAGAGATAGATATTTCATTAGATAGATTGCATAAAAAATAGTAAGAAGTGCATTTTTATCTATTAAACATAAAACCATTCCAGATTTTTTTAATTTAATTCAGAATCATTAAATATTTTTGTGTTCATTTTGCATTATAAATCTTAATTGTAAAATAATTCCAGATATTTAATCTCGATTTAAAAGGTAAAGATAAAGAATTGTTTTAGCGTCAATTAATTTTCTAGTTCAAGGACGAAGATGTGGGAGTTGCTTTTCAGTGAGACACACACACACACACACACACACACACACACACACACACACACACACACACACACACACACACTTTGTCTCCCTCCTCCACGCACTCCCCTCCCCCCTCCAGGCTGGGGATATGTTGCAAAATATTGGCCCCTTCACTGATGCAACACAAGGGCCTCGAGTGTCAGGTACTCTCGAGTGCCAAGTGCCATCGAGTGCCAAGTGTCGTTCTCGAGGGCCAAGCGTGACCTATCTTTGCGCTGATCTCCGCTCGACTCCCTGACAACGCACACACACACACACACACACACACACACACACACACACACACACTCTGTCTCTGTTTGTCTGTCTCTGTCTGTCTGTCTGTCTCTGTCTGTCTGTCTGTCTGTCTGTCTGTCTGTCTCTCTCTCTCTCTCTCTCTCTCTCTCTCTCTCTCTCTCTCTCTCTCTCTCTCTCTCTCTCTCTCTCTCTCTCTCTCTCTCTCATTTACGTTTTGGGACAGTAATGATGACTAAAGAGGAGGGAAAGTTTGGCCTAAATTGTTGTATCTTTATTATGTGCTATAGATTAAAAGAAAAAGGAGAAGAAGGAGGAGGAGAGGAAGGAGGGGAAAGAGGAGGGAAGAATAAGATTACACAGGATTACACAGGAAAGCAAACAACAACAGACTTTATGGTCCTTTCGAGGCTGCTTGTTAGAGAAAACTATGACTACAAGATCTAACTCTACATGTTGAAGGATAAGGATAGGAAAGCAAGAAGGCTCCCCCCACCACCAAACCCTCCAGGAAAAAGTGAGAAAAACCACCATGCAGCATGGAAAAACTGACATGGAAATTTTATAGGAAACACTGGAAAGGAAAAGTCACATTCTATAATACTTTATCTATAAGCTACCCGATAGAGTAACCTGAAAGAGAAAGTAAACAAATAAAATAATAGTTACGGCATGACATTATAAACCGATTACATTGAGTTAATGGGAAGTCTGTGGACATAACGTGGAAGCTACACACTGCACAGTGTGGATGTTTAGGGGTGGTGCATGAAGGAGGAGGAAGAGGAGAAGAAGGAAGAGGAGAGGAAGAGGAGGAAAAGGAGGAGAAGAAGAACATGGAGGAGGAGGAGGAGGAGGAGGAGGAGGGAAAAGGGGAGGGAAGAATAAGATGAAGGAGGAGGAGGAGGAGGTGAATAAAATAAAAGAGAAAGAAGAGGTAGGAGAGGAAGCACGAGGGGGAGAAGACAAAGAAAGAAAAAGAAAGAAAGAAAGAAAGAAGAAGAAGAACAGGAACAAGAACAAGAACAAGAAAGAAGAAGAACAGGAACAAGAACAAGAACAAGAAAGAAGAAGAACAGGAACAAGAACAAGAACAAGAAAGAAGAAGAACAGGAACAAGAACAAGAACAAGAAAGAAGAAGAACAGGAACAAGAACAAGAAAGAAGAAGAAGAACAGGAACAAGAACAAGAAAGAAGAAGAAGAACAGGAACAAGAACAAGAACAAGAAAGAAGAAGAAGAACAGGAACAAGAACAAGAACAAGAAAGAAGAAGAAGACCAGGAACAAGAACAAGCACAAGAAAGAAGAAGAACAAGAACAAGAAAGAAGAAGAACAAGAACAAGAAAGGGAAGAAGAAGATGATGAACATAGAAGAAGAAGAAGAAGAAGATCATGAACAAAAAGGAAGAAGAAGAAAAAGGGGAAGAAGAAGTTGAAGACGATGACGAAGAAGAAGAAGAAGAAGAACAACAACAACAAGAAAGAAGACGAAGAAGAATATCTCACAGGAGGACTCCAATGTTATCCTAAATGATCAGTTCAGCTCGGGATGTTGCAATAGGATTTAAATTTTACCTCCTAAGTAATTTCATACCAATGCTGACCAGAAAATATAACAAGCTTGCAGTACAGCACAGTACATACCCATCAAAGCAGGTTTAAAAGGAGGGAAGGAAGATGGCAAGGGCGTCAAGAAAGGTTGAGGCAAGGAAGGAAAGTGACAAGAGCGTTGAGAAAGTGTGCTGGAAGGAAGGAAGGCAGGACGGAAGGAAGTAGGAAGGAAGGAAGGAAGGAAGGTGGCAGGGAGGTTTGAAATAATGATGAGAAACAGGAATACCATCATGGAAGGGGAGAAAAAATTACATAACAGAATACTATACTTTTCACCTAAACCTGGCCCAGATTTTCGTCATTTTGTAGTTTATTTCACGCAATTCAGTGGCAGAAAAAGACAATACTATGGCTCTACATCCTTTCCACAGCACTTCTTCGTGACTAGCACCATATTCCAGTGTTAGTCTCTTGTTACATCTCAGCATTCAAGATAGAGAGATGGGAATTTTAGGCGAAGTTATAGTGAACAGGGTATAGACTTTTTGTTGTTGTAATTTTTTCTTAAACTATTAGCTGGTGTTAAAAGCAAGGCACTTAGGACATGGAGATATTTTTAATCTCTCTCTCTCTCTCTCTCTCTCTCTCTCTCTCTCTCTCTCTCTCTCACATACACACAGTAAAGCCAGATTAAAACCAAATAAAGCCACAACAAAGCCAGTGAGAGGTGGCTTTACTGGGTTGGGTTGGGCTGGGTGGGTTGGAGTGGTGATGAGATTAAATTCCTCGATCTAAGCCACAGTAAAGCTAAAATAAAGCCGTAATAAAGCCAGTGAGAGGTGGCTTTACTGGGTTGGGTTGGGTGGGTTGGCGGGATATTATCAGCCACGTTTTTCCTCCCCAGTAAAGTCAAAATAAAGCCACAGTAAAGCCAGAATAAAGGCAGAATAAGGCAGATAAAGCCAGAGAGAGGTGGCTTTTCTGGGTTGGGTTAGGTGGGTTGATGAAATAATATCAGCCACGTTTTTCCTCCCCAATGAAACCACATCAAAGCCAGAATAAAGGCAAAATAAGTCAAATAAAGCCAGAACAAAGCCAGCAAGAGGTGGCTTTGGTGGGTTGGCGTAATAATAAGATCAGTCACGTTTCTCCCAAATAAAGCCACAGTAAAGCCAGAATAAAGGCAGAATAAGCCAAATAAAGCCACAATACAGCCAGCGTGAGGTGGCTTTACGGGGTTGGGTTGGGTGGGTAGGCGTAATAATAATATCAGCCACGTTTTTCCTCGGCGGTGTAAATAACCAGAAAATGGAATCCACCCAGGATGCTGTTTACCTTAATTACCCTCACTGTTCTTGTTGTTGTTGTGGTGGTGGTGGTGGTGGTGGTGGTTGTAGTTGTTGCTGTTGTTGTTGTGGTGTGGTGGTGATGCTGATGGTGGTAATAATTCTTCTTATTTTTCTTTATTATTATTATTTTCACTTTTCCTCTTCTCCCTGCCTCCCTCCCTCCTCCTCCCCATCCTCCTCCTCCTCCTCTCCTCTCCTCCTCCTCCTCTCCTCTCCTCCTCCTCCTCTCCTCCTCCTCCTCCTCCTCCTCCTCCTCCTCCTCCTCAAATCTCTTTGCACGCAAGAGGGAGTCGACTTTGTCAATCTGTGAGACCAGTTTTATGAGCAACATACTCTATGCCAGAAAGATGGTCTCCATTTGAACTCGGTAGGTGTGGCACGGCTAGGTAGACTTTTACACGATAAAGTCTCCCTCCTCAAATCAAAAAACGCTGAACGTCCAGGAGCAGTAACCTCAACGTAAATACCGGCAGAGTCAGATCACCAACTGTTTGGGATGGAATTAGAGTCTGCTATGTTAACGCACGTAGTCTACGTAACAAGTTCGAGGATTTAGAATCTCTTATTTACCTAGAAAATTATGACATCATTGGCATCACAGAGTCCTGGATTAACACATCTGCCCGTGACTTTCTAGCGGAATACTCATTAACAGGGTACAATATTTTCAGCTGTGAGCGACCACATCGAGCTGGTGGCGGTGTTTTACTATATGTGAAAACTAGTCTCCACCCCCTTGTGCTATCCAAATTCAGTATTACCAACATAGATGCCAGTTATGTTCAGCTAAGTATTAATTCACACAAAATAAATATATGTCTCGTCTATCGTCCTCCAGCACAGTCAACTGAGACAGATGAAAAACTTTATGATCAAATTGCGGAAATTTGTCAAGAGGATAGCGTAATTTTTGGAGACTTTAACCTACCGGTAACAGAATGGGGTGAACAGCTAACGGCACACTCAGGACAAGAGCTTTACATGAATCTTCAAGAAAGCGCTCTGTCCCAACACGTAGAATATCCTACGAGAGGAAACAATATCCTAGACATCATCTTGACTACAAATGATAACCTAGTCAACAACGTTGAAATAGGACCTGAGTTTAGTTCCAGTGATCACCGAATTATACAGATTAATATTATAACCGAAAAAGTAAAAGAAACGGAGAACAAAGAAAAGGTCCCAGATTATCGTAGAGCTAATTTCAGCAGGCTCAGAGCGCTACTTGCAACTGCAGACTGGAAGCAAATATCTGAAACCGATGACATAAACCAAGCATGGGAAATATTCACCAAAAAATTTAAAGAAGCGGTAAAGTCATGTGTGCCACTACGTAACAAGCGTCCAGCTGGTAATAGTAAACCAAAGTGGTGGTCCAGTGAAATTAAAAGTAACTTAATAGCCAAATAACAGGCATACCATAAATATAAAGCTACACAAAATAATGATGACAAATTACAGTACAAAAATCTACGCGGTATATCAAAAAGACTTATTAAACAAAGCAAAAGAGCACCGGAGATCCACTTTGCTAATACTTGCAAATCAAATCCTAAAGAATTTTACAGTTACATAAGAAAAAAAAAAAAAGGTTATGACTACATCAATAGGTCCTCTAGAAAAAAACAATGGCAAACACACAGTAAATGAGGTCGAAATGGCAAACATTCTTAACGATTACTTTGCGTCTATTTTTACAGTTGAAAACACCACCAGAAACCTACTGCTACCCACAAACCAAGCAAATGGCACAGTCCTTAGTAACTATGCTATTCATAATAAAGATATCATTTCAGCCATAAATAATACGAACATAAACAAAACCCCTGGCCCCGATAAAATATCACCGAGAATTCTCAAAGAAGCAAAAAATGAGTTACTGCTGGCACTCTCTGTCTTATTCAATAAATCGTTAAGTACTGGGAAAGTTCCATGCGAATGGAAACTAGCAAATGTAACACCTATTTTCAAAAAAGGAAATGAGTTGCACCCAGGAAATTACAGACCAATCAGCTTAACATCAGTAGTGTGCAAGTTAATGGAAAAAATCATAAGAGATAAAATAGTTTATTATCTAGAAGAAAATAATATAATTAAAGACTCGCAACATGGATTCAGACATCGTCGTTCATGCTTAAGTAACTTACTGGACTTCTTCCATGATGTTTACAAATCATACGATGACTCAAGAGCAGTAGATATAATATACCTCAACTTTTAGAAAGCATTTGACACTGTCTTTCACAAGCGTCTCATGAGCAAAATAGAAGCACATCGACTAAAAGGAAATACGCAGAAATGGTTACAAGACTGGCTTTCAGACTGAAAACAGCGAGTTGTGATAAACGGAAAGGAATCCAAATGGCGTAATGTGATCGCAGCGTTCCCCAAGGCTTACTACTTGGACCGATACTTTTTATTATTTATATAAACGATATTGATGAGGGTCTAAATTGTAAAGTATCCAAATTTGCAGATGATACTAAAATAACCAGTAAAGTCACTTCAAAATTACAGTGGCAGGAGTTACAAAATGACCTTAATACTTTAGCAAGCTGGGCAGAAAAATGGCAAATGAAATTCAACACAGAAAAATGTAAAGTACTTCATATTGGAAGTAACAATGTCCATGCGAAATACAAAATGAACAACATCCAGTTATTAAGTACAGACAATGAAAAGGATCTTGGTGTGATAATATCAGACGACCTAAAACCAAGTAAACAGTGGACCGAGGCGGTTAAAAGAGCAAACAAGCTGGTGGGTTTTACTGGAAGAACTTTCGAGTTTATATCGAAAAAAGTCATACTTGCCTCGTACAACTTGCTCACGTGCCCCCATCTTGAGTGTTGTGTGCAATTCTGGTCTCCGTACTACAGAAAGGACATTGAAAAATTAGAGAAAATTCAGCGAAGAATCACAAAAAAGATACCACAACTTAGAAACAAACCATATGAGGAACGCCTTGAAGAACTTAAATCATTTTGCCTAACGAAGCGCAGGTTAAGAGGGGACCTTATTGAAGTTTTCAAAATCATGAAGGGATATGACAACTTAGACATGAATAAAATATTTTTATATAGACCGGTCGAGTCAAACCAGAAGTAATGGCTGCAAAATTATATGAAAGCGTTTCCAATCCCATGAAGCAAAATGCTTCTTCTTTAACAGAGTTGTAAATATCTGGAACAGATTACCCTCAAATACCGTGAACAGTATCTCAATTGAGACATTCAAAAACAAAATAGACAAGTATTTGCATGAGAATCCTCAGCTGACTCTTTTTCTGTCCCAATAACTTGCTTTTATAGGTATGTGTAAGTTCATTCCCATTTTGTCTAGAAGACACCCTGTAAACACCGTACCCGTACATAGTGACATAGTGTCACGTCACATCATTATACATTTTTCAATTTATTCAATGCAAATAAAGTAATATAAGCACAGATTAGGATCCGTGCAGATAAACCAGAGTTAATGGTCACTACTCTTACTTTCGATCTGTGATGGGCTGTGGATCACTGAGGGTCCCTGTTAGTCAAGTGAACACCATCGGGATTTTTTTTAATGTACCAGGGGTCACTGCTTCAGGATGAAGCTTGTGTACTTGTCCCACATGGGAGAGTTCCTTGTCTCAGTGGAGTGAACGGAGCTAGGGCCTGATTGACTGCTGCCTACCTTAAAGCGCCAGGCAAGGCTGCCGCACGACCCCTAAACATCCACTCTGTGCATTGCACATCCACACTGTGCACTGTGCAGTTCCCTTTTATCTAAGACACCCGTCTTATATATTTTTCAATCTCCCCAATGCAAAGAAAGTAATATAAGCACAGATTAGGATCCGCACAGATAACCCTGAGTTAACGGTCACTACTCTTACTTTCGACCTGTGATGGGCTGTGGATCACTGAGGGTCCCTGTTAGTCAAGTGACCACCATCAGGATTTTTTTAATGTACCAGGGGTCACTACTTCAGGAGGAAACTTGTGTACTTGTCCCACATGGGAGAGTTCCTTGTCTCAGTGGAATGAACGGAGCTAGGGCCTGATTGACTGCTGCCTACCTTAAAAGCGCCAGGCAAGGCTGCTGCACCACCCCTAAACATCCACACTGTGCAGTGTGTAGTTTCCACGTTATGTCCACAGACTTCCCATTAACTCATTGTACCAGTTTATAATGTCATGCGGTACCTATTAGTTTATTTGATTACTTTCTCTTTCAGGTTACTCAGTCGGGTAGCTTATAGACAAAGTATTATAGAATATGACTTTTCCTTTCCAGTATTTGCTATGAAATTTCCATGTCAGTTTTTCCATGCTGCATGGTGGTTTTTCTCACTTTTTCCTGGAGGGTTTGGGGGTGGGGGGAGCCTTCTTGCTTTACTATCCTTATCCTTCAGCATGTAGAGTTAGATCTTGTAGTCATAGTTTTCTCCGTAACAAGCAGCCTCGAAAGGTCCATAAGGTCTGTTCCTGTTTGCTTTCCTATGTAATCCAATGTAATCCTCCTCCTCCTCCTCCTCCTCGTCCTCCTCTCCTCTCCTCTCCTCTCCTCTCCTCCTCCTCCTCGTTTGTGGCCATAGTTCTGTTCTAAGGCCATGTGTTGTTATTGTTTTAGCCTGTGTTATTGTTATTGTTATTATAGCCTGAATTAGTGTTATTTTAGCCTGTGTTATTGTTCTTGTTATTATAGTCTGAGTTAGTGTTATTTTGTCTTTGTTATTGTTATTATAACCTGAGTTAGTGTTATTTTAGCCTGTGTTATTAGTATTTTAGCCTGTGATATTGTTACTTTAATCTTTGTTATTGTTATTTATTTGGACATGGGTGGAAGAGAGACTGACACACACACACACACACACACACACACACACACACACACACACACAGCTGAGAGTAAAAAGATCTTGCCAAATTAGCAAGAAGGGTAAAAAGAGAGAGAGAGAGAGAGAGAGAGAGAGAGAGAGAGAGAGAGAGAGAGAGAGAGAGAGAGAGAGAGAGAGAGAGAGAGAAGCCAGAGGTAGAGAGCTCCAGCCAATTAACAAGAAGGGTAAAACGAGAGAGAGAGACAGAGACAGAGAGAGACAGAGTGAGAGATACCTCGTCTGAACAGATTCCACCTAATTTGAAACGAGAATTTAGCACGTGGAAATAATGCTCTCTGTGTGTGTGTGTGTGTGTGTGTGTGTGTGTAGAATTAAAGACAAAGTAATTGAAAGGAGAGAGAGAGAGAGAGAGAGAGAGAGAGAGAGAGAGAGAAAGGTACCTCGTCTGAGCAGATTCCACCTAATTAGAAACGAAGGATCTCTCTCTCTCTCTCTCTCTCCTGGCTGAGGGTGAAAGATTTTTATTGTTGTCGTTGTTGTTGTTGTTGATGGTGATGGTGATGATGGTGGTGGTAGTGGTGCTGATAGTGGTGGTGTAGTAACTGTGGTAGTGGTTGATAGATGATGTTTTTGTTGTTGCGGTGGTTTTTGTTGTAGTGATGGTGGTGGTGTGGTGCCGTGGTGGTAGTAGCGGTTGTGGTGGTGGTAAGCAGTCCTAACATAGCCTCTCCTAACCTATTTCTTCTGTTTCTTCCTCTCACTATAGGCAAAATAAAATCTCTTTCCATCATTCTCTCTTATGAGCCAAATGATATAAAGCCTTAAATTAGTCTACCACACACTGTCCCAGCTTAACCAAATCTACATTAATTCATCCCATCCCTTCATGTATTAAAGTAGCTGCACACTCTTTGGGGGATTCTAATTACAGGCGCTGGTAAGTGGTGACGACTATCATCCACTCACTTGATGTTGTGCTGCCTACTTCTTCCTCCACTTTCGTCATTCTTTTTCTGTATCTGCCTTTCAGTTTCTCCCATCTTTTTCTGTTTCTCTTTCTGTTTCTCCCATCTGTCCTGTCACTTTTATTACTCTTCTTTCCTTCTCAGGTGGCTTTACATTGAGTGACAAGCTAATGATTTCCTGTAAGCCAAGAAACCATTTACAACACTGGGTGGTAACCATATAACCAACCCATACGTGTTCCCTACATGTCAGCAGCTGGGTTGGCGAAGGGTTAGTGCCCCTCCCCGTAGTCAAATTTAATCTCCAATCTAACTACGCATGGCCATGACCTGACTGAAAAAGGGTTGGAATGAAGAGCCAAATTTATCCAGACCCTAATAATAAAAAAAAAAAAACAATAAAAACAGATAAATAAAAACAGCCCTATCTATTCGTTCTTTACTTTTTAATTTATTATATTTATTTATTTATTTATTTGTATCTCGAAATATTGGCACAGCATTTTGTCCTGGCATTCTCTCTCGTTTAGTTGAAGAGGAAGATTTAAATTAACAGATATAAATAAAGGGAATAGCCTGGCACACTACCGTAACAAAAGCCAATCTAATATACTATAGCACAAGCTGTGTGTGTGTGTGTGTGTGTGTGTGTGTGTGTGTGTGTATTTGGGGCAGCCGAAACTACACATTCAAATCGCACCAAAATTGGCACAAAAATCGCAAAAAATTCGCTGATGTGAAAAAACTTGGTCCCATCACGATTGAAAAACTTTTACTATATTTAATGAGCGATCACATTTTGACCAAAAAAACGCCGCTCATGGTGCCCGGCATAGGATCTACAACTAAAATATACTATAGCAGCGCGAGAGCCCTCCACAAGAGCAAGTGCGAGGGGCCCGAAGGGCCCACGAGCACTTGTCTTTACTATTATTTCAACATTTTTTATATCTTCTTTCTTCTCCTCCTCTTCATAATTATCATCATCATCATCATCATCATCACCATCATCATCATCATCATCATCATCATCACCATCATCATCATCTTCTTCTTCTTCTTCTTCTTCTTCATCTCCTCCTCCACCTCCTCCTCCTCCTCCTCCTCCTCCTCCTCCTCCTCCTCCTCCACCACCACCACCACCACCACCACCACCCAACCGACCATAGTCTTATCCATACCCATCCTACCCAGTATCTCACCTCTTTATCTTATCTCTTATCCTGGAAATAAAGATAATTAAATTCCCCTCGACATTTTACCATCCTGTAGAACTGACGGGAAGTGGGAGAGTCAAATTTGGCGCCAATTTTCCGGATTTGTCGCCAATTTTCTGGTTTGGCGTCGCAAAATTAAGAGGCAGCTGAAATGGGCGGGAAATTTCACGCCTTTTCCGGGCATTTAGACAGAGTTTGTGTTTCGCCTTTCCTTTGCCTCCTATCTCTCTCTCTCTCTGTCTCTCTCTCTCTGTTTGCCATTCGTTGTCCCATATCTTTCTCTATTTCCTCTCCTTCACATCATCTCTTTTCTGCTGACCATTTCTCTCTCTCTCTCTCTCTCTCTCTCTCTCTCTCTCTCTCTCTCTCATTATTTCCTCATTTCCACTCATGTTTTTCCTCATTTTTCTTTCTCTGCATTTCTTTTCTCTCTCCATTTTTCTCTCAGTCTCATTTTCCCTTTTTTTCACCTTTAAGCTCCTACCCTACTCAATTTTCGTTCACTATTTTTTTTTTTTCACTTTTCGTCCTTTGGGGGGGGGGCTTTCGTCAGTGATAAACAGGATACAAAACCTGTTCAATAATATTGGGAATCTTTTTCGTTTTGTACTTTTTTTTTTTTTTTTTTAACTTGTCTTGGTGGTGGTGGTTGTGGTGGTGGTGATGATGATGATGATGATGATAATGATGATGGTGGTGGTGGTGGTGATGATGGTGATAGTGATGGTGATGATGATGATGTTGATGATGATGGTGGTGGTTGTGATGGTGGTGGTGGTGGTGGTGATTGGCGCTATTGCTGTCGTTTTTAGATAGAGAGATGGATGGATAGATGGATGGATAGATGGATAGATAGATGGATAGATGGATGGATGGAGAGATAGATAGATAGATATAGATAGATATATAGATAGACACAGACAGATAGATAGAAAGACAAATAAGTGTTCAGTGAGCCTCCCAAGCCCACACAGCCCCCCGGGGAGAGAACTTCATTCCATTTCCTCTTTCTGAATAAATATTTCTCGGTTTTAGCCTGACTTCATCTTCCCTCAAACTTTTTTTTTCTTTACTGGGTTCTTTTTTGACTGAGTCCATTTTTTGACTGGGTTCTTATTTTTGGCTGGGTTCCTTTTTTCCCTTTTTGGACGGGGTTCGTTTTTGACTTTTTGACTGGGTTCTTTTTTTTACTGGGTTCTTCTTTTACTTGATTCTTTTTTTTTTGACTGGTTCTTCTTTTACTGAGTTCTTTTTTGATGTTTTTTTTACTGGGTTCGTTTCTAACTTTTTTTTGACGGGTCTTTTTTGATGGGTTCTTTTTTACTTGGTTCTTTTTCTTGACTAGTTTCTTTTTTTTTACTTTTTTTACTGTTTTTTTTTTTTACTGGGTTCTTTTTTGTACTTGGTTCCTTTTTTTACTTTTTTGTTTACCGCGGAAATTGACCCTTTCAGTGCAGGACTCTTTATTTATTGTTTTTATTGTTAGTATCACTGGACGATATTACAGACTTTGCTTTGTTTTTCTTTCTTTTTTTTTTTTTTTACAAGGATTTAACATTAGATATCATTAACGTCCTCCCACCTCACCACCACACCGCACCACACCACACCACGACTCCCCACATTACATCACACCACACCACGTTACATCACCTCACACCACACCACACCACATCACATCACATCACACCACACCACACCACACCACACCACACCATGTCACATCACATCACATCACATCACACCGCACCACACCACGCACACCACACACACCACATCACACTACACCACACCACATCACATTACATCACATCACATCACATCACACCACACCACACCACACTGCACTGCACCGCACCCCACCCCACCCCACCCCACCCCACCCCACCCCAACCCACCCCACCCCACCACACCCCACCACCACCACACCACATCATACCATACCACACCACACCTAACCCCACCCCACCCCACCCCACACCACCACACCACACTAATAATGGCAACTTGATTCGAAATAAAACCTTGCATTTCTCAACACCCGACTCCCCTCTCTCTCCATTTGGGGGTCACAGCAGGGTGTAAAAAGGCCAGGGTGAGGAGAGAGGCTGGGAGGGTGAGGCAGGGGAGGGAGGCAGGGAAGGGAAGAGGGGGCAGGGACGTAAGGTAAGGAGAGGCAGGGTGAAGCAGGGAAGGGTAGGGGAGGCAATGTGAGGCAGGAGAAGTCAAGGTGAGGCAGGGAAGGGAAGGGGAGGCAGGGTGAGGCAATGAAAGAGAAGGGGATGGAGGGTGAGGCGAGGGAGGGAAGGAGAGGCAGGGGAAGGGAAGGGGAGGCAGGGAAGTAAGGTAAGGAAGAGAGAGGTAGGGTGAGGCAGGCAAGTGGAGGCAAATGAGTAAGTTGAGGAAGGTGAAGGGAAGGGGAGGTAGAGTGACAGGGTGAGGCAAGGAGAGATTGAGTGAGGCAAGGAGAGAGGTGTAGTGTGGCAGGGAGAGAGATTTAGTGCGGCAGAGAGAAATAAGGTTAGGCAGGGAGAGGTAGAATGAAGCATGGAGAGGTAGAGTGAGGCATTGAGAGACAGGGTGAGGCAGAGAGAGGTAGAATAAGGAAGAGACAGAGTGAGACAGGGAGAGATAGAGTGAGGAAGAGGGAGAAAGAGTGAGGGAGGGAGAGGTAGAGTGAGGGAGAGGGAGATAGAGTGAGACAGGGAGAGGTAGAGTGGGGGAGAGGGAGATAGAGTGAGGCAGGGAGAGGTAGAGTGAGGGAGAGGGAGATAGAGTGAGGCAGAGAGAGGTAAAGTGAGGAAGAGGGAGATAGAGTGAGGCAGGGAGAGGTAGAGTGAGGCAGGAAGAGGTAGTGAGGCAGGGAGAGGTAGAGCGAGGGAGAAGGAGATAGTGAGGCAGGGAGAAGTAGAGTGAGTCAGGGAGAGGTAGAGTGAGTCAGGGAGAGGTAGAGTGAGTCAGGGAGAGGTAGAGTGAGTCAGGGAGAGGTAGAGTGAGGCAGGGAGAGGTAGAGTGAGGCAGGGAGAGGTAGAGTGAGGCAGAGAGAGGTAGAGTGAGGGAATGGAAGGAAGGGAGAGGTGGGACAAGCCAAAGAGTGAGGCAGAAGATAGCTAGGGTGAGGTAGGGTGAGGCAGGGTGAGGCAGGGTGAGAAGGAATGTGACCAGAATGAGGTACCAGGTAAGAGAAAAATCATCGTAGGAGAACGTTAAGGTATATATATAAGAAAAATAAAAAGACGACCAGAACGTAGCAAAGGAAAATGAACCCAAAAATAAACTCTTTCACGGCATTATCTGTAGGGCATTTTCTATAGGACATTTTCTGCAGGGCATTTTCTGTAGCACATTTTCTGTAGCACAATTTCTATAGGGAATATTCAGTAGGGCATTTTCTGTAGGGCATTTTCTGTGGGGCATTTTCTGTAGGACATTTTCCGTAGGACATTTTCCGTAGGGCTTTTTCTGTAGGGTACTTTCTGTAGGGTACTTTCTGAAGGACATTTTCTGTAGGGCGTTTCCTGTTTGGTATTCTCTGTAGGGCATTTTTGTAAGGTATTTTCTGTAGGACATTTTCAGTAGGGCATCATCTGTGAGGCATTGTTTGTAGGACATTTTCTGTAGGACAGTATCTGTAGGGCATTTTCTCGAACACTTTAACTTACGTGAATTTTCTACACACTATTGTGGTACGTGAGGGCGCCCACCATCCACTCAGTTTAGTTGAGTTTTGCTGTTTTCGAGTGACTGTACACTGAATGGCAAGACCCCCCCCCCCCACACACACACACACAGACAAGAAAAAGACAAACAGTATTCCGAAAAAAAAAAAAAAACATATATATACAGTACGTTACTTGCCTTCAGTATTTTCTTGGCATCTAAAGTCAAGGCATTTTTTGGTGGGAATTTTTTCTCTGAGACATTTACGGTATATGGACGAAAAATAAAGAGAAACGACACGAAACACAGTCAAAGAACGAGGGAAGACAAGAAAAATATCATCTTTTTCTTCTACGATATTCCAAGCAATTTCTTGATAGGGTTTTTCTGTGAGGCATTTATGGTGTATGAACGAAAAAATATGGGAAAATGACACGAAGCAGAAGCGAGAGAGAGAGAGAGAGAGAGAGAGAGAGAGAGAGAGAGAGAGAGAGAGAGAGAGAATGGTGTTTGGAAGAGTGGGAATGGGAGGTCGGCAATTGAATTGGAAAATGGAATAGCAAGGAGGAATGAACGCGGGTTGAGAGAGAGAGAGAGAGAGAGAGAGATATGAAAAACATAAAAGGAAACAGAACATAGAACGGCGAATAGGACGAGAAAAGCTGAAGCAGAGAGAGAGAGAGAGAGAATCAAACTTTCTCTTATCTCATTTCTTGTTTTGAAGCACCCGACTTATAATGTGTGTGTGTGTGTGTGTGTGTGTGTGTGTGTGTGTGTGTGTGTGTGTGTGTGTGTGTGTGTCCAACCTGGAGGAGGAATTAAAAAAAAAAATCATACATTTAACACTTCCTTTTCTTCCTCTTTCAAGTCGACCCAATCTTCCACATGGCCATTCCCGTATTATCAACAACATACAGGTCAGTCCTTGTTAATCTATCTGTTATTTGTGTCTTTCTTCCTCGTGGTCTGTATAAGATTGCAGTACTTCTCAACCATTGCGTTCTTTGATATGCATTGTGTTCAGATATCCCAGGATGAACGAACTTTGATTTGGACTTCGTGTGTTCTGCATTCTTATCAGTCAGTCAGTCAATCAATCAATCAGTCAATCAATCAATCAGTCAGTCAATAAAGACGCCATGCTGCCTCTTAAGGAAGCGTCATGTTAAGGTTATCTATGGTACATTTTTTTTTCTCAATTAACTGGAAGCTAAACCAAATGCCAACACTATAAGCACTTCCAAAAATTTCTGGAAGGTGCTGGGAGTTCGATTGTGCATAAAGAATAAAATTATCTGTTTGCATCTATAGCCAGACGTTTAATCCCGTAAGGGGTGGCCATCAACAAATCGCCTCCACGTTGCCGTGTTCCCTGTCATTGGGTCCCCCCTCCCCCAGCTCACACTCTCCTCTCTCTCATATACTCGTACTTCTGCACTACAACCCTCCATCTCATCCTCTGTCTCCCTTTCCTCTGCCATTACGCTGCCCTGCCCTCCAGCTAAACCCCCCCTCTCTGTCATATACTTCTCCACTCCATCCCTCCATCTCATCCTCTGTCTCCCTCTCCCCTGCCATTAAGCTGCCCTACCCCCAACTCACACCCTTCTTTTTCATATACCTCTCCACTCCATCCCTCCATCACGAATTCTAAATGTGCGAATGAGCTACTGAATTTGCTGCTGACAAGTCCTTAGTACATATGAATTTAGTATTAACGAATAATAAATGCTGGAAATCGTGACCCAACTCTACACACGTCCGTCACGCCAATGTTGGCTCTTGCGTTCGTGTCTGTGAATCCATTAAGCTCCAATCTGCCAAATATCGGCCAAAATATAAGCCAATTCTGCGTATTTGGGGTGGACGTGTGGAGACCGTGATCTGGGTGATTTGGCGGAGTTCACACTGTTGCCTGTTATCCACCCGCGCGCGCGCGCGCCAGAGAGAGAGAGAGAGAGAGTTGTATTAATAATAATAATAATCGTCATCATCATCATCATCATCAGCAGCAGCAGTATCTAATCCTGTGTTGCCCCATGAGGAGCGTAGGAGCCCGGGGCTAGGCAATTTGGGCCTGACATTTCAGATGAAAGTGACCAGCCTCACTCATCCCTGAGTGGCATTATGTGAGCAGTAAACCCCAACCACCCGTTTTGGATATAAACCTTCACCGGCTCAATCTGATTGGAGCTCCGTAATTACCCACTAAAACCACCAGGCGCCAAAATTTGGTTATATAGTTACCACCCAGCGTATAAATGGTTTCCTGGTGTGCAGGAAACCATTTGGCTTGTCACTCAGTGTAGTCACCCACAGGCAGATGGAAGAGGAAAGAATGAAGGAGAGAAAGACGGAAGAGGGAGTGTAAAGTCACCCATAGGCAGAAGGACGAGGAAAGAATGAAGGAAAGAAAGACAGAATAGGATGGAAGGAGAGAAGGACAGAGGAGAGGAAAGGGCAGACACCCGAGAGCAACACTACATCGAGTGAGGGGATGGTGAGCGCCCCCACCTACCACAAAATAATAATAATAATAATAATAATAATAATAATAATAATAATATTTTCATTTTCATTAAAATATGGTTATTCTGTTTACATATTGTACAACAGTAATATTTTGTTCATTTACCTGCATATGCATACACACATGCCTAAGTATACATACCTGTATATACTGCACACACATACATATATACATACATATGATATACATAAGAACAGTATGTTTTATGAATACATACACACACACACACACATATATACATGTAAAAAAATGTACATAAATACAGATATAGTTATTATTATCTAGTAGCTGTTTCTTTAGCATAGATCTGAGTGCAGGTAGACTACTGACCCCCCTAATGGGTGGCGGCAGTTGGTTCCATAATTTTGGGCTGATTATTGACAGCGCTGTTGCTCCTGTGTCAGTGTTTGTCTTGGGGACATAGCTGTCTAGTAATGCCGTCAGTCATCAAATGTACAGATGGCAGAGACAGGATGTCGTTAGGGTATTGGTTAGGTACTTGTTTAAATATAGTAATATCTTGATTTAGGGTGATTTGTTCCTTTATGTTTAACCATATAAATTCACTGAGAATAGGAGTTACATGATCGAACTTGCTGGTTCTTCCACCTGCGACCTTTATGGCGATGTTCTGTAGCTTTTGTATCGTGGCTTTGAGGGAGCAATTTGTGGTGCCCCATATTGTTGCAGTAATTTAGGATAAGAGAGATAGAAGGAGAGGGTATATCGAGATGTATGTATTCATATATGTATGTATACATGGATATATGTTTGCATGTATGTATGTACTGTATGTATGTATTCATGTACTGGTATATACTCGTATGTATGTGCATATATATATATATATATATATATATATATATATATATATATATATATATATATATATATATATATATATATATATATATATATATATATATGTAACTATGTATTTATGTACGTACTGTTATGTAAGTATATATTTATGTATGTACGGTACAGTACGGTATGTATCGTAGCGGGCAGCATACACTCGCCTGACATACAAGCCATATTTTACGACTTACAAGCCATATTTTACGAGTTATAATGGGCAATACAGCTTATATCAGTGACTGGGGAAGTGACGCACCCCCACCCATTGCTGCCCCTTGGGTTTAGGTGGTCAGGGCAGTGGAAGGCAAGGAGGAGAAGGATGAAAGACTTTGGCAGTTTAGTCCTATACATACATACATACATACATGCATGCATACATACGTACGTACATACATACAGGTACATAACTGCATACATAAGTAAATACATATATGCTTATATATACGTACACCCACGAGGAAAAGTTCGCCGACAGTCTTTGCCGGGCATATGTTTCCAAACATAGCCCATAGAGGGCGCAGCGCTCGTCCAACATAGTAAGAGAGAAGGGAGGAGAAGAAGAGGGGGAGGGAGAGAGAGGCAACGGGACCGGGGGGGGGGGGAGAAGTGGGAGGCAACAAGACAGGGAAGAGAGCCTGTGACGATGGTAGATAACACATATCGGGTGTTTGATTATTGTTATTATTATTATTATTATTATTATCATTATTATTATTATTATGTATGAGATAATAAGAACGAAGGATGTAATCCAGCGTTTGCCCTTAGAAAACGGCAGACATCTTTTTTATTTTTTTCTAATTCTATACACTTTTTCTTGTGTGACGGAAGCACTAGTGGTGTCTAAAGGCTGAAGGTTTGATAAAGTCTAGCAAGCCATAAACAACGGTTTGTATTTGATCCAGATGATCAAAGAGGCCACAAGAAAATCCCCATCGTCTAAAGGTTAAGGAAGTAAGAAATTAATCGTGTCAGGTAATGTGAAGGTAGACTGCGAGGTAGAAGGACAAAGACAGAGAGAGAGAGAGAGAGAGAGAGAGAGAGAGAGAGAGAGAGAGAGAGAGAACAAGGAGTTGACAAGTGAAATACGCAAAGGGCAATAACTAGTTTGGTGGTAAGTATTTGTGAATCATATAATTACATACTTCAGATATGAAAGAAACTGATAAATACTGTTATAATAATAACTTTACAAAGTATTAAACATAATTATCCTTATTATTTTGATGACGAAAAGGCAGGGTCAGTGCTACATTTTTACATTACCGATGTTACTCATATACAGTATATACCATCTCTATTCGACCAATGGCGTTGCCATGCTGAGAAGTGATCAACCAAACCCCTTCAGTCGCAGTGGCAATTATACATAATGTCTATCAACAATAAAAGTATTTTGCCACATTTCACCCTCCCATTTCTGAAGTATGTAATTATATGATTCCCAAATACTTACGACCAAACTAGGCATTGTCCTTTACGTGTTTCCACTTGCTAATGTCTTGTTCCCCCCCCCCCTCCCTCCCTGCCTCCCTCTCTCTCTCTCTCTCTCTCTCTCTGTCTTTGTCCTTCTACCTCGCAGTCTACCTTCACATTACCTGACACGATTAAATTAATTTCTTACTTCCTTAACCTTTAGACGATGGGGATTTTCTTGTGGCCTCTTTGATCATCTGGATCAAATACAAACCGTTGTTTATGGCTTGCTAGACTTTATCAAACCTTCAGCCTTTAGACACCACTAGTGCTTCCGTCACACAAGAAAAATTGTATGGAATTAGAAAAAAATAAAAAAGATGTCTGCCGTTTTCTAAGGGCAAACGCTGGATTACGTCCTTCGTTCATATTATCTCATACATAATAATGATGATAATAATAATAATATTAATAATAATAATAATAATAATAATAATAATAAAACACCCGATATGTGTTATCTAGCATCGTCAGTCTCTCCTCTTCCCCTGTCTTGTTGCCTCCCTCTTTCCCCTGTCCCGTTGTCTCCCCCTCCCTCCCCCTCTCCGTCTCCCTCCCATCTCTCTTAATCTGGTGGACGACCACTGCGCCCTCTATGGGCTATATTTGGAAATATATGCCTGGCAGGGACTGTCGGCGAACTTTCGCTCGTGGGTGTACAGTATATACATTCATACAATCTCTCTCTCTCTCTCTCTCTCTCTCTCTCTCTCTCTGGGGGGGCGCGGTAGCACAGTGGTAGCGCGCTGAGCTTGTGATCGGGAGGTCGCAAGTTCGAGCCTCGCCCGGGCTACCGTTGCCGGGAGGGGTAGCTCCCTCCTGTAACCCCAGCGGGGCTATATGGCCTTAGTTGCCTAGCTCGGGGAATTCATTTCTCCATTCTCTCTCTCTCTCTCTCTCTCTCTCTCTCTCTCAAAATCCCGAGTTCAATTGGCCGTAAAATATTGGCAGGTGAGATTTGAAAACATTACCTCAAAAAAAAAAAAAAAAAATCGAAAAATTCTCCCAACATTTTTTTTCTACTACAAGGTGGTCCAAATATAACGCTGCTTTTTCGCCTGAGGGAAAGTTCTTGTGTGTTGCGGGGACGGCTGAGAGAGAGAGAGAGAGAGGGGGGAGGGAGGGGGAGGGAAGAATAATACGAGAGAAAGAGAGAGAGAGAGAGAGAGACAGACAGACAGACAGACAGAGACAGAGACAGACAGACGAAAAATACGAGAGAGAGAGAGAGAGAAAGAGAGAGGAAAAATGATCTCACTGAAGACGCGCGTATTCGACATTGCTACGATTTCGCACCTTCATCGGCTTTGCGGGAAGGCATCTGGGAGCCATGACACCGGCGCGGGCGTGTGTTCGGCTCCACGGAATATTCAGAGCGCCGAATATTAACACCTACGCTCGTGAATCGGGAGGAATTTGCGTGTCCAGAAGCTGTATTCGTTTTGTGGGAAATTCGTGTTGTTTGCGACGTCGTATCTCGAGTTACAATATTTACCAGAAATTCGTGTAACGTGCTATACCTCTTGCACTTTAGCCTGGCCCAGATTTTCGTCCTTTTTCAGCTTGTTTCACGTAGCTCAGTGGCGGAAAAAGACAGTGCTACGGCTATACATCCTATCCATAGCACTCTTTCGTGACTAGCACCATATTCTAGTGCTAATCTGTTGTGACAAATGAGCACTGAAGATGCAGAGATGGTAATTTTAGGCCAGGTTAGAGTACAATGAGGAAAATATAGCTCCTTTTATCACTGGAATGTTTTAGGTGTTTGTAATTTTGTTTCTGAATAAATATGAGTTCAGGAGAGGGTCGCCTTCCCGTGGTGGCACCGATATAACTGGGGGGAATTCACTGCCCGGTCATAACAAACGTTCCTCATCTCCTTACTTGTCCCCCGAAAGAGGATGGTGGACTGAAAGAGAAAAGATAACTTCAGCCTGCAGTCCACTGGGTTCACATTACAGATAAACATGAGGATACTACTACTACTACTTTTACTACTACCACCACCACCACCACCACCACCACCACCACTATTACTCCTCCAGTTGCTGCTACTACTACTACTACTACCACCACCACCACCACCACCACCACCACCACTACTATTACTCCTCCACTTGCTACTATTACTACTACTACTATTATTACTGCAGCTTTACTACTACTACTACTACCACTACTACTGCTATTACTGTTACTACTACTACTATTACTACTACTACTACTGCTACTACTAATACTGCCACCACCACCATACCACCACCACCGCCACTACTATTACTACTACTACTGCTACTACTACTACATTCCTCGGTAGATAAAGCAGTATTTAGTAGGCTGCAGGAAGTTAGAGGGGACCAGGTAAGAAAATAAGGTAATTACATAGATCAGTGTTGGTGTTTATTGCAGTCATTAGGGCGGGGGAGAGGACAATGGGGTGAGGCACGGTGATGGAGTCAGGCAGTTAGGTAGGCAGGGGGTGAGACAGAGTGAGGCAGGTATTGGATTGAGGCAGGGTGAGGTAGAGTAAGGTAGGCTTGAGCTAGGCAGATATTTGTTTGGGGCAGGACAAAGGCAGGGTTTGGCAGAGTGAGGCAGGTATTAGATTAAGGCAGAGTGAGCTGGTATTAAACTGAGGCAGGGTAAAGCAAAGTGAGACAGGGTGAGTCAGAGGGAGACAGGGTGAGGCAGAGTGAGGTAGGTTAAGGAGAGTGAGGCAGAGAGAAATAGGATGAGACTGAGTGAGACAGGGTGAGGCAGCGTGAGGTAGGGTATGGAAAGTGAGGCAGAGTGAGACAAGGTGAGGCAGAGTGAGACATGGTGAGGCAGAGTGAGGTAGAGTAAGGAGACTGAGGCAGAGTAAGACCAGGTGAGGAGAGTGAGACAGGGTGAGGCAGATTGAGTCAGGGTTAGGAGAGTGAGGCAGGGTTAGGAGAGTGAGGCAGGTTGAGGCAGATTGAGGCAGGTTAGGCAGAGTGAGGCAGAGTAAGACAGGATGAGGCAGAGTGAGGGAGGGTGAGGCAGGGTGAGGCAGGATGAGACAGGCATAAGAATGAGCCAGATTTAGGAGACAGAGACCTCCTTATCTGATGCCTGACCTAGCCTAACATACCACAACACAGCAGCATCACATAGCATAGCACACCAACATAATGTATAAGGGAACACACTATAACTGCACGACAACATAGGATAACATAAAATAGCATAAAATAGCATAGCATAGCAGCGTAATACAGGTAAACAGCAGCGTAACGTAGCAACAACATAAAATAACATAGCATAGCATAGCTTAATACAGGCTAACAGCAAAACGTAGCAACATAGCATACGACAGCATAGCATAGCACAGCATAGCATAATATAACAGCATAATACAGAATAACAACAGCATACCGTCACGTATCAACATACAATATCACAACATAGCTTGAAACAGCATCACATAGCATACCATATCAATTCGGAATAACAACGGCGTAACGTAGCAACATAGCATAACATAGCATAGCAACATAACACAGCAGGCTGCACTTAACCTTCTCCAATACTCCGCCTAAAGCAATGGTTTCCAGCCTTTTCTAATTCTCGCCCCCCCTCACTGAATGACACGTTCCTTGCGCCCCCCTTCCTCAGAAGCAGTATTTTACTGGCATAGTTGGCACATGTCATTAAAGATAATAGATTCTTCATCTTTGAAATTGTTCATATATTAAGATAACTAGATTTCTTTTTCATGTCTGAAATATTTTCTCCGTATTTAGATATTACTGAATTCCATCATAATTCATAGTGTTCAAATATAATTACCCTCTTTATCAAGCCTTCGCCCTCCCCCCCCAGGCAGCCCTTCGTGCCCCCCTAGGGGGTCGCGCCCCACAGGTTGGAAACCACTGATCAAGAGGAATGTACAGTATTTGAGGCAATTTTGTATGGCCAGGTTTCGTTTTTCATCGGTTAAGGAAATTCCCTAACACCTCTTCCTTAGCGATTTATTTATGTTTTATTTATTATTGGATACGACTGCTTAACGTTTGTATGACCAGGGTTGGTATTTCGTCGGTTTAGGAGGCTCCCTAGCATCTCTTCCTTAGTTATTTATTCATTTTTATTTATTCATTATTATTTTTTATATGGCTCCTTAACGTTTGTATAACTAGGGTTCGTATTCTTGTTGGTAAGCTCCCTAACACCGCATCCTACCGATTTATTTTTGGGCATGGCTGGTTACTAT
>NC_137069.1:31300175-31320453 GCF_032717465.1 Coenobita brevimanus
AGTATTTGACGCAGCTTGTTTCACCCTAAGTACTCGTACATCACACCCTAATCAATGTTGTACTATTTTTCCCGGTGCCCATGACTGTAGTATGTCACTTTCATTTCGACATTTACGACTTGCTGTCACACATCTCGAGCCAAATGTGACAAGCACTGGAGACCAGCACGATGATACATATATATATATATATATATATATATATATATATATATATATATATATATATATATATATATATATATATATATATATATATATATATATATATGTACAGCTTTGTGTGTGTGTGTGTGTGTGTGTGTGTGTGTGTTCTTACCTAATTGTATCTTAACACGAATGAGTCAAGCTCGTACTGTCCCGTATATTAAATCACTTTTATCATACATATCCTTAAATTCATGAACTGTTTTGGCACACACTGTTCATTTGTAAGTGCATTGTACTAGTCAACTGCCCTATTTGGAAACTGAATTTCCTTATGTCTCTATCACCTCTCTTTGTATGTAGTTTTTTGCGGTGTCCTCTTGATGATACTTCTCCATAGGTTATATACTCATTTTGTCTATTTTCTCTTTCCCTAAAACGCATTTATATAGCATAATCATGTCTCCTCTTTTCCTTTCTCTTCTGTAGTGTTGGTAGACTCAGTTTTTCTAGCCTTTCTTCGTAGCTTAGATCTCTTAAGCTTGGTACCCATCTTGTAGTGGCCCTTATTACTTTTTCAATCTTATCTATGTTTTTTTGAGATGAGGATTCCAAACTACTGATGCATACTCAAGGGCTGGTCTGATCAATGATGTTCATGTCTTCGTTTATGTATGTGAATGCTATTCTCATTTTAACAAGCAGTGTATACATGTTCCATGCCTTCTCACTTATGTGGTCTGCTGGAGATAGTCTGCTATTGATAATCATTCCTATGTCCTTCTCTCATTCTGATATGTGTTGGGTTGAACATTCTAACTTATAATCCCAATCTGGTCTTTTTACACCATCACCAAACTAAATTACATGACACTTGTCCACACTGAATTCCATTTGCCATTTATTGCTCCATTCACGAATTTCATTTAATTCTTCTTGTAGCTCTCTACAAGAGTCTGTTTTAGTAATTCTCCCTTTTATATTTGCATCATCAGCAAACATATTTAGATAGCTTTCATTTCCAATGTTACCAACTATGTCATTTATGTACACTAAAAAGATAACTGGTGCCAGCACTGAGCCCTATGGAACTCAGCTAGTCACTTCCTTCCATGATGAGTAATTACCCCTTAGTACTGTTCTCATTTCCCTTTTTCTGATAAAATATTACATCCAGCAGTACGGTTTGCCTGGATTCCTCCTTGACGGTACAATTTCCACAAAAGTCTTTTGTGCTGTGCTCTGTCAAATGCTTTCTTGAAATCTAGATAGATATTGTCCACCCATCCTTCTCTTTTCTGTAATGTTTCTGCAACTCTGTCATAGCAGCTTAACAGATTAGTAACGTATGATTTTCCCTTTCTAAAACCGAACTGCATTTCTGTTTTCATATATTGTGTTCTACTAGATGGTTTTCCCAAACTTTTCTTATCAGCTTTTACAGTATCTTTCAACACTGGTCGGTAGTCAAGTGGATTCTGTCTATTCCCTTTCTTGAATAGGGGAACAAGTTTGCTTTCTTCCAAATATGAGGTAGTTTCCTTGACCTAAGGATACCTTGAATATTAAATATATTGGTCTACTTAACTCATTTGCACATTCACGTAGCAACCAACATGAAATTTCGTCAGGCCCATTTGCTTTTCCTTTGTCTAATTTACTTTCCTCTTCCTGTACTTCTTTTTCTGATATGTGTATTGTTAGTAATATGTGTGGGCATGCATGTTCCATATCATCTCTCTCAAAAATTTTTTCTTTTGTAAAAACTGATTAGAAATTGTTATTTAGTGCTTCACGAATATCTTTCTCTTGTGCATAGATGATTCCCTCGTCTGTAGTGGATTGTATTTTATCTTTAACTTTGGTTTTGTTTCTGATGTAGCTGTAAAATAGCTTCGGTTGATCACTACTTTTTTTCGGTTGATCACTACTTTTATTTATAATGTCTTCCGCAAACTGTCTTTCGGCCTCTCTCCTTATCCTTGTATAATTGTTTCTTGCCTGTATCTATTCCACAACAAGGCTCTTTTTTCTTTTGATTTTTTACATTCTGTACTGAACCACTTCTTTATTTTCATATCTATTTCTTTGTGCTGTGGGATGTAATTATGGGTTCCCATTTCATAAAATTCACAGAATTTTGTACATACAACATTTGAATCTTGTCCTCTAAGCTTCTTTTCCCAATCTATTTCTAAGAAGTACTTCTTTAGGTCATGGTAGTTTCCCTTTTTGTAGTTTAGGCCCTTCTTGTAACTCTCATTACTATGTCATATGCAATCCTGAGGTTGCAGTTTAATACTGCATGGTCGCATTTTCCGAATGGAGGGTGACACATTATACAGTACTGTCAAAATCATATTCTTGCCTAGTAAATATAAGATTTAGTACTAATGGGTCAAGTCCTCTTTTTTGGTGTTTTCCTTTACATATTGTGTTGGGAAAAACTCCTGCATAAGATCCAGGAGCTTTTGGTCCCAACAGCTTTCATGGCTTCTTACATCCTGGGTATTCAAGTTTATATTTGTATTGAAATCTCCAGTTAATATAATTCTTTCAGATTTCACATCCATTCTATGGAGAACTGGGTAATGCTCTTAAACTCTGAAGGGCACTCTTGACCAGGTCTTCATATTCGCCTCTTTCCAAAGTGTTTGTTTTGGGTGGCATGTATAAAATTGCTACAGTTACTTTCCCTTCAGATATATTAATCTCTACTGCAATCAGTTCTACTTGTGAGGGTATATTTAGTTCTAATTCTTTGACTTGTAGATTTTTCTTTGCTAATATTATAATTCCTCCTCTCTATTTTAACAATCCTATCTCTTCTCTATATACTGTATTCTGCTAAGTTTAGGGTATCGTTTGATATCCTTGGGATCAATTTTGTTTCAGTTAGGGAAATAATATGTGGTTGCTTTTCTTTGGTATAATCTTTCGTCTCTAATAATTTAGATACCATTCCATCTACATTTTAGTACATCATTTTAATCATCTTGCCATAACTTGAGTTTGTTACCTTCCTTCTTTTTATTCCTTGATGGTTATGTACCACTTTCGTTCCTGCAATCCAATTACTTTGTAAAAAAAAAAAAAAACACACACTTTTCTTCCCCTGATCTTTGCTCATTCTTTGTTATTGCTTCCTCCCTCTTCTCTTTTAGTGTTCCCAAATCCTCTTGAGTTAGGCATCTTTTTATCCATACGTTTTTAAATTCCCCCTTTTCCATGAGTTTGTTGGCATTTTTAAATATTTCCTCTTGTGTTTACACACTCTGGAGGGTGACTTTCAGGGACCTTAACTTACTTCTCTCATATTTCCCTAGCCTTTAATGTTCTTCTATATCTTTATCACAGATATCCTCTGATGCTTGCTTCAGTATGTTCATTGTATTTTCCATCTCCCTTTTCTCCTTTGAGATTCTGTTGTTTATTTCTTCTTCACCTTTGTCACTGATTACAATACATTTGTTAATGTCTACAGCTTCCCTGACTAATCTTGGATTGTTTTTTATGATTTCTTTCAGTTCTCTTCTTACTTTTTTATCTTCTACCTTTGTATCTAACTCATTCTTTACTCACCATTTCGGCATACGTAGTTTGTACCTCATCTTTGTAATTTCTTACCATTTCATTTACCTGTGTTATTTTCTCTTCAGTATTACTAGTTTGGTTTATCAGAGTCCTAGCTTGCCTGATTTTCTCCATATCATTTCTGAAATCAACCATAATTCTCTCATGGTTGACAACTGTACATCCCATTCCACTAGCCTTCGTTCTCAGTGAATTTACCTCAGCTGATAGTTTATCTGTTGTTGTGGCTTTTCTGTTTATTTCCTTTATTAAATCCTCATTTTTTTCCTTCTGTCTGCGTAGCTCATCGTTTTCCATTTGAAAAGTTGTATCTAGTCTATTTACTTTTTTAACTAACTTACCGTAAGTTACCTTTTCAACCAGTTCTGGGTAGTAGTCATCATCAAGTTATTTATCTTTGTCTCTTCTTTTAGTATTTTCTACAGGCATCTTTCCAAAATATGTAGCCATCTCTTACAGTTTTGCCTGACTGCGTTCGCCTTGTTGTTATCCAGCATGATGGGTAATGAATTTCAGCACATTCCTTGACACTGATTTACAGGTGTTTACTTACGTTAGGCTACACCTCCTTTGCCATTACTTGTCTTACTATGTTGGGTCATCGCTTAAATTAGACTAGTACAAGCTTGGCCCATAAACAGATACAACTTACAGCAGGTATCCCCAGAGAGGAGCTCAGTGATATACGTCCGACTAGTGTGTGTGTGTGTGTGTGTGAAGATGACTGTGAAAATGGATAAAATTCGTCCCCAGTCCTCCGATAATGGCTCACTGACGAACCTTCTTGTCCGACGGATATGAGGATGAAGAAGACGAATCAAATGAAGATGAAGACGATGACGATAAAAACGAAGAAAGAGAAATGGAGACTGAAGATAACAAACACGAAGATGATTAGGATTAGTGAAAATTACAATGATGATGATGATGATGATGATGAGGAGGAGGAGGAGGAGGAGGAGGAGAAGGAGGACAATGATGACGAAGATGAAGACCACGATGATGATGAAAATAACGATAACTATAACAACGACAACGACCACAGCGATAACGATAACGATGAAGACGAAAAGGATAGCACAAATTCGTCCCCCTCGCCCCCCCCCCCACCGGACAGAAAACAGGGATCAGCCGCTAATGGCCCCCTGACGAGCCTTCTTGTTGGCCAAACGGCGAACTTCCACCACGCCACAAAATATCTTACCATAGTTTACCCTCGTAACTAAGACAAATAATAGCTTCCACTCGTAACTAGGACACAATAGTTTCCTCTCGTAACTAAGACAAATATAGTTTCTCATCGTAACTAAGACATAATATACTTTCCCTTCGTAACAATGACATAGTTTCCCCTCGTAACTAAGACACAAAAGAGTTTCCCCTCGTAACTAAGACACATTGTGTCCCCTCGTAATTATGACACAGTCTCCCCTCGTAACTAAGACATGATAGAGTTTCTCCTCATAACTAAGACAAACAATACAGTTTTCCCTCGTAACTAGGAAAATAATATTTTCCCTCACAACTAAGACACAAGTAATGTAGTTTTCCCTCGTAACTAAGACACAAGTAATGCAGTTTTCCCTCGTAACTAAGAAAATACCGTAGTTCTCCTCCCAACTAAGGCAAATAATGTATTTTTCCCTCGCAACTAAGACTAACAAAATATAGTTTCCTTTCGTAACTAAGACTAAAATAATATAGATTCTCCTCGTAACTAGGACTAAAAAAATATAATTTCCCCTCGTAACGAAGACTAAAAGTAATGTACTTTTCCCTCGTGACTAAGACTAAAGTAATATAGTTTTCCCTCGTTACTAATCCTAAAATAATATATTTCATCTCGCAACTAGTCGTAAAATAATATAGTTTCCCCTCGTAACCAAGCGAGTCCAATTAAAAAAAAATAATTTACGACAGTTTTTCCTCGTAACAAAGGCTGATTTGAACCTCTTGTACTACGATGACTCAGTAACACACACACACACACACACACGGCATCGTCGGAGGTGGACGTTTGTACCGGCGCTCCATACCAGCTCAACACGGCCAGAGGCATTACCTAAATAAGTATCTTTGAATGAGTCAAGCTCTGTACCAGGTTAGACTAAATGATTTTTCATTATTAAAAGGAAAAGAAATAATAAGTTTAAATAAGACTGTTTCAAACAACAAAGAACCACGATGCGCTGAGTCAGCTGGGTTTGTTTATACTACAGCAAGACGGGGAAAGCGTGCATACTTTGTAAGTACACACTCTGTTCATTTAGTTTTACAAAATGGATACATACTTCAGTAAAACAAATTTGGAAAAGAAAAGGGATAAAAGTAAAAAGCAAAATGATGATTTCTACCAAGAACTGGTTGAAGTGGAGACTCACAATAGACTGGTTGAACGTGTACACAAACTAGAAATGGCTTTCAAAAATGAAATTGATGAAATAAAGAAGCAAATGCACTTGCAAAAGGAAGAGATAGAAAAACTGGGAAGGGAGGCCAATAAGAAAGACACAACCATCAGTGAACTAACAGTGGAATTGAATACCCTTAGGAAGAAAGTGAGTGAAATGGGAAGTACAGTAGTTAATCACGAGAGTGTTATGGAAGAGTTAAAAAATGACACAGAGACAATTAGACATGCAAGCAGTCTTATGGACCAGAGCAGTGATATTGAGGAGAAGATAACACAGGTGAATGAAGCTGTGCAAAGCTACAAAATTGATGTAGAAATCACGTATGCTGAAATGGTGAAAGTAAAGAAAGACTTAGAAACAAGGGTGGAGGAAAAAAACATTAAAAAGGAAGTGAAAAGAATAATCCAAAACAATCCAAAGTTAGTCAGAGATTCAGTAGAAATAAATAAATCAATAGTAATCACTGGTATAGAAGAGGAAGAAATTAAAAACAAAATCACTAGAGACAAAAAGGAGATGGCAAATGTAATGAGCTTACTGAAAGAAGTATCAGAGGAAATCTGTAGTAAAGACATAGAGGAACACAAAAGGTTAGGGAAATACGAGAAAAGCAAGACAAGACCTCTAAAGGTGACTTTCCAGAGTGTAAACACTGTGGAAGAGATACTAAAAAATGCAAAGAATCTTATGGAAAAAGAGGAGTTCAAAAATGTATGGATAAAAAGATGTCTAACACAAGAGGAACTGGAATTACTGAAAGAGAAAAGGGAGGAAGCAAAAACAAAAAATGAGGGAAGATCAGAAGAGGACAAGAAGAAATTTTTTTACAAAGTAATAGGATTGCAGGTACGAAAGTGGTACACAAACAGGATGGAAGAAAAAGGAGGAAGTTAGTAGAACCATGTCATGACAAGTATATAAACAAGATGATAAAGTTGATGTACTCAAATGTGGATGGAATGGTATCTAAATTACTAGAGATGAATGATTATGTCAGAGAAAATGAGCCACAAATAATATGCCTAACTGAGACAAAATTAACACCAAGGATATCCAATAACATACTAAACTTAGAGGAATACAATATATGGAGAAGAGACAGAAATTTAAAAAAAGGAGGAGGAATTATAATATTAACTAAGAAAAATCTAAAAGTCAAGGAAATAAACCTAGATATACCATCACAAGTAGAACTGATTGCAGTAGAGATCGACACATCTGAAGGTAAAGTAATTGTAGCCAATTTGTATATGCCACCCACATCAAACACATGGGAAAGAGACGAATATGAGGACCTGGCAGAGAGTACAATTCAGAGTATAAGATCCTTGCTACATAAAATGGAAGAGAAATCGGAAAGAATTATACTAACTGGGGATTTCAATACAAATATAAATTAGAATATTCTAGATATAAATAGCCAAGAAAGCTGTTGGGACCAAAAGCTCCTGGATCTCGTACAAGAGTTTTTCTTAACGCAACATGTGAGGGAAACCACTAGAAAAAGAGGACTTGATGTACCTTCAGTGCTAGATCTAATATTTACTAGGCAAGAAAATGACACTGACAGTTTAATATATCACCCTCCACTCGGCAAAAGCGATCATGCAGTACTAAATTATAACTTCAGGATAGCATATGACATAGTAAACAGCAATGACAGTTACAAAAAGAGACTAAACTATAAAAAGGAAAATTATCAAGACCTAAAGAAGTATTTCTTAGAAGTTGATTGGGAAAATGAGCTTAGAGGACAAGATTTAAATGCTGTATATAAAAAATTCTGTGAATTTTATGAAATAGGAGTCCAGAAGTACATCCCACAGCACAAAGAAGCAGATAAGAAAATACAGAAATGGTTCAATACAGAATGTAAAAAATCAAAAGAAAGAAGAGATTTGTTGTGGAATAGATACAGAAGACACAATAGTGAAAGGGCGTATAATAATTACAAACAGGCAAGAAACGACTATACAAGAATAAGGAGGGAAGCCCAAAAACAGTTTGAGGAGGATATCATAAATAAAAGTAGTGATCAACCAAAGCTGTTTTACAGCTATATCAGAAGCAAAACCAAAGTAAAAGATATAATACAATCCATCACGGACGAGGGAATCACTTATACACAAGAGAAAGATATTTGTGAAGCACTAAATAAGAATTTCCAATTAGCTTTTACAGAAGAAAAAAAATTTGAGAGGGAATATGTGGAACACGCATGTCCACACATACTACCAGATATACAAATAGCAGAAAAAGTAATACAAGAGGAGTTAAGTAGAATAGACAGAGGAAAAGCAAGTGGTCCTGATGAAATTTCATGTTGGGTGTTACGAGAATGTGCAAAGGAGTTAAGTAAACCATTATTTTTAATTTCCTTGAGTCAAGGGAAACTACCTGATATTTGGAAAAAAGCAAATATAGTCCCCTTATTCAAGAAAGGAAATAGACAAAATCCTCTCAACTACCGACCAGTATCACTGACCAGTGTTGTAAGCAAGGTATTAGAAAAACTTATAAGAAAAGCTTGGGTAAATCATCTAGAAGAACACAGTATGATAACAGAAAGACAGTTTGGTTTCAGAAAAGGAAAATCATGTGTTACTAATCTGTTGAGCTACTATGACAGAGTAACAAACACAATACAGGAAAGGGAAGGATGGGTGGACAGTATCTATTTAGATTTCAAGAAAGCTTTTGACACAGTACCACACCAAAGACTTTTATGGAAGCTGTACCATCAAGGAGGAATTCGAGGCAAACTGTTTTGTTGGATGCAAGACTTTCTCATAAAAAGAGAAATGAGGACAGTACTAAGAGGAAACTACTCATCATGGAAAGAAGTGACTAGTGGAGTACGACAGGGTTCGGTGCTGGCACCAATCATGTTTCTAGTGTACATAAATGATATAAACAGTAACACTGGAAATGAGAGCTATCTGAATATGTTTGCAGATGATGCAAAAATACAAAGGAGAATTACTAGCACAGACTCTTGTAGGAAGCTACAAGAAGAATTAAATAAACTTCATGAATGGAGTAGTACATGGCAAATGGAATTCAATGTGGACAAGTGTCATGTAATCAAGTTTGGTAAAAGTGGAAAAAGACCTGATTGGGATTATAAGTTAGGAAATAAAACCCTATACACATCAGAAAGAGAGAAAGACCTAGTTGTGATTATCAATAACAGACTATCTCCGGCTGACCACATCAGTGAGAAGGTACGGAACATGTATACACTGCTTGCAAACATGAGAATAGCATTCACATACATAAATGAAGACATGCTAAGAAGGATAATAACATCATTCATTAGACCAACCCTGGAATATGCATCAGTAGTCTGGAGTCCTCATCTCAAAAAGCATATAGACAAGATTGAAAAAGTTCAAAGGGCCGCTACAAGATGGATACCAAGCTTAAGGGACCTAAGCTACGAAGAAAGACTAAATAAACTGAATCTACCAACACTACAGGAGAGAAGGAAAAGAGGTGACATGATTATGCTATATAAATGCATATCAGGGAAGGAGAAGATAGACATAAATGATTACTTAACCAATGGGGAAGCATCAGCAAGAGGACACTGCAAAAAACTGCATAAGAAGAGAGGTGATAAGGACGTAAGGAAATTTAGTTTCCCAAATAGAGCAACTGATCAGTGGCATGAACTACCGGATGAAATAGTGTGTGCCAAAACAATTCACAGTTTTAAGGATATGTACGATAAATATGGTTTAAGACACGGGACAGTAGGAGCTTAACTCATTCCTGTAAAGATAAAATTAGGTAAGAACAATTAGGTAAGAACACACACACGCAAGCACGCACGCACGGACACACACACACACACACAGTCTAGTTTACTACATACCTTTGTCATTCCTGACAACTTTGTTTTTAATCTCTCTCTCTCTCTCTCTCTCTCTCTCTCTCTCTCTCTCTCTCTCTCTCTCTCTCTCTCTCTCTCTCTCTCTCTCTCTCTCCTCCTTCATTATCTTAGCCAACTCTACTCTTAACCTGTCTCACAATAATCTACATAATTCTAAAAGTTTTCTAATTTACATTAAATCTTTTTCTACACCTCTTTTTTGTTGGAGGTGGTGGTGGTGGTGGTGGTAACGCTGATGATTATGTTGATGATGATGATGAGAATGATGATGGTAGTTATTGTGGTGGCGGTGGTAGTTGGATGATAATGATGATGATGGTGGTGGTAGTGGTGGTTAGTGACGCCATCTGTTTGAACCTCAGGGAAGAGAGTATATACCAGATTTAACTATGCAAAAGATAAAGAAGAAGAAGAAAAAAAAGAAGAGGAAAGAGAAGAAAGAGAAAAGAAAAAGGAGGAGGAGGAGAAGGAGAAGGAGAAGAAGAGCAAGAGGAAGAGGAAGAAACAGAAAAAGAAAAAGAAGGAGGAGGAGGAGGAATGCGGGGAGTTCAGTGCTGACATAACTGCATTTAATCTAAAGTGCACTTAACAGAAACACTGGTAGCGACATCAGCAGACATAATGTACTTTTCGGCCTCTACTCCCCCCCCTCTCTCTGTCTCTGTCTGTTTGTCTGTCTGTCTGTCTGTCTGTCTGTCTCTCTGTCTCTCTCTCTCTCTCTCTCTCTCTCTCTCTCATAAATCTCCCTGCCCACGACCTCTATAAATGTCCTTTCCACATTATGATTCTCTCTCTCTCTCTCTCTCAACCTAGGGTGGGGCATATAGTAGCTTGAATGAAATCGTCTTAGGTTGCGAAATATTAAAAAAAAAAAAAAAAAGCGTCATCGGAGTGAAGGGATAAAAATCACCATTCACAAATTTATTAAGAAAAAAATCTATACTAAAAGATGATAACGAAATCGATATATATATATATATATATATATATATATATATATATATATATATATATATATATATATATATATATATATATATATATATATATATATATATATATATATATATATAACGGAAGTACATGGGTCGAAACAATGTGAAAAAAAATCCACATTTCCGAAGCAGTAAATTAAGATGGAGACTTGTATATAGTAAAATAAAAAGTGTCCAAAAACCTTCGTTAAATACCGGACCTGGTATAGTACACCTGTCTCGTGGCTACCTGGTGTGACTGGCAGTCAGGTTAGGGATGGGGCGGAGGCACGCGGCGCCCTGTCACTCTTATATTTTGTACTGTGGCATGTGCGTTAAGTGTGAGTGAGAGGTGATGCAGTGTATATACTGTATATGAGAGAGAGAGAGAGAGAGAGAGAGAGAGAGAGAGAGAGAGAGAGAGAGAGAGAGAGAGAGAGAGAGAGAGTGTGTGTGTTGAAGGAAAAAAAAATAAAAGTACAATTCTCTCTCTCTCTCTCTCTCTCTCTCTCTCTCTCTCTCTCTCTCGTAAATCTTCCTGGCTACGACCTCTATAAATGTCCTTTCCACATCATGATTCTCTCTCTCTCTCTCTCTCTCTCTCTCTCTCTCTCTCTCTCTCTCTCTCTCTCTCTCTCTCTCTCAGACACTCTTCCAACCTCCGCCATCCACTTTTGCCTTCTCTCTAGATGCTCTCAGTCTTGCATTCAAAATCTTTACTTTGGAAGTCCATCCCTTTGCGTTTCTCCTCCACTGCACGCCATATATCACTCCTACATTTCTTCCAAGACTATATTTCTCCTTGAAGGCTCCCGGTGACGCAGGGGATAGGGTAGTCCAGTTGGGAGGTTGGTCTTTGACTGGGGGTTGGCTTAAGATATTTAAAGGTGACTAGGTGCTGCCCGCCTCCTGAAGCTCACTCTCAGTGGAATAAAATCGTCTTTCTTCTCAGGTAGTGGGGTGTTCATAGGGAACCTCAATTTCAGACGGAAGAGGACAACGAGCGTTGACGTGAACAGCATCTTTATTACAAACGTTTCGACATTTAAAATGCCATCATCAGTGATCTAAAAACGGGAAACAAAAAATCAAATCAAAACACTGAAAACCAATCACAGCATTGTGTAATGATAACACAGACACAGACACATGGTTTAAATATGAAGAGAATAAAATAGCTGGATGGGAAAGGATACTAAAACAGTTACATAACCTGAAGAGGTACTGCAGAGTGTTATTTAGAGACGGATTATGGATCTTCATATATATTGATTCTAGCAAATATTAATTTAAGATTGCAAGAATCAATATACTGTATACAAAGATCCATAATCCATCTCTAATTAACACTATGCCTGCAGTAGGCTACCTCTTTTATGTTACATAACCGTTCTAGTATTCTTTCCCATCCTCCTGTTTTATTTTCTTCATATTTAGACAGTGTGTTTTTGTGTGTGTTTTTACTTACACAATATTGTGAATGGTTTTTAGTGTTTTGACTTGAATTTATGTTTCCCGTTATCAGATCACTGATGATGACATTTTTATGTCGAAACATTTATAATAAAGATGCTGTTCACGTCAACGCTCGTTGTCCTTGTCTATCTTCTTATTAATTTCTGTCATTAACTTCCTCTCCCTCAAATTCCTTTCGCTAGTACCCTTCCCTTTCATAAGCTCAAATAACTCTCTCATTCCCTCCCGTCTAAATTCTTTCTTCCTCCTCTTTTCCTATCTTCCTCCTTTCTCTTTTCTTTCTTCCTCCTCTCTCTTTTCTTTCTTCCTCCTCTCTCCGTTCTTCCTCTTCTCTCCTTTCTTCCACCTCTCTCTTTTCTTCCTCCTCTCTCCCTTCTTCTTCATCTCCCCTTCTTCCTCTTCTCTCATTTCTTCTTTCTTCTTCTCTCTTTTCTTCCTTCCTCCTCTCTCCTTCCTCCCTTCCTCTTCTCTCCTTTCTCCTTTCTTCCTTCCTCCTCTCTCCTTTCTTCCTTCCTCCTCTCTCCTTTCTTCCTTCCTCCTCTCTCCTTTCTTCCTCCTCTCTCCTTTCTCGCTAATCTCTCCTTCCTTCTTTCTCTCCTTTCTTCCTTTCCTCTCCTTTCTTCATTTTCTCTCCTTTCTTCCTCTTCTCTCCATTCTTCCTCCTCTCTCCTCTCTTTCCTTCTCTCTCCTTTCCTTCTTCCTCCTCTCTCCTTTCTTCCTTTTCCCTCCTTCCCCACATAACCTCTTCCATACATTCTTTCCTTCCTTACCTCCTGACCACTTTCTCTTTCATCTCTTCTGCCATCCTTCAACTCTCTTTCTAGGTTTTTCCTGAAATGTTCCTTTTCTTTCGTTTTCCTCTCTCTTTCTCTCTCTCACTCACTCTCTCTCTCTCTCTCTCTCTCTCTCTCTCTCTCTCTCTCTCTCTCTCTCTCTCTCTCTCTCTCTCTCTCTCTCTCTCTCTCTCTCTCTCTCTCTCTCTCTCTCTCTCTCTCTCTCCTTGTTTTTCCCTCCCTTCCGCGGATATCCTCTCCATATCAATCCTCTCTCCTCACTTCCAATATCTCTCTCTCTCAGTCGTCCAGCCATCATCTCCTTCAAGCTGTTCCCGCCATCACTGCAGCTGGCTTTAACATAGTTGCCACATGAAATTCACAAATGTCCCTAAGTTCCCTCCCCAAATTCACAAATGCCCCTGAAATCTCTCCCCAAATTCACAAATGATCCTTAATATCCTTGCGAAATTCATAAATGCCCCTAAAATCCCTTCCCAAATTCACAAATGATCCTTAATTCCCTCACGAAATTCATAAATGCCCCTAAATTCCCTCTCCAAATTCACAAATGCTCCTATAATCCCCCCACCCTCTAATTTACAAATGCCACTAAATTTCCTCCCCCAAATCCAGTGGCGTAGCAAGGTTTCGACGAATTGGGCGGTGGCCGAGGAGGTGCCAATCCTTTTTTTTTTGGGGGGGGGGGATGCTAAACATTGTCCACAAAAGAAATAATTCGAAATTTCAAATGAGTGACGCAGCAGGGGGGAGGGGGCAAGAGTCTGATCGGCCCCTCCACAGCCCCCCCATAGCTACACAACTGACCAAAACCATCAAAAACATCACTTATTATAATCAGATCTCCACCAAATCGATCAAAAATTATACCAAGTACTGTACATGCCTTCTCACGATGGGATCTCACCACCCATGTAGCCAAAAAGTTTTTTCTCGGCACATAATTTTGCACCTCCATTTCCGATTTAACGCAAATTCAGGATGTAAAACACATACAGACAAAGCCATCCTGCCAACCTTAGAACTGAAAACATTACCACTCCTTCCGCTTCGCAACGCGGGTGGTAAGCGAGCAGAGTAGCTTTCAGGGTATCAATGTATGGCCAAAATCTTGGACGAGTTGGAAAATGGTCACTTGGGGTCAAGGTCAAAATCACCAAAGGTTAACCAGTTGACCTTTGGCAGCCATTTTGGTGACCTTGACCTTGACCCTGAATGCACATTTTTGAACTGGTCCAAGATTTTGGCCATATTTTGATACTCTGGAAGTTTCATGTTCATAGCTCAAGCCGTTCATGAGATATCTTGTTTACTTACACATAAACAAAACCAGCCTGCCAACCTCTCAACTGAAAACATTACCACTCCCTTTGCTTTGCAATGCGGGTGGTAAAAATACTAGCATATCTTCTGACTTTGGAATTAGTCACATAGTAATAGAATTATGGCTAGAATCATCTTTGGAAATACAGTAGTATCTCCATCGGAGACTCTGCTTACTCATGCCTCCCTGTTTTCTATGAAGCCTGGTCCGTCTTGACTGGGGAGGATTCATCATTATTATTATCATTATTATTATTATTATTATTATTATTATTATTATTATTATTATTATTTATTATTATTATTATTATTATTATTATTATCTATCCTCACGATTTACCGCAAACGACTAAAGCACTTGCAAACCAAAGCTAGCAGTGTACTGCATATGTGTATAAGTATAACTGTATATGTATCTAGTAGTTTGTGCATGCCTCTGTGACGATTGGCGAATGTATCAGTTTATTTCATACGTTGCATACGCAAGCACCCAGCTTCCCTCGCACTGCCCTCGCTCTGTGAGTAGTTGGAGGACTGGCATAGGATGGGCTTGACCTGTGTTTGTCATCTCCAAATAAACTCCCGTTGAAATTACATTAAGACCACCGGATTGCTCCTAACTGGGTTTACAAGAGTGGTGGAACAAATTGGTGGCAGCGGTGAGTTGGATCTCAATTACAGTGCCTCAGTACAGTATATTTTCAGTGAAATTGCCCCTTGGCCACACCTCACTTGTGGTGGTGCTCCGTTCCTGCTCCAGTCTCCACACCTACCACACTCCTCTCCAGTCACCTGTCTTGTGGTTGTGTCTTCTATGTATTTCTGGGTTGGACCTTGCTATAGTGAGTTCCTGAATTTCACCTTTATACCAACCTTCAGCCCCCATCAGTCCTCACCAGCAGCTGCATGGCCAAACTATCAGTAAACCATTCACTTACCACAACCAGCTCTCAGTCAGTCCTGTTTTAGAAAATTATAACTTTAAAACTGTTAAGCTACACTCTCCAACTGCTCAGCTCTCACCCCCACCACACCTTATTGACACAGTCCCCAACCCAGTCAACACCGTCACCAGCCAGCCCCACTACCCACACGAAGCAACTTCCTCCTCAACCCACCACCTCCACTGCCTTCCCTTGGTCCATGGCCAGCCAACCAGTGAAGTCTACATCATCGTTGCCTTCTTCAGACAACATCTTAGTTGTCATCATCTGATGCTCCAGGTCGCCTCTGATTGGTGGACTTCAGTAGTGACGTCATTACCCTTTCTCTACAACCAGCGTATCGGTTCCTTTGCGTGGGAGGGGCTTACCCTTACTGAAGTTATTCCTCGAGCCAGCCAACTTCCTTCAATGACGCTTCGGTATTCAGTACATGTAAGTATATGGCTTCATTTCATCTGTCCATACCTTGACTTTCTACAGAGATTATCCTATGATAATCACTACAGACTGTGACTCACATTACCATTCATCGTCCTGCATTCACTAAATCGCATTTTCTGATTCATAATAACCAATCCTCTTTCCCACTTCATTCATCACGCTCCTCTCTCACTTTATTCACTCTTCATTCAAGCGATTTTCTTTCATATCAGCTTTCATTGTGCATATTCCACTTCACTATCATTATATATTTCATATTCCATCATACCATCATTGTATTTTATACATTTTCATTCTCATAACTACTGATATAAATTATCTTACATTACTACATGACATACTTTAAGAAATTTGACATCTCTCTTGTTCGCCAGCAACTTGAGACTGAAAGTGAGGATGTTGATCTCGGTGATGTACTGTAAATACCTTGACTCATCTCCGTAGCGAGAAATCTTATGTAAAACCGACCACATCCACTCATACAACACCTACCACTGAATTCTTTCATGCCACCCTCACTATCACCACTACTACCACTACTACTTCTATTCTAGAATATCCAGATAATTTGTTTCCAGATAAAAAAATCCTGTTACACCACCCACTCGAAATGATTCTCTAGAAATTCCCTCTGCCCATTCTTCAACTACTCCTAATTTCTCTGCTACATCAACACAGCTCCCAACTCTGCCACACACAGCTACCACTACTTCCTCTGCAGCTCAGCCCAACACATTACTTACGGTACTTCCACAATTTTCCAACCTCAGACTCTTCCAGCGATGGTGAACCTGGCTCCCCCTCCACAATCCATATATTTGGACGACAGTAACCGCCCCAAAACACTGCTGAAGATAATTCTGAGTCTATCTATTACTTCCTAAGAGAAGTCAGAACAGATATTCACAATCGACAAATAACGACTGAACCCCTAATAATGTCGTACCTTAAAGGCCTGTTACATCAAGGCCAATCTCAAATGGAAGCCGCGCTCTGAGCCAGTTATTTCGATCGCTGCACCACAGTCGATGAATTCAGTCAAAAATTAATACAGCTCTGTCGTACCCAATCCAAGGCCGGGTCTGTCATTGGTATCTCTAATCTCCTCAAACAAATGCAGGAGGATATGGAAATTACAACTAAAGATGAGATGCTGTTTAAGGCAGCAGCTGCAGCAAAAACTACAAGCTCAGAGATAAGCCAGTTTTAGCGAGATACTCCAAAGGTAACTTGTAGTGATGGTAATCATGTTCTTAAACTGGAAGACTTTGGAGACTTAAAGGGATACCTTAGATTTATCAACTGGCTCGATAGTAAACAACAGGGAATAGCCTTACAGATAGGCTTTAACCCAGGAGACGAGTTGCTAGATGTCGCAGAAGCAATAGCAGAAAGACTGGGATCAAGAATCAATCGCCAGGCAAGTACTTGCAGCTCAACCTCTCACACCACTGACAGAACTGTTAAAATCTTTCATACCTCTACCACTTCATTGGATTCGTCACGTTCACGACTGACTACCAGAGGCAAACCTACCACTATCCGTTCCTAGTCGCAGCACCGATCACCAGCAAGCGGTCATGACCAGTCCAATGTACAACAGGGCAAACAATCCTCGACTGTGTGCTGGCACTGCAGTTATACCGGTCATCGAAAATCAAGTTGTTATTAGAAACAAGGACGGAACCATTCACAATGGCGACAGTGCACGCCTTCACGATCTCGTCATCTTACTTGCAAATATCGCTAGCACAGTACTACTCACACCACTGATGAGTGTCGTTACCTTGCGAGCCACAGGTCAGAGGAAGAGGAGCGCCCTTATTGGAAAAATGAAGCATAATAACAGAAGATCAGTTCTCCATTTTTCAGGTAGGGTAACTAACTTCTTTAGGCATAGTTATTATGGGAAAGAGTGAAGAGGTCAAGACATTCCATTCGCCAGGTAGGGTATCTAACTCTTTAGGCATAGTTATACTGGGAAGGAGTGAAGAGGTCAAGGTATCAATTTTCATGGACTTGGGATCAATGGTAAATCTTGGAAACCTCTCTAAACTCCATTAGGAGAACAATTAGAAAGGTCGGTTTTCCTTGAACCACCAGATATTCGCCTGTGCAGCGTGGATGGCTCAGAGTTTAATGTCAAAGGAAGAGTCACTTTAGAGATACAACTTGATGAAGCCTTAAAACTTTTCACACCAGAGTTTCACTTGACAAATGATCTCAAGTATCCTGCTGACACTATAATTGGTTCACCCACCATGGCTCAACAAAACATTGCCCTAACTGACATAAAAGGTTTCCCAGTAGCTGGCATGGAGTACCCACGTCCTAGTCTTTCTCAAATAAACTCAGTCACTCAGTCTAATGTGACTCCACCACTACATGAGAGTACAGAGGAAAATTCATTAACATCTAATGACACTCCCTCTAAGCATCAATAGTGGCTCTTGACAACCTCTCTAACACTGACACAATAGCCAACTCAAACACGTCTCCTTTAACTACCTCAAATAGTTTGAACGATGTTATACAATGTGCGGAGATAAGGCGAGAAGTAACAAAACAGTGCACAATTTTGTTGCCGCAAGAGTTTACAAAAGTCTCTGTTTGTGTTGTAGGTGCAAAAGGAGTGGATGTACTAACATTACCAGAGATGTGTTGTGTGAGTGGCTTCACTTACGAGTTGACACTGTGCACTGTGTTGGAGGATAATTTGCGTTATCTCTACTTGTTAAATGTCACAAATGCTCCACTGAAGGTTAAATGCAGTTTAAAGATTAGGGATTTCCTAGTTTACCCATTGGCCGTACAGGTGTGCCAGGATACACCATTCTCAATACCTACTAAGGATGATGATGACAGTGAGCCATCTGGTATGTACAGTATGCCATCAAGCCTCAGGAATCTGTGACGACTCTTTCACCTGACCTCGTCTCACATGTATCTTCTGGTGACTTCCCACAGCATAAGGTGCAATTAGTCAACCATTTGCACACTTAAAATACTGGACACAGGTAGCAGTACCCCTTACCTTATTGTGTTTCCTATCAGGCTGGCTCCAAAAAAAAAAAAAAAACAAGTTCTATGGAAGGGTAACTATTCCACACCACTCATGAATGGCATTTATTTATTTATTTGGTACGAATTTATATGTAGTAGGAGAGTATGTAGTAGCCTTATCCAAAGAACCTATGGATAGGCTAGAGCTTGTGCAACATCACATAAAATTAGTGCCAGGAACTCAGCCACTTTGCATACCAGCATTTCGATTACCTCACAGTTTGAGAAAAGAAACAGACGAGCTAGAACAAAACATGTTAGTTCAGGACATTATTGAGCACTCTGTCAATCCACGCAATAGTCCAGTTTTCCTAGTTCCAAAGAAGGGCGGACAATAATGACCAGTAGTGGATTATTGTAAAGTAAATTAGGTCACTGTACCTGATCATTTTCCATTGCCAGTTTTAACTTATTTTTTAGTCACTAGGTGAGAACAATGTGGTCTTTACATCCCTTGACCTACTCAGCGGCTACTGGCAAGTAGAAATGGAAGAGTCATCTCACCCTATAAAAGCATTTTGCACCCTTTTTGGGCATTTTCAGTTTAAGAGGCTACTTTTTGCAGGAATGCCCCTTCAGTATTCATTCAGTCTCCAGTGGCATGATTGGCCACTCTCTTTTTGCCTACTTGTATGATATAATTATAGTGAGCAAGTCTATCCCTGAACATTTTAGCAAGCTTCAACAAGTATTTGATCACCTTCAGATGGCTGGTCTAAAGATTAACTTCAGTAAATGTGACTTCCTAAGAAAGAAAATTAAATTCCATGGCCATGTACTTCATGTTGCAGATATTCATACTACTGAAGATAAGACTATGGCAGTCATCAACTTCCCAGAACCTACCAGTACAGATGATGTAAGAAGTTTTCTTGGATTGAGTGGTTACTACCAGCAATTTATTAAAGGGTATGCACAGATCACCACTCTTCTGACTCAAATACTAAAGAAAAATGCACCTTTCGTGTGGACTGAAGATCTGTCACAAGCCTTTGAAACACTGAAAATAGCCCTTGTAAATGCCCCAGTCTTGGCCTTCCCTGATTATACGAAACCCTTCCTTTTGTGCACGGATGCATCAGGCACAGGAATTGGCTCAGTACTGATGCAACTTTATCAGGAAACAAGGAAGCTTGTAACAGCATATGCTAGTTGCTCCCTCCATCCCACAGAACGTAATTACAGTGTTACAGATTTGGAAGCCCTAACAGCG
>NC_137069.1:31320553-31380553 GCF_032717465.1 Coenobita brevimanus
TCACAGACTATACTAGATTATATAGTCATGGTAAAGCTGAAGATGAAATTAATGTATATTTGAAAGAAGAGACTGGAAGATCTGAATAGAGGAGTCAGTGGAAGTTGTCGGCGTTGGCGTAAGAACAAGGAAAATAAAGAAAATGATAAGAAAGATTACATATTTTTTATTTTTCATTATAAGTTTGAAAAATTTTGAATTTTGTAACAATTATCTCATTTTCATTAAGATGAATTAAATCTCATGATACTCAGCCAATCAGCCGTGAGCCGCGCGTTCTCTTAGATCCCTCTTCACTGCCTTCACCAGGTGATACACGGCAGCTGCAACCGACACCACCAGCCCTACAGGCACCACAACAATCACCAGTCCGAGACCCAACACCTGGAAACATACCTGTAGGGCATACAGTCCCACCCCTTCACTATCATCAAACTAATCCTACCCACTCTCACCCCCACCCTCTTGAGCTTCTTCCTCACCTTCTCACCCACTCTCAGCATGTTCATCCCACCCGCACAGTCAGGAGACTAATGACAGGTCAGCAAGTATCGCTCTGTCACTCAGTTGTGTGGAAATGCTGTCAGGATTCGAACCAGCGATTGAACAGCTAGTGCGATGAATATAACAGCACAATCAACCAACTGAGCTATAGAGGAGTCTAAATCTCTGCACTTTGGAAGGTGTATTTCAGCGTCTAAATCTCCATGACTTATTAAAATAAATTAAATATTGCGGGGCTTCGAACCAGCGCTTGCAACTGCGTGAGTACAGCAGCTTACCAAGTGAGCCATTTAGACACCCCATACTTCTATGTTTTGGAAGGTATATTTAAGCGTCTAATTCTGCAAGATTTGTAGTCATAAAGGTTATGACAATTATGGGACTCGACCCGGGGCCTACTGTATAAATTTTCAGTGACTCACCTCACCCACCATACAGTATTTTTTTTTTTTTTTTTTTTTTTTTTTACGTATCCGAATCTAGGTAAAGGCTCAGGGTCTATTTCTTGGGGGCAATGGCCCATCCCAAGGCCCAGTAGTCCTCCTACACCTCCACATGTCACCACTTCGGCGCTAACACCCACCGTCCATATTGAATACATGCTAGGTCTGTCTCATACAGGACTAGTGTACTGTTATTAGCGGGGGTACTTTTACGACATGTCGGCGGGTCATCCGGTAGATCATGAAAGTCTGCTTTTTAGTGGGTGGAAAACTGTACTTAAAGTATCTACGTTCCTGCCTTTACACATATATAGTGTAATATCATGGACAGTGAATCAGTAAACTGACTGTGCCTGTATAGGGCGAGATTTACTAAATGTACTTGAAAATAATATTTGTTTCCACTCACAGTGTGATGTTCTCGTGATGAGAAGAATTATAATGTTGCAAAAATTCTATCATCATCATCATCATCATCATCATCATCATCATCATCATCATCTACTAAATAAAATAAAAGATGTATATCCCTGCATCATGCCTGGGTATTAGGCATGCTGTTTGCGTCTATGTTACACCGTAGTCTTTTCCACTGCACATGTTGTTGATGACTGAGGATTATTGCTTGAAAATTACCATTTATATGTGGAGAACATTTAACCATCATTTGTGCATAAATAAAGTACTTGATGCACATTGCCCTCTACACCTAAGGATTACGAAGTGGTTATATTGTGTACCGAATACTCTCTGTGTTTCCATAAAGTACCTTAGATAAATGTATCCTATACCATATACCCGTCGGTCGGCATGTGCTACTGAACAGGTTCATAAGAAGGAAATATACACTGGGTTTATTCAGATAATAAAGGATCCCTCTGTGAGTCACAGACTATACTAGATTATATAGTCATGGTAAAGCTGAAGATGAAATTAATGTATATTTGAAAGAAGAGACTGGAAGATCTGAATAGAGGAGTCAGTGGAAGTTGTCGGCGTTGGCGTAAGAACAAGGAAAATAAAGAAAATGATAAGAAAGATTACATATTTTTTATTTTTCATTATAAGTTTGAAAAATTTTGAATTTTGTAACAATTATCTCATTTTCATTAAGATGAATTAAATCTCATGATACTCAGCCAATCAGCCGTGAGCCGCGCGTTCTCTTAGATCCCTCTTCACTGCCTTCACCAGGTGATACACGGCAGCTGCAACCGACACCACCAGCCCTACAGGCACCACAACAATCACCAGTCCGAGACCCAACACCTGGAAACATACCTGTAGGGCATACAGTCCCACCCCTTCACTATCATCAAACTAATCCTACCCACTCTCACCCCCACCCTCTTGAGCTTCTTCCTCACCTTCTCACCCACTCTCAGCATGTTCATCCCACCCGCACAGTCAGGAGACTAATGACAGGTCAGCAAGTATCGCTCTGTCACTCAGTTGTGTGGAAATGCTGTCAGGATTCGAACCAGCGATTGAACAGCTAGTGCGATGAATATAACAGCACAATCAACCAACTGAGCTATAGAGGAGTCTAAATCTCTGCACTTTGGAAGGTGTATTTCAGCGTCTAAATCTCCATGACTTATTAAAATAAATTAAATATTGCGGGGCTTCGAACCAGCGCTTGCAACTGCGTGAGTACAGCAGCTTACCAAGTGAGCCATTTAGACACCCCATACTTCTATGTTTTGGAAGGTATATTTAAGCGTCTAATTCTGCAAGATTTGTAGTCATAAAGGTTATGACAATTATGGGACTCGACCCGGGGCCTACTGTATAAATTTTCAGTGACTCACCTCACCCACCATACAGTATTTTTTTTTTTTTTTTTTTTTTTTACGTATCCGAATCTAGGTAAAGGCTCAGGGTCTATTTCTTGGGGGCAATGGCCCATCCCAAGGCCCAGTAGTCCTCCTACACCTCCACATGTCACCACTTCGGCGCTAACACCCACCGTCCATATTGAATACATGCTAGGTCTGTCTCATACAGGACTAGTGTACTGTTATTAGCGGGGGTACTTTTACGACATGTCGGCGGGTCATCCGGTAGATCATGAAAGTCTGCTTTTTAGTGGGTGCAAAACTGTACTTAAAGTATCTACGTTCCTGCCTTTACACATATATAGTGTAATATCATGGACAGTGAATCAGTAAACTGACTGTGCCTGTATAGGGCGAGATTTACTAAATGTACTTGAAAATAATATTTGTTTCCACTCACAGTGTGATGTTCTCGTGATGAGAAGAATTATAATGTTGCAAAAATTCTATCATCATCATCATCATCATCATCATCATCATCATCATCATCATCATCATCTACTAAATAAAATAAAAGATGTATATCCCTGCATCATGCCTGGGTATTAGGCATGCTGTTTGCGTCTATGTTACACCGTAGTCTTTTCCACTGCACATGTTGTTGATGACTGAGGATTATTGCTTGAAAATTACCATTTATATGTGGAGAACATTTAACCATCATTTGTGCATAAATAAAGTACTTGATGCACATTGCCCTCTACACCTAAGGATTACGAAGTGGTTATATTGTGTACCGAATACTCTGTGTGTTTCCATAAAGTACCTTAGATAAATGTATCCTATACCATATACCCGTCGGTCGGCATGTGCTACTGAACAGGTTCATAAGAAGGAAATATACACTGGGTTTATTCAGATAATAAAGGATCCCTCTGTGAGTCACAGACTATACTAGATTATATAGTCATGGTAAAGCTGAAGATGAAATTAATGTATATTTGAAAGAAGAGACTGGAAGATCTGAATAGAGGAGTCAGTGGAAGTTGTCGGCGTTGGCGTAAGAACAAGGAAAATAAAGAAAATGATAAGAAAGATTACATATTTTTTATTTTTCATTATAAGTTTGAAAAATTTTGAATTTTGTAACAATTATCTCATTTTCATTAAGATGAATTAAATCTCATGATACTCAGCCAATCAGCCGTGAGCCGCGCGTTCTCTTAGATCCCTCTTCACTGCCTTCACCAGGTGATACACGGCAGCTGCAACCGACACCACCAGCCCTACAGGCACCACAACAATCACCAGTCCGAGACCCAACACCTGGAAACATACCTGTAGGGCATACAGTCCCACCCCCTTCACTATCATCAAACTAATCCTACCCACTCTCACCCCCACCCTCTTGAGCTTCTTCCTCACCTTCTCACCCACTCTCAGCATGTTCATCCCACCCGCACAGTCAGGAGACTAATGACAGGTCAGCAAGTATCGCTCTGTCACTCAGTTGTGTGGAAATGCTGTCAGGATTCGAACCAGCGATTGAACAGCTAGTGCGATGAATATAACAGCACAATCAACCAACTGAGCTATAGAGGAGTCTAAATCTCTGCACTTTGGAAGGTGTATTTCAGCGTCTAAATCTCCATGACTTATTAAAATAAATTAAATATTGCGGGGCTTCGAACCAGCGCTTGCAACTGCGTGAGTACAGCAGCTTACCAAGTGAGCCATTTAGACACCCCATACTTCTATGTTTTGGAAGGTATATTTAAGCGTCTAATTCTGCAAGATTTGTAGTCATAAAGGTTATGACAATTATGGGACTCGACCCGGGGCCTACTGTATAAATTTTCAGTGACTCACCTCACCCACCATACAGTATTTTTTTTTTTTTTTTTTTTTTTTTTTTACGTATCCGAATCTAGGTAAAGGCTCAGGGTCTATTTCTTGGGGGCAATGGCCCATCCCAAGGCCCAGTAGTCCTCCTACACCTCCACATGTCACCACTTCGGCGCTAACACCCACCGTCCATATTGAATACATGCTAGGTCTGTCTCATACAGGACTAGTGTACTGTTATTAGCGGGGGTACTTTTACGACATGTCGGCGGGTCATCCGGTAGATCATGAAAGTCTGCTTTTTAGTGGGTGCAAAACTGTACTTAAAGTATCTACGTTCCTGCCTTTACACATATATAGTGTAATATCATGGACAGTGAATCAGTAAACTGACTGTGCCTGTATAGGGCGAGATTTACTAAATGTACTTGAAAATAATATTTGTTTCCACTCACAGTGTGATGTTCTCGTGATGAGAAGAATTATAATGTTGCAAAAATTATATCATCATCATCATCATCATCATCATCATCATCATCATCATCATCTACTAAATAAAATAAAAGATGTATATCCCTGCATCATGCCTGGGTATTAGGCATGCTGTTTGCGTCTATGTTACACCGTAGTCTTTTCCACTGCACATGTTGTTGATGACTGAGGATTATTGCTTGAAAATTACCATTTATATGTGGAGAACATTTAACCATCATTTGTGCATAAATAAAGTACTTGATGCACATTGCCCTCTACACCTAAGGATTACGAAGTGGTTATATTGTGTACCGAATACTCTGTGTGTTTCCATAAAGTACCTTAGATAAATGTATCCTATACCATATACCCGTCGGTCGGCATGTGCTACTGAACAGGTTCATAAGAAGGAAATATACACTGGGTTTATTCAGATAATAAAGGATCCCTCTGTGAGTCACAGACTATACTAGATTATATAGTCATGGTAAAGCTGAAGATGAAATTAATGTATATTTGAAAGAAGAGACTGGAAGATCTGAATAGAGGAGTCAGTGGAAGTTGTCGGCGTTGGCGTAAGAACAAGGAAAATAAAGAAAATGATAAGAAAGATTACATATTTTTTATTTTTCATTATAAGTTTGAAAAATTTTGAATTTTGTAACAATTATCTCATTTTCATTAAGATGAATTAAATCTCATGATACTCAGCCAATCAGCCGTGAGCCGCGCGTTCTCTTAGATCCCTCTTCACTGCCTTCACCAGGTGATACACGGCAGCTGCAACCGACACCACCAGCCCTACAGGCACCACAACAATCACCAGTCCGAGACCCAACACCTGGAAACATACCTGTAGGGCATACAGTCCCACCCCCTTCACTATCATCAAACTAATCCTACCCACTCTCACCCCCACCCTCTTGAGCTTCTTCCTCACCTTCTCACCCACTCTCAGCATGTTCATCCCACCCGCACAGTCAGGAGACTAATGACAGGTCAGCAAGTATCGCTCTGTCACTCAGTTGTGTGGAAATGCTGTCAGGATTCGAACCAGCGATTGAACAGCTAGTGCGATGAATATAACAGCACAATCAACCAACTGAGCTATAGAGGAGTCTAAATCTCTGCACTTTGGAAGGTGTATTTCAGCGTCTAAATCTCCATGACTTATTAAAATAAATTAAATATTGCGGGGCTTCGAACCAGCGCTTGCAACTGCGTGAGTACAGCAGCTTACCAAGTGAGCCATTTAGACACCCCATACTTCTATGTTTTGGAAGGTATATTTAAGCGTCTAATTCTGCAAGATTTGTAGTCATAAAGGTTATGACAATTATGGGACTCGACCCGGGGCCTACTGTATAAATTTTCAGTGACTCACCTCACCCACCATACAGTATTTTTTTTTTTTTTTTTTTTTTTTTTTTTTTTTTTTTTTTTTTTACGTATCCGAATCTAGGTAAAGGCTCAGGGTCTATTTCTTGGGGGCAATGGCCCATCCCAAGGCCCAGTAGTCCTCCTACACCTCCACATGTCACCACTTCGGCGCTAACACCCACCGTCCATATTGAATACATGCTAGGTCTGTCTCATACAGGACTAGTGTACTGTTATTAGCGGGGGTACTTTTACGACATGTCGGCGGGTCATCCGGTAGATCATGAAAGTCTGCTTTTTAGTGGGTGCAAAACTGTACTTAAAGTATCTACGTTCCTGCCTTTACACATATATAGTGTAATATCATGGACAGTGAATCAGTAAACTGACTGTGCCTGTATAGGGCGAGATTTACTAAATGTACTTGAAAATAATATTTGTTTCCACTCACAGTGTGATGTTCTCGTGATGAGAAGAATTATAATGTTGCAAAAATTCATCATCATCATCATCATCATCATCATCATCATCATCATCATCATCATCATCATCATCATCATCATCATCATCATCATCATCATCATCTACTAAATAAAATAAAAGATGTATATCCCTGCATCATGCCTGGGTATTAGGCATGCTGTTTGCGTCTATGTTACACCGTAGTCTTTTCCACTGCACATGTTGTTGATGACTGAGGATTATTGCTTGAAAATTACCATTTATATGTGGAGAACATTTAACCATCATTTGTGCATAAATAAAGTACTTGATGCACATTGCCCTCTACACCTAAGGATTACGAAGTGGTTATATTGTGTACCGAATACTCTGTGTGTTTCCATAAAGTACCTTAGATAAATGTATCCTATACCATATACCCGTCGGTCGGCATGTGCTACTGAACAGGTTCATAAGAAGGAAATATACACTGGGTTTATTCAGATAATAAAGGATCCCTCTGTGAGTCACAGACTATACTAGATTATATAGTCATGGTAAAGCTGAAGATGAAATTAATGTATATTTGAAAGAAGAGACTGGAAGATCTGAATAGAGGAGTCAGTGGAAGTTGTCGGCGTTGGCGTAAGAACAAGGAAAATAAAGAAAATGATAAGAAAGATTACATATTTTTTATTTTTCATTATAAGTTTGAAAAATTTTGAATTTTGTAACAATTATCTCATTTTCATTAAGATGAATTAAATCTCATGATACTCAGCCAATCAGCCGTGAGCCGCGCGTTCTCTTAGATCCCTCTTCACTGCCTTCACCAGGTGATACACGGCAGCTGCAACCGACACCACCAGCCCTACAGGCACCACAACAATCACCAGTCCGAGACCCAACACCTGGAAACATACCTGTAGGGCATACAGTCCCACCCCCTTCACTATCATCAAACTAATCCTACCCACTCTCACCCCCACCCTCTTGAGCTTCTTCCTCACCTTCTCACCCACTCTCAGCATGTTCATCCCACCCGCACAGTCAGGAGACTAATGACAGGTCAGCAAGTATCGCTCTGTCACTCAGTTGTGTGGAAATGCTGTCAGGATTCGAACCAGCGATTGAACAGCTAGTGCGATGAATATAACAGCACAATCAACCAACTGAGCTATAGAGGAGTCTAAATCTCTGCACTTTGGAAGGTGTATTTCAGCGTCTAAATCTCCATGACTTATTAAAATAAATTAAATATTGCGGGGCTTCGAACCAGCGCTTGCAACTGCGTGAGTACAGCAGCTTACCAAGTGAGCCATTTAGACACCCCATACTTCTATGTTTTGGAAGGTATATTTAAGCGTCTAATTCTGCAAGATTTGTAGTCATAAAGGTTATGACAATTATGGGACTCGACCCGGGGCCTACTGTATAAATTTTCAGTGACTCACCTCACCCACCATACAGTATTTTTTTTTTTTTTTTTTTTTTTTTTTTACGTATCCGAATCTAGGTAAAGGCTCAGGGTCTATTTCTTGGGGGCAATGGCCCATCCCAAGGCCCAGTAGTCCTCCTACACCTCCACATGTCACCACTTCGGCGCTAACACCCACCGTCCATATTGAATACATGCTAGGTCTGTCTCATACAGGACTAGTGTACTGTTATTAGCGGGGGTACTTTTACGACATGTCGGCGGGTCATCCGGTAGATCATGAAAGTCTGCTTTTTAGTGGGTGCAAAACTGTACTTAAAGTATCTACGTTCCTGCCTTTACACATATATAGTGTAATATCATGGACAGTGAATCAGTAAACTGACTGTGCCTGTATAGGGCGAGATTTACTAAATGTACTTGAAAATAATATTTGTTTCCACTCACAGTGTGATGTTCTCGTGATGAGAAGAATTATAATGTTGCAAAAATTCTATCATCATCATCATCATCATCATCATCATCATCATCATCATCATCATCATCATCATCATCATCATCATCATCTACTAAATAAAATAAAAGATGTATATCCCTGCATCATGCCTGGGTATTAGGCATGCTGTTTGCGTCTATGTTACACCGTAGTCTTTTCCACTGCACATGTTGTTGATGACTGAGGATTATTGCTTGAAAATTACCATTTATATGTGGAGAACATTTAACCATCATTTGTGCATAAATAAAGTACTTGATGCACATTGCCCTCTACACCTAAGGATTACGAAGTGGTTATATTGTGTACCGAATACTCTGTGTGTTTCCATAAAGTACCTTAGATAAATGTATCCTATACCATATACCCGTCGGTCGGCATGTGCTACTGAACAGGTTCATAAGAAGGAAATATACACTGGGTTTATTCAGATAATAAAGGATCCCTCTGTGAGTCACAGACTATACTAGATTATATAGTCATGGTAAAGCTGAAGATGAAATTAATGTATATTTGAAAGAAGAGACTGGAAGATCTGAATAGAGGAGTCAGTGGAAGTTGTCGGCGTTGGCGTAAGAACAAGGAAAATAAAGAAAATGATAAGAAAGATTACATATTTTTTATTTTTCATTATAAGTTTGAAAAATTTTGAATTTTGTAACAATTATCTCATTTTCATTAAGATGAATTAAATCTCATGATACTCAGCCAATCAGCCGTGAGCCGCGCGTTCTCTTAGATCCCTCTTCACTGCCTTCACCAGGTGATACACGGCAGCTGCAACCGACACCACCAGCCCTACAGGCACCACAACAATCACCAGTCCGAGACCCAACACCTGGAAACATACCTGTAGGGCATACAGTCCCACCCCCTTCACTATCATCAAACTAATCCTACCCACTCTCACCCCCACCCTCTTGAGCTTCTTCCTCACCTTCTCACCCACTCTCAGCATGTTCATCCCACCCGCACAGTCAGGAGACTAATGACAGGTCAGCAAGTATCGCTCTGTCACTCAGTTGTGTGGAAATGCTGTCAGGATTCGAACCAGCGATTGAACAGCTAGTGCGATGAATATAACAGCACAATCAACCAACTGAGCTATAGAGGAGTCTAAATCTCTGCACTTTGGAAGGTGTATTTCAGCGTCTAAATCTCCATGACTTATTAAAATAAATTAAATATTGCGGGGCTTCGAACCAGCGCTTGCAACTGCGTGAGTACAGCAGCTTACCAAGTGAGCCATTTAGACACCCCATACTTCTATGTTTTGGAAGGTATATTTAAGCGTCTAATTCTGCAAGATTTGTAGTCATAAAGGTTATGACAATTATGGGACTCGACCCGGGGCCTACTGTATAAATTTTCAGTGACTCACCTCACCCACCATACAGTATTTTTTTTTTTTTTAATTTATTTTTTTACGTATCCGAATCTAGGTAAAGGCTCAGGGTCTATTTCTTGGGGGCAATGGCCCATCCCAAGGCCCAGTAGTCCTCCTACACCTCCACATGTCACCACTTCGGCGCTAACACCCACCGTCCATATTGAATACATGCTAGGTCTGTCTCATACAGGACTAGTGTACTGTTATTAGCGGGGGTACTTTTACGACATGTCGGCGGGTCATCCGGTAGATCATGAAAGTCTGCTTTTTAGTGGGTGCAAAACTGTACTTAAAGTATCTACGTTCCTGCCTTTACACATATATAGTGTAATATCATGGACAGTGAATCAGTAAACTGACTGTGCCTGTATAGGGCGAGATTTACTAAATGTACTTGAAAATAATATTTGTTTCCACTCACAGTGTGATGTTCTCGTGATGAGAAGAATTATAATGTTGCAAAAATTCTATCATCATCATCATCATCATCATCATCATCATCATCATCATCATCATCATCTACTAAATAAAATAAAAGATGTATATCCCTGCATCATGCCTGGGTATTAGGCATGCTGTTTGCGTCTATGTTACACCGTAGTCTTTTCCACTGCACATGTTGTTGATGACTGAGGATTATTGCTTGAAAATTACCATTTATATGTGGAGAACATTTAACCATCATTTGTGCATAAATAAAGTACTTGATGCACATTGCCCTCTACACCTAAGGATTACGAAGTGGTTATATTGTGTACCGAATACTCTGTGTGTTTCCATAAAGTACCTTAGATAAATGTATCCTATACCATATACCCGTCGGTCGGCATGTGCTACTGAACAGGTTCATAAGAAGGAAATATACACTGGGTTTATTCAGATAATAAAGGATCCCTCTGTGAGTCACAGACTATACTAGATTATATAGTCATGGTAAAGCTGAAGATGAAATTAATGTATATTTGAAAGAAGAGACTGGAAGATCTGAATAGAGGAGTCAGTGGAAGTTGTCGGCGTTGGCGTAAGAACAAGGAAAATAAAGAAAATGATAAGAAAGATTACATATTTTTTATTTTTCATTATAAGTTTGAAAAATTTTGAATTTTGTAACAATTATCTCATTTTCATTAAGATGAATTAAATCTCATGATACTCAGCCAATCAGCCGTGAGCCGCGCGTTCTCTTAGATCCCTCTTCACTGCCTTCACCAGGTGATACACGGCAGCTGCAACCGACACCACCAGCCCTACAGGCACCACAACAATCACCAGTCCGAGACCCAACACCTGGAAACATACCTGTAGGGCATACAGTCCCACCCCCTTCACTATCATCAAACTAATCCTACCCACTCTCACCCCCACCCTCTTGAGCTTCTTCCTCACCTTCTCACCCACTCTCAGCATGTTCATCCCACCCGCACAGTCAGGAGACTAATGACAGGTCAGCAAGTATCGCTCTGTCACTCAGTTGTGTGGAAATGCTGTCAGGATTCGAACCAGCGATTGAACAGCTAGTGCGATGAATATAACAGCACAATCAACCAACTGAGCTATAGAGGAGTCTAAATCTCTGCACTTTGGAAGGTGTATTTCAGCGTCTAAATCTCCATGACTTATTAAAATAAATTAAATATTGCGGGGCTTCGAACCAGCGCTTGCAACTGCGTGAGTACAGCAGCTTACCAAGTGAGCCATTTAGACACCCCATACTTCTATGTTTTGGAAGGTATATTTAAGCGTCTAATTCTGCAAGATTTGTAGTCATAAAGGTTATGACAATTATGGGACTCGACCCGGGGCCTACTGTATAAATTTTCAGTGACTCACCTCACCCACCATACAGTATTTTTTTTTTTTTTTTTTTTTACGTATCCGAATCTAGGTAAAGGCTCAGGGTCTATTTCTTGGGGGCAATGGCCCATCCCAAGGCCCAGTAGTCCTCCTACACCTCCACATGTCACCACTTCGGCGCTAACACCCACCGTCCATATTGAATACATGCTAGGTCTGTCTCATACAGGACTAGTGTACTGTTATTAGCGGGGGTACTTTTACGACATGTCGGCGGGTCATCCGGTAGATCATGAAAGTCTGCTTTTTAGTGGGTGCAAAACTGTACTTAAAGTATCTACGTTCCTGCCTTTACACATATATAGTGTAATATCATGGACAGTGAATCAGTAAACTGACTGTGCCTGTATAGGGCGAGATTTACTAAATGTACTTGAAAATAATATTTGTTTCCACTCACAGTGTGATGTTCTCGTGATGAGAAGAATTATAATGTTGCAAAAAATCATCATCATCATCATCATCATCATCATCATCATCATCATCATCATCATCATCATCTACTAAATAAAATAAAAGATGTATATCCCTGCATCATGCCTGGGTATTAGGCATGCTGTTTGCGTCTATGTTACACCGTAGTCTTTTCCACTGCACATGTTGTTGATGACTGAGGATTATTGCTTGAAAATTACCATTTATATGTGGAGAACATTTAACCATCATTTGTGCATAAATAAAGTACTTGATGCACATTGCCCTCTACACCTAAGGATTACGAAGTGGTTATATTGTGTACCGAATACTCTCTGTGTGTTTCCATAAAGTACCTTAGATAAATGTATCCTATACCATATACCCGTCGGTCGGCATGTGCTACTGAACAGGTTCATAAGAAGGAAATATACACTGGGTTTATTCAGATAATAAAGGATCCCTCTGTGAGTCACAGACTATACTAGATTATATAGTCATGGTAAAGCTGAAGATGAAATTAATGTATATTTGAAAGAAGAGACTGGAAGATCTGAATAGAGGAGTCAGTGGAAGTTGTCGGCGTTGGCGTAAGAACAAGGAAAATAAAGAAAATGATAAGAAAGATTACATATTTTTTATTTTTCATTATAAGTTTGAAAAATTTTGAATTTTGTAACAATTATCTCATTTTCATTAAGATGAATTAAATCTCATGATACTCAGCCAATCAGCCGTGAGCCGCGCGTTCTCTTAGATCCCTCTTCACTGCCTTCACCAGGTGATACACGGCAGCTGCAACCGACACCACCAGCCCTACAGGCACCACAACAATCACCAGTCCGAGACCCAACACCTGGAAACATACCTGTAGGGCATACAGTCCCACCCCCTTCACTATCATCAAACTAATCCTACCCACTCTCACCCCCACCCTCTTGAGCTTCTTCCTCACCTTCTCACCCACTCTCAGCATGTTCATCCCACCCGCACAGTCAGGAGACTAATGACAGGTCAGCAAGTATCGCTCTGTCACTCAGTTGTGTGGAAATGCTGTCAGGATTCGAACCAGCGATTGAACAGCTAGTGCGATGAATATAACAGCACAATCAACCAACTGAGCTATAGAGGAGTCTAAATCTCTGCACTTTGGAAGGTGTATTTCAGCGTCTAAATCTCCATGACTTATTAAAATAAATTAAATATTGCGGGGCTTCGAACCAGCGCTTGCAACTGCGTGAGTACAGCAGCTTACCAAGTGAGCCATTTAGACACCCCATACTTCTATGTTTTGGAAGGTATATTTAAGCGTCTAATTCTGCAAGATTTGTAGTCATAAAGGTTATGACAATTATGGGACTCGACCCGGGGCCTACTGTATAAATTTTCAGTGACTCACCTCACCCACCATACAGTATTTTTTTTTTTTTTTAATTTATTTTTTTTACGTATCCGAATCTAGGTAAAGGCTCAGGGTCTATTTCTTGGGGGCAATGGCCCATCCCAAGGCCCAGTAGTCCTCCTACACCTCCACATGTCACCACTTCGGCGCTAACACCCACCGTCCATATTGAATACATGCTAGGTCTGTCTCATACAGGACTAGTGTACTGTTATTAGCGGGGGTACTTTTACGACATGTCGGCGGGTCATCCGGTAGATCATGAAAGTCTGCTTTTTAGTGGGTGCAAAACTGTACTTAAAGTATCTACGTTCCTGCCTTTACACATATATAGTGTAATATCATGGACAGTGAATCAGTAAACTGACTGTGCCTGTATAGGGCGAGATTTACTAAATGTACTTGAAAATAATATTTGTTTCCACTCACAGTGTGATGTTCTCGTGATGAGAAGAATTATAATGTTGCAAAAATTCTATCATCATCATCATCATCATCATCATCATCATCATCATCATCATCATCATCTACTAAATAAAATAAAAGATGTATATCCCTGCATCATGCCTGGGTATTAGGCATGCTGTTTGCGTCTATGTTACACCGTAGTCTTTTCCACTGCACATGTTGTTGATGACTGAGGATTATTGCTTGAAAATTACCATTTATATGTGGAGAACATTTAACCATCATTTGTGCATAAATAAAGTACTTGATGCACATTGCCCTCTACACCTAAGGATTACGAAGTGGTTATATTGTGTACCGAATACTCTGTGTGTTTCCATAAAGTACCTTAGATAAATGTATCCTATACCATATACCCGTCGGTCGGCATGTGCTACTGAACAGGTTCATAAGAAGGAAATATACACTGGGTTTATTCAGATAATAAAGGATCCCTCTGTGAGTCACAGACTATACTAGATTATATAGTCATGGTAAAGCTGAAGATGAAATTAATGTATATTTGAAAGAAGAGACTGGAAGATCTGAATAGAGGAGTCAGTGGAAGTTGTCGGCGTTGGCGTAAGAACAAGGAAAATAAAGAAAATGATAAGAAAGATTACATATTTTTTATTTTTCATTATAAGTTTGAAAAATTTTGAATTTTGTAACAATTATCTCATTTTCATTAAGATGAATTAAATCTCATGATACTCAGCCAATCAGCCGTGAGCCGCGCGTTCTCTTAGATCCCTCTTCACTGCCTTCACCAGGTGATACACGGCAGCTGCAACCGACACCACCAGCCCTACAGGCACCACAACAATCACCAGTCCGAGACCCAACACCTGGAAACATACCTGTAGGGCATACAGTCCCACCCCCTTCACTATCATCAAACTAATCCTACCCACTCTCACCCCCACCCTCTTGAGCTTCTTCCTCACCTTCTCACCCACTCTCAGCATGTTCATCCCACCCGCACAGTCAGGAGACTAATGACAGGTCAGCAAGTATCGCTCTGTCACTCAGTTGTGTGGAAATGCTGTCAGGATTCGAACCAGCGATTGAACAGCTAGTGCGATGAATATAACAGCACAATCAACCAACTGAGCTATAGAGGAGTCTAAATCTCTGCACTTTGGAAGGTGTATTTCAGCGTCTAAATCTCCATGACTTATTAAAATAAATTAAATATTGCGGGGCTTCGAACCAGCGCTTGCAACTGCGTGAGTACAGCAGCTTACCAAGTGAGCCATTTAGACACCCCATACTTCTATGTTTTGGAAGGTATATTTAAGCGTCTAATTCTGCAAGATTTGTAGTCATAAAGGTTATGACAATTATGGGACTCGACCCGGGGCCTACTGTATAAATTTTCAGTGACTCACCTCACCCACCATACAGTATTTTTTTTTTTTTTTTTTTTTTTTTACGTATCCGAATCTAGGTAAAGGCTCAGGGTCTATTTCTTGGGGGCAATGGCCCATCCCAAGGCCCAGTAGTCCTCCTACACCTCCACATGTCACCACTTCGGCGCTAACACCCACCGTCCATATTGAATACATGCTAGGTCTGTCTCATACAGGACTAGTGTACTGTTATTAGCGGGGGTACTTTTACGACATGTCGGCGGGTCATCCGGTAGATCATGAAAGTCTGCTTTTTAGTGGGTGCAAAACTGTACTTAAAGTATCTACGTTCCTGCCTTTACACATATATAGTGTAATATCATGGACAGTGAATCAGTAAACTGACTGTGCCTGTATAGGGCGAGATTTACTAAATGTACTTGAAAATAATATTTGTTTCCACTCACAGTGTGATGTTCTCGTGATGAGAAGAATTATAATGTTGCAAAAATTCTATCATCATCATCATCATCATCATCATCATCATCATCATCATCATCATCATCATCATCATCATCATCATCATCATCATCATCATCTACTAAATAAAATAAAAGATGTATATCCCTGCATCATGCCTGGGTATTAGGCATGCTGTTTGCGTCTATGTTACACCGTAGTCTTTTCCACTGCACATGTTGTTGATGACTGAGGATTATTGCTTGAAAATTACCATTTATATGTGGAGAACATTTAACCATCATTTGTGCATAAATAAAGTACTTGATGCACATTGCCCTCTACACCTAAGGATTACGAAGTGGTTATATTGTGTACCGAATACTCTGTGTGTTTCCATAAAGTACCTTAGATAAATGTATCCTATACCATATACCCGTCGGTCGGCATGTGCTACTGAACAGGTTCATAAGAAGGAAATATACACTGGGTTTATTCAGATAATAAAGGATCCCTCTGTGAGTCACAGACTATACTAGATTATATAGTCATGGTAAAGCTGAAGATGAAATTAATGTATATTTGAAAGAAGAGACTGGAAGATCTGAATAGAGGAGTCAGTGGAAGTTGTCGGCGTTGGCGTAAGAACAAGGAAAATAAAGAAAATGATAAGAAAGATTACATATTTTTTATTTTTCATTATAAGTTTGAAAAATTTTGAATTTTGTAACAATTATCTCATTTTCATTAAGATGAATTAAATCTCATGATACTCAGCCAATCAGCCGTGAGCCGCGCGTTCTCTTAGATCCCTCTTCACTGCCTTCACCAGGTGATACACGGCAGCTGCAACCGACACCACCAGCCCTACAGGCACCACAACAATCACCAGTCCGAGACCCAACACCTGGAAACATACCTGTAGGGCATACAGTCCCACCCCCTTCACTATCATCAAACTAATCCTACCCACTCTCACCCCCACCCTCTTGAGCTTCTTCCTCACCTTCTCACCCACTCTCAGCATGTTCATCCCACCCGCACAGTCAGGAGACTAATGACAGGTCAGCAAGTATCGCTCTGTCACTCAGTTGTGTGGAAATGCTGTCAGGATTCGAACCAGCGATTGAACAGCTAGTGCGATGAATATAACAGCACAATCAACCAACTGAGCTATAGAGGAGTCTAAATCTCTGCACTTTGGAAGGTGTATTTCAGCGTCTAAATCTCCATGACTTATTAAAATAAATTAAATATTGCGGGGCTTCGAACCAGCGCTTGCAACTGCGTGAGTACAGCAGCTTACCAAGTGAGCCATTTAGACACCCCATACTTCTATGTTTTGGAAGGTATATTTAAGCGTCTAATTCTGCAAGATTTGTAGTCATAAAGGTTATGACAATTATGGGACTCGACCCGGGGCCTACTGTATAAATTTTCAGTGACTCACCTCACCCACCATACAGTATTTTTTTTTTTTTTTTTTTTTTTTTACGTATCCGAATCTAGGTAAAGGCTCAGGGTCTATTTCTTGGGGGCAATGGCCCATCCCAAGGCCCAGTAGTCCTCCTACACCTCCACATGTCACCACTTCGGCGCTAACACCCACCGTCCATATTGAATACATGCTAGGTCTGTCTCATACAGGACTAGTGTACTGTTATTAGCGGGGGTACTTTTACGACATGTCGGCGGGTCATCCGGTAGATCATGAAAGTCTGCTTTTTAGTGGGTGCAAAACTGTACTTAAAGTATCTACGTTCCTGCCTTTACACATATATAGTGTAATATCATGGACAGTGAATCAGTAAACTGACTGTGCCTGTATAGGGCGAGATTTACTAAATGTACTTGAAAATAATATTTGTTTCCACTCACAGTGTGATGTTCTCGTGATGAGAAGAATTATAATGTTGCAAAAATTCCATCATCATCATCATCATCATCATCATCATCATCATCATCATCTACTAAATAAAATAAAAGATGTATATCCCTGCATCATGCCTGGGTATTAGGCATGCTGTTTGCGTCTATGTTACACCGTAGTCTTTTCCACTGCACATGTTGTTGATGACTGAGGATTATTGCTTGAAAATTACCATTTATATGTGGAGAACATTTAACCATCATTTGTGCATAAATAAAGTACTTGATGCACATTGCCCTCTACACCTAAGGATTACGAAGTGGTTATATTGTGTACCGAATACTCTGTGTGTTTCCATAAAGTACCTTAGATAAATGTATCCTATACCATATACCCGTCGGTCGGCATGTGCTACTGAACAGGTTCATAAGAAGGAAATATACACTGGGTTTATTCAGATAATAAAGGATCCCTCTGTGAGTCACAGACTATACTAGATTATATAGTCATGGTAAAGCTGAAGATGAAATTAATGTATATTTGAAAGAAGAGACTGGAAGATCTGAATAGAGGAGTCAGTGGAAGTTGTCGGCGTTGGCGTAAGAACAAGGAAAATAAAGAAAATGATAAGAAAGATTACATATTTTTTATTTTTCATTATAAGTTTGAAAAATTTTGAATTTTGTAACAATTATCTCATTTTCATTAAGATGAATTAAATCTCATGATACTCAGCCAATCAGCCGTGAGCCGCGCGTTCTCTTAGATCCCTCTTCACTGCCTTCACCAGGTGATACACGGCAGCTGCAACCGACACCACCAGCCCTACAGGCACCACAACAATCACCAGTCCGAGACCCAACACCTGGAAACATACCTGTAGGGCATACAGTCCCACCCCCTTCACTATCATCAAACTAATCCTACCCACTCTCACCCCCACCCTCTTGAGCTTCTTCCTCACCTTCTCACCCACTCTCAGCATGTTCATCCCACCCGCACAGTCAGGAGACTAATGACAGGTCAGCAAGTATCGCTCTGTCACTCAGTTGTGTGGAAATGCTGTCAGGATTCGAACCAGCGATTGAACAGCTAGTGCGATGAATATAACAGCACAATCAACCAACTGAGCTATAGAGGAGTCTAAATCTCTGCACTTTGGAAGGTGTATTTCAGCGTCTAAATCTCCATGACTTATTAAAATAAATTAAATATTGCGGGGCTTCGAACCAGCGCTTGCAACTGCGTGAGTACAGCAGCTTACCAAGTGAGCCATTTAGACACCCCATACTTCTATGTTTTGGAAGGTATATTTAAGCGTCTAATTCTGCAAGATTTGTAGTCATAAAGGTTATGACAATTATGGGACTCGACCCGGGGCCTACTGTATAAATTTTCAGTGACTCACCTCACCCACCATACAGTATTTTTTTTTTTTTTTTTTTTTTTTTTTTTTACGTATCCGAATCTAGGTAAAGGCTCAGGGTCTATTTCTTGGGGGCAATGGCCCATCCCAAGGCCCAGTAGTCCTCCTACACCTCCACATGTCACCACTTCGGCGCTAACACCCACCGTCCATATTGAATACATGCTAGGTCTGTCTCATACAGGACTAGTGTACTGTTATTAGCGGGGGTACTTTTACGACATGTCGGCGGGTCATCCGGTAGATCATGAAAGTCTGCTTTTTAGTGGGTGCAAAACTGTACTTAAAGTATCTACGTTCCTGCCTTTACACATATATAGTGTAATATCATGGACAGTGAATCAGTAAACTGACTGTGCCTGTATAGGGCGAGATTTACTAAATGTACTTGAAAATAATATTTGTTTCCACTCACAGTGTGATGTTCTCGTGATGAGAAGAATTATAATGTTGCAAAAATTCTATCATCATCATCATCATCATCATCATCATCATCATCATCATCATCATCTACTAAATAAAATAAAAGATGTATATCCCTGCATCATGCCTGGGTATTAGGCATGCTGTTTGCGTCTATGTTACACCGTAGTCTTTTCCACTGCACATGTTGTTGATGACTGAGGATTATTGCTTGAAAATTACCATTTATATGTGGAGAACATTTAACCATCATTTGTGCATAAATAAAGTACTTGATGCACATTGCCCTCTACACCTAAGGATTACGAAGTGGTTATATTGTGTACCGAATACTCTGTGTGTTTCCATAAAGTACCTTAGATAAATGTATCCTATACCATATACCCGTCGGTCGGCATGTGCTACTGAACAGGTTCATAAGAAGGAAATATACACTGGGTTTATTCAGATAATAAAGGATCCCTCTGTGAGTCACAGACTATACTAGATTATATAGTCATGGTAAAGCTGAAGATGAAATTAATGTATATTTGAAAGAAGAGACTGGAAGATCTGAATAGAGGAGTCAGTGGAAGTTGTCGGCGTTGGCGTAAGAACAAGGAAAATAAAGAAAATGATAAGAAAGATTACATATTTTTTATTTTTCATTATAAGTTTGAAAAATTTTGAATTTTGTAACAATTATCTCATTTTCATTAAGATGAATTAAATCTCATGATACTCAGCCAATCAGCCGTGAGCCGCGCGTTCTCTTAGATCCCTCTTCACTGCCTTCACCAGGTGATACACGGCAGCTGCAACCGACACCACCAGCCCTACAGGCACCACAACAATCACCAGTCCGAGACCCAACACCTGGAAACATACCTGTAGGGCATACAGTCCCACCCCCTTCACTATCATCAAACTAATCCTACCCACTCTCACCCCCACCCTCTTGAGCTTCTTCCTCACCTTCTCACCCACTCTCAGCATGTTCATCCCACCCGCACAGTCAGGAGACTAATGACAGGTCAGCAAGTATCGCTCTGTCACTCAGTTGTGTGGAAATGCTGTCAGGATTCGAACCAGCGATTGAACAGCTAGTGCGATGAATATAACAGCACAATCAACCAACTGAGCTATAGAGGAGTCTAAATCTCTGCACTTTGGAAGGTGTATTTCAGCGTCTAAATCTCCATGACTTATTAAAATAAATTAAATATTGCGGGGCTTCGAACCAGCGCTTGCAACTGCGTGAGTACAGCAGCTTACCAAGTGAGCCATTTAGACACCCCATACTTCTATGTTTTGGAAGGTATATTTAAGCGTCTAATTCTGCAAGATTTGTAGTCATAAAGGTTATGACAATTATGGGACTCGACCCGGGGCCTACTGTATAAATTTTCAGTGACTCACCTCACCCACCATACAGTATTTTTATTTTTTTTTTAATTTATTTTTTTTTACGTATCCGAATCTAGGTAAAGGCTCAGGGTCTATTTCTTGGGGGCAATGGCCCATCCCAAGGCCCAGTAGTCCTCCTACACCTCCACATGTCACCACTTCGGTGCTAACACCCACCGTCCATATTGAATACATGCTAGGTCTGTCTCATACAGGACTAGTGTACTGTTATTAGCGGGGGTACTTTTACGACATGTCGGCGGGTCATCCGGTAGATCATGAAAGTCTGCTTTTTAGTGGGTGCAAAACTGTACTTAAAGTATCTACGTTCCTGCCTTTACACATATATAGTGTAATATCATGGACAGTGAATCAGTAAACTGACTGTGCCTGTATAGGGCGAGATTTACTAAATGTACTTGAAAATAATATTTGTTTCCACTCACAGTGTGATGTTCTCGTGATGAGAAGAATTATAATGTTGCAAAATCATCATCATCATCATCATCATCATCATCATCATCATCATCATCATCATCATCATCATCATCATCATCATCATCATCATCATCATCATCATCTACTAAATAAAATAAAAGATGTATATCCCTGCATCATGCCTGGGTATTAGGCATGCTGTTTGCGTCTATGTTACACCGTAGTCTTTTCCACTGCACATGTTGTTGATGACTGAGGATTATTGCTTGAAAATTACCATTTATATGTGGAGAACATTTAACCATCATTTGTGCATAAATAAAGTACTTGATGCACATTGCCCTCTACACCTAAGGATTACGAAGTGGTTATATTGTGTACCGAATACTCTGTGTGTTTCCATAAAGTACCTTAGATAAATGTATCCTATACCATATACCCGTCGGTCGGCATGTGCTACTGAACAGGTTCATAAGAAGGAAATATACACTGGGTTTATTCAGATAATAAAGGATCCCTCTGTGAGTCACAGACTATACTAGATTATATAGTCATGGTAAAGCTGAAGATGAAATTAATGTATATTTGAAAGAAGAGACTGGAAGATCTGAATAGAGGAGTCAGTGGAAGTTGTCGGCGTTGGCGTAAGAACAAGGAAAATAAAGAAAATGATAAGAAAGATTACATATTTTTTATTTTTCATTATAAGTTTGAAAAATTTTGAATTTTGTAACAATTATCTCATTTTCATTAAGATGAATTAAATCTCATGATACTCAGCCAATCAGCCGTGAGCCGCGCGTTCTCTTAGATCCCTCTTCACTGCCTTCACCAGGTGATACACGGCAGCTGCAACCGACACCACCAGCCCTACAGGCACCACAACAATCACCAGTCCGAGACCCAACACCTGGAAACATACCTGTAGGGCATACAGTCCCACCCCCTTCACTATCATCAAACTAATCCTACCCACTCTCACCCCCACCCTCTTGAGCTTCTTCCTCACCTTCTCACCCACTCTCAGCATGTTCATCCCACCCGCACAGTCAGGAGACTAATGACAGGTCAGCAAGTATCGCTCTGTCACTCAGTTGTGTGGAAATGCTGTCAGGATTCGAACCAGCGATTGAACAGCTAGTGCGATGAATATAACAGCACAATCAACCAACTGAGCTATAGAGGAGTCTAAATCTCTGCACTTTGGAAGGTGTATTTCAGCGTCTAAATCTCCATGACTTATTAAAATAAATTAAATATTGCGGGGCTTCGAACCAGCGCTTGCAACTGCGTGAGTACAGCAGCTTACCAAGTGAGCCATTTAGACACCCCATACTTCTATGTTTTGGAAGGTATATTTAAGCGTCTAATTCTGCAAGATTTGTAGTCATAAAGGTTATGACAATTATGGGACTCGACCCGGGGCCTACTGTATAAATTTTCAGTGACTCACCTCACCCACCATACAGTATTTTTTTTTTTTTTTTTTTTTTTTTTTTACGTATCCGAATCTAGGTAAAGGCTCAGGGTCTATTTCTTGGGGGCAATGGCCCATCCCAAGGCCCAGTAGTCCTCCTACACCTCCACATGTCACCACTTCGGCGCTAACACCCACCGTCCATATTGAATACATGCTAGGTCTGTCTCATACAGGACTAGTGTACTGTTATTAGCGGGGGTACTTTTACGACATGTCGGCGGGTCATCCGGTAGATCATGAAAGTCTGCTTTTTAGTGGGTGCAAAACTGTACTTAAAGTATCTACGTTCCTGCCTTTACACATATATAGTGTAATATCATGGACAGTGAATCAGTAAACTGACTGTGCCTGTATAGGGCGAGATTTACTAAATGTACTTGAAAATAATATTTGTTTCCACTCACAGTGTGATGTTCTCGTGATGAGAAGAATTATAATGTTGCAAAAATTCTATCATCATCATCATCATCATCATCATCATCATCATCATCATCTACTAAATAAAATAAAAGATGTATATCCCTGCATCATGCCTGGGTATTAGGCATGCTGTTTGCGTCTATGTTACACCGTAGTCTTTTCCACTGCACATGTTGTTGATGACTGAGGATTATTGCTTGAAAATTACCATTTATATGTGGAGAACATTTAACCATCATTTGTGCATAAATAAAGTACTTGATGCACATTGCCCTCTACACCTAAGGATTACGAAGTGGTTATATTGTGTACCGAATACTCTGTGTGTTTCCATAAAGTACCTTAGATAAATGTATCCTATACCATATACCCGTCGGTCGGCATGTGCTACTGAACAGGTTCATAAGAAGGAAATATACACTGGGTTTATTCAGATAATAAAGGATCCCTCTGTGAGTCACAGACTATACTAGATTATATAGTCATGGTAAAGCTGAAGATGAAATTAATGTATATTTGAAAGAAGAGACTGGAAGATCTGAATAGAGGAGTCAGTGGAAGTTGTCGGCGTTGGCGTAAGAACAAGGAAAATAAAGAAAATGATAAGAAAGATTACATATTTTTTATTTTTCATTATAAGTTTGAAAAATTTTGAATTTTGTAACAATTATCTCATTTTCATTAAGATGAATTAAATCTCATGATACTCAGCCAATCAGCCGTGAGCCGCGCGTTCTCTTAGATCCCTCTTCACTGCCTTCACCAGGTGATACACGGCAGCTGCAACCGACACCACCAGCCCTACAGGCACCACAACAATCACCAGTCCGAGACCCAACACCTGGAAACATACCTGTAGGGCATACAGTCCCACCCCCTTCACTATCATCAAACTAATCCTACCCACTCTCACCCCCACCCTCTTGAGCTTCTTCCTCACCTTCTCACCCACTCTCAGCATGTTCATCCCACCCGCACAGTCAGGAGACTAATGACAGGTCAGCAAGTATCGCTCTGTCACTCAGTTGTGTGGAAATGCTGTCAGGATTCGAACCAGCGATTGAACAGCTAGTGCGATGAATATAACAGCACAATCAACCAACTGAGCTATAGAGGAGTCTAAATCTCTGCACTTTGGAAGGTGTATTTCAGCGTCTAAATCTCCATGACTTATTAAAATAAATTAAATATTGCGGGGCTTCGAACCAGCGCTTGCAACTGCGTGAGTACAGCAGCTTACCAAGTGAGCCATTTAGACACCCCATACTTCTATGTTTTGGAAGGTATATTTAAGCGTCTAATTCTGCAAGATTTGTAGTCATAAAGGTTATGACAATTATGGGACTCGACCCGGGGCCTACTGTATAAATTTTCAGTGACTCACCTCACCCACCATACAGTATTTTTTTTTTTTTTTATTTATTTTTTTTACGTATCCGAATCTAGGTAAAGGCTCAGGGTCTATTTCTTGGGGGCAATGGCCCATCCCAAGGCCCAGTAGTCCTCCTACACCTCCACATGTCACCACTTCGGTGCTAACACCCACCGTCCATATTGAATACATGCTAGGTCTGTCTCATACAGGACTAGTGTACTGTTATTAGCGGGGGTACTTTTACGACATGTCGGCGGGTCATCCGGTAGATCATGAAAGTCTGCTTTTTAGTGGGTGCAAAACTGTACTTAAAGTATCTACGTTCCTGCCTTTACACATATATAGTGTAATATCATGGACAGTGAATCAGTAAACTGACTGTGCCTGTATAGGGCGAGATTTACTAAATGTACTTGAAAATAATATTTGTTTCCACTCACAGTGTGATGTTCTCGTGATGAGAAGAATTATAATGTTGCAAAAATTCTATCATCATCATCATCATCATCATCATCATCATCATCATCTACTAAATAAAATAAAAGATGTATATCCCTGCATCATGCCTGGGTATTAGGCATGCTGTTTGCGTCTATGTTACACCGTAGTCTTTTCCACTGCACATGTTGTTGATGACTGAGGATTATTGCTTGAAAATTACCATTTATATGTGGAGAACATTTAACCATCATTTGTGCATAAATAAAGTACTTGATGCACATTGCCCTCTACACCTAAGGATTACGAAGTGGTTATATTGTGTACCGAATACTCTCTGTGTTTCCATAAAGTACCTTAGATAAATGTATCCTATACCATATACCCGTCGGTCGGCATGTGCTACTGAACAGGTTCATAAGAAGGAAATATACACTGGGTTTATTCAGATAATAAAGGATCCCTCTGTGAGTCACAGACTATACTAGATTATATAGTCATGGTAAAGCTGAAGATGAAATTAATGTATATTTGAAAGAAGAGACTGGAAGATCTGAATAGAGGAGTCAGTGGAAGTTGTCGGCGTTGGCGTAAGAACAAGGAAAATAAAGAAAATGATAAGAAAGATTACATATTTTTTATTTTTCATTATAAGTTTGAAAAATTTTGAATTTTGTAACAATTATCTCATTTTCATTAAGATGAATTAAATCTCATGATACTCAGCCAATCAGCCGTGAGCCGCGCGTTCTCTTAGATCCCTCTTCACTGCCTTCACCAGGTGATACACGGCAGCTGCAACCGACACCACCAGCCCTACAGGCACCACAACAATCACCAGTCCGAGACCCAACACCTGGAAACATACCTGTAGGGCATACAGTCCCACCCCCTTCACTATCATCAAACTAATCCTACCCACTCTCACCCCCACCCTCTTGAGCTTCTTCCTCACCTTCTCACCCACTCTCAGCATGTTCATCCCACCCGCACAGTCAGGAGACTAATGACAGGTCAGCAAGTATCGCTCTGTCACTCAGTTGTGTGGAAATGCTGTCAGGATTCGAACCAGCGATTGAACAGCTAGTGCGATGAATATAACAGCACAATCAACCAACTGAGCTATAGAGGAGTCTAAATCTCTGCACTTTGGAAGGTGTATTTCAGCGTCTAAATCTCCATGACTTATTAAAATAAATTAAATATTGCGGGGCTTCGAACCAGCGCTTGCAACTGCGTGAGTACAGCAGCTTACCAAGTGAGCCATTTAGACACCCCATACTTCTATGTTTTGGAAGGTATATTTAAGCGTCTAATTCTGCAAGATTTGTAGTCATAAAGGTTATGACAATTATGGGACTCGACCCGGGGCCTACTGTATAAATTTTCAGTGACTCACCTCACCCACCATACAGTTTTTTTTTTTTTTTTTTTTTTTTTTTTTTTTTTTACGTATCCGAATCTAGGTAAAGGCTCAGGGTCTATTTCTTGGGGGCAATGGCCCATCCCAAGGCCCAGTAGTCCTCCTACACCTCCACATGTCACCACTTCGGCGCTAACACCCACCGTCCATATTGAATACATGCTAGGTCTGTCTCATACAGGACTAGTGTACTGTTATTAGCGGGGGTACTTTTACGACATGTCGGCGGGTCATCCGGTAGATCATGAAAGTCTGCTTTTTAGTGGGTGCAAAACTGTACTTAAAGTATCTACGTTCCTGCCTTTACACATATATAGTGTAATATCATGGACAGTGAATCAGTAAACTGACTGTGCCTGTATAGGGCGAGATTTACTAAATGTACTTGAAAATAATATTTGTTTCCACTCACAGTGTGATGTTCTCGTGATGAGAAGAATTATAATGTTGCAAAAATTCTATCATCATCATCATCATCATCATCATCATCATCATCATCATCATCATCATCATCATCATCATCATCATCATCATCATCATCATCATCATCATCATCATCATCATCATCTACTAAATAAAATAAAAGATGTATATCCCTGCATCATGCCTGGGTATTAGGCATGCTGTTTGCGTCTATGTTACACCGTAGTCTTTTCCACTGCACATGTTGTTGATGACTGAGGATTATTGCTTGAAAATTACCATTTATATGTGGAGAACATTTAACCATCATTTGTGCATAAATAAAGTACTTGATGCACATTGCCCTCTACACCTAAGGATTACGAAGTGGTTATATTGTGTACCGAATACTCTGTGTGTTTCCATAAAGTACCTTAGATAAATGTATCCTATACCATATACCCGTCGGTCGGCATGTGCTACTGAACAGGTTCATAAGAAGGAAATATACACTGGGTTTATTCAGATAATAAAGGATCCCTCTGTGAGTCACAGACTATACTAGATTATATAGTCATGGTAAAGCTGAAGATGAAATTAATGTATATTTGAAACAAGAGACTGGAAGATCTGAATAGAGGAGTCAGTGGAAGTTGTCGGCGTTGGCGTAAGAACAAGGAAAATAAAGAAAATGAAAAGAAAGATTACATATTTTTTATTTTTCATTATAAGTTTGAAAAATTTTGAATTTTGTAACAATTATCTCATTTTCATTAAGATGAATTAAATCTCATGATACTCAGCCAATCAGCCGTGAGCCGCGCGTTCTCTTAGATCCCTCTTCACTGCCTTCACCAGGTGATACACGGCAGCTGCAACCGACACCACCAGCCCTACAGGCACCACAACAATCACCAGTCCGAGACCCAACACCTGGAAACATACCTGTAGGGCATACAGTCCCACCCCCTTCACTATCATCAAACTAATCCTACCCACTCTCACCCCCACCCTCTTGAGCTTCTTCCTCACCTTCTCACCCACTCTCAGCATGTTCATCCCACCCGCACAGTCAGGAGACTAATGACAGGTCAGCAAGTATCGCTCTGTCACTCAGTTGTGTGGAAATGCTGTCAGGATTCGAACCAGCGATTGAACAGCTAGTGCGATGAATATAACAGCACAATCAACCAACTGAGCTATAGAGGAGTCTAAATCTCTGCACTTTGGAAGGTGTATTTCAGCGTCTAAATCTCCATGACTTATTAAAATAAATTAAATATTGCGGGGCTTCGAACCAGCGCTTGCAACTGCGTGAGTACAGCAGCTTACCAAGTGAGCCATTTAGACACCCCATACTTCTATGTTTTGGAAGGTATATTTAAGCGTCTAATTCTGCAAGATTTGTAGTCATAAAGGTTATGACAATTATGGGACTCGACCCGGGGCCTACTGTATAAATTTTCAGTGACTCACCTCACCCACCATACAGTATTTTTTTTTATTTATTTATTTATTTTTTTTACGTATCCGAATCTAGGTAAAGGCTCAGGGTCTATTTCTTGGGGGCAATGGCCCATCCCAAGGCCCAGTAGTCCTCCTACACCTCCACATGTCACCACTTCGGCGCTAACACCCACCGTCCATATTGAATACATGCTAGGTCTGTCTCATACAGGACTAGTGTACTGTTATTAGCGGGGGTACTTTTACGACATGTCGGCGGGTCATCCGGTAGATCATGAAAGTCTGCTTTTTAGTGGGTGCAAAACTGTACTTAAAGTATCTACGTTCCTGCCTTTACACATATATAGTGTAATATCATGGACAGTGAATCAGTAAACTGACTGTGCCTGTATAGGGCGAGATTTACTAAATGTACTTGAAAATAATATTTGTTTCCACTCACAGTGTGATGTTCTCGTGATGAGAAGAATTATAATGTTGCAAAAATTCTATCATCATCATCATCATCATCATCATCATCATCATCATCATCATCATCATCATCATCATCATCATCTACTAAATAAAATAAAAGATGTATATCCCTGCATCATGCCTGGGTATTAGGCATGCTGTTTGCGTCTATGTTACACCGTAGTCTTTTCCACTGCACATGTTGTTGATGACTGAGGATTATTGCTTGAAAATTACCATTTATATGTGGAGAACATTTAACTATCATTTGTGCATAAATAAAGTACTTGATGCACATTGCCCTCTACACCTAAGGATTACGAAGTGGTTATATTGTGTACCGAATACTCTGTGTGTTTCCATAAAGTACCTTAGATAAATGTATCCTATACCATATACCCGTCGGTCGGCATGTGCTACTGAACAGGTTCATAAGAAGGAAATATACACTGGGTTTATTCAGATAATAAAGGATCCCTCTCTGTGTCACAGACTATACTAGATTATATAGTCATGGTAAAGCTGAAGATGAAATTAATGTATATTTGAAAGAAGAGACTGGAAGATCTGAATAGAGGAGTCAGTGGAAGTTGTCGGCGTTGGCGTAAGAACAAGGAAAATAAAGAAAATGATAAGAAAGATTACATATTTTTTATTCTTCATTATGAGTTTGAAAAATTTTGAATTTTGTAACAATTATCTCATTTTCATTAAGATGAATTAAATCTCATGATACTCAGCCAATCAGCCGTGAGCCGCGCGTTCTCTTAGATCCCTCTTCACTGCCTTCACCAGGTGATACACGGCAGCTGCAACCGACACCACCAGCCCTACAGGCACCACAACAATCACCAGTCCGAGACCCAACACCTGGAAACATACCTGTAGGGCATACAGTCCCACCCCCTTCACTATCATCAAACTAATCCTACCCACTCTCACCCCCACCCTCTTGAGCTCCTTCCTCACCTTCTCACCCACTCTCAGCATCTTCATCCCACCCGCACAGTCAGGGGACTAATGACAGGTCAGCAAGTATCGCTCTGTCACTCAGTTTTGCGGAAATGCTGCCAGGATTCGAACCAGCGATTGAACAGCTAGTGCGATGAATATAACAGCACAATCAACCAACTGAGCTATAGAGGAGTCTAAATCTCTGCACTTTGGAAGGTGTATTTCAGCGTCTAAATCTCCATGTCTTATTAAAATAAATTAAATATTGCGGGGCTTCGAACCAGCGCTTGCAACTGCGTGAGTACAGCAGCTTACCAAGTGAGCCATTTAGACACCCCATACTTCTATGTTTTGGAAGGTATATTTAAGCGTCTAATTCTGCAAGATTTGTAGTCATAAAGGTTATGACAATTATGGGACTCGACCCGGGGCCTACTGTATAAATTTTCAGTGACTCACCTCACCCACCATACAGTATTTTTTTTATTTATTTATTTATTTTTTTTACGTGTCCGAATCTGGGCAAAGGCTCAGGGTCTATTTCTTGGGGGCAATGGCCCATCCCAAGGCCCAGTAGTCCTCCTACACCTCCACATGTCACCACTTCGGCGCTAACACCCACCGACCATATTGAATACATGCTAGGTCTGTCTCATACAGGACTAGTGTACTGGTAATAGCGGGGGTACTTTTACGACATGTCGGCGGGTCATCCGGTAGATCATGAAAGTCTGCTTTTTAGTGGGTGCAAAACTGTACTTAAAGTATCTACGTTCCTGCCTTTACACATATATAGTGTAATATCATGGACAGTGAATCAGTAAACTGACTGTGCCTGTATAGGGCGAGATTTACTAAATGTACTTGAAATTAATATTTGTTTCCACTCACAGTGTGATGTGCTCGTGATGAGAAGAATTATAATGTTGCAAAAATTCTATCATCATCATCATCATCATCATCATCATCATCATCATCATCATCATCATCATCATCATCTACTAAATAAAATAAAAGATGTATATCCCTGCATCATGCCTGGGTATTAGGCATGCTGTTTGCGTCTATGTTACACCGTAGTCTTTTCCACTGCACATGTTGTTGATGACTGAGGATTATTGCTCGAAAAGTACCATTTATATGTGGAGAACATTTAACTATCATTTGTGCATAAATAAAGTACTTGATTCACATTGTCCTCTACACCTAAGGATTACGAAGTGGTTATATTGTGTACCGAATACTCTCTGTGTTTCCATAAAGTACCTTAGATAAATGTATCCTATACCATATACCCGTCGGTCGGCATGTGCTACTGAACAGGTTCATAAGAAGGAAATATACACTGGGTTTATTCAGATAATAAAGGATCCCTCTGTGAGTCACAGACTATACTAGATTATATGGTCATGGTAAAGCTGAAGATGAAATTAATGTATATTTGAAACAAGAGACTGGAAGATCTGAATAGAGGAGTCAGTGGAAGTTGTCGGCGTTGGCGTAAGAACAAGGAAAATAAAGAAAATGAAAAGAAAGATTACATATTTTTTATTTTTCATTATAAGTTTGAAAAATTTTGAATTTTGTAACAATTATCTCATTTTCATTAAGATGAATTAAATCTCATGATACTCAGCCAATCAGCCATGAGCCGCGCGTTCTCTTAGATCCCTCTTCACTGCCTTCACCAGGTGATACACGGCAGCTGCAACCGACACCACCAGCCCTACAGGCACCACAACAATCACCAGTCCGAGACCCAACACCTGGAAACATACCTGTAGGGCATACAGTCCCACCCCCTTCACTATCATCAAACTAATCCTACCCACTCTCACCCCCACCCTCTTGAGCTCCTTCCTCACCTTCTCACCCACTCTCAGCATCTTCATCCCACCTGCACAGTCAGGGGACTAATGACAGGTCAGCAAGTATCGCTCTGTCACTCAGTTGTGTGGAAATGCTGTCAGGATTCGAACCAGCGATTGAACAGCTAGTGCGATGAATATAACAGCACAATCAACCAACTGAGCTTTAGAGGAGTCTAAATCTCTGCACTTTGGAAGGTGTATTTCAGCGTCTAAATCTCCATGACTTACTAAAATAAATTAAATATTGCGGGGATTCGAACCAGCGCTTGCAACTGCGTGAGTACAGCAGCTTACCAAGTGAGCCATTTAGACACCCCACACCTCTATGTTTTGGAAGGTATATTTAAGCGTCTAATTCTGCAAGATTTGTAGTCATAAAGGTTATGACAATTATGGGACTCGACCCGGGGCCTACTGTATAAATTTTCAGTGACACCTCACCCAGCATACAGTATTTTTTTTTTTTTTTTTTTTTACGTGTCCGAATCTGGTCAAAGTCTCAGGGTCTATTTCTTGGGGGCAATGGCCCATCCCAAGGCCCAGTAGTCCTCCTACACCTCCACATGTCACCACTTCGGCGCTAACACCCATCGTCCATATTGAATACATGCTAGGTCTGTCTCATACAGGACTAGTGTACTGTTATTAGCGGGGGTACTTTTACGACATGTCGGCGGGTCATCCGGTAGATCATGAAAGTCTGCTTTTTAGTGGGTGCAAAACTGTACTTAAAGTATCTACGTTCCTTCCTTTACACATATATAGTGTAATATCATGGACACTGAATCAGTAAACTGATTGTGCCTGTATAGGGCACAAGGGAACAGTGGTTCACTGCACAGGACGGTACTGCAAAGTGGCGGTTACTTGACTGCATTTGATGGTTCTGCTCAACCGGACGGATTGGGGGTCAAACAATAACAACAGCAATGATGACGGATTATAAAATTTTGCATACTAGTAGTCCTACGTAATATCATAACAGTGCAAGACCTAACCTATAGTAAAATATAAAGTCCTGGTTATGGGGTTTGGGTTACTTATGTGATCTGTTATGTAAATATTACATACTTCTCTGGTTGCTGGGTTTATGTTGTGTAAATTTCGCTAAATCTCAGCTGACTACTCAAATCTGGTAGTCAATTGGACTACTTCTCTGTTTTTATATATCTCACACCCCACCCGCGATTCGAACCCCAGCTTTTCTAGTCATTCTCTTTCTTTGTCTGCAATGCACGACTGACTCCTCCTTGATGAAGAAGTTTGTGTCACCCAGTGAGGGTTGACTTGAAAACATTGGACCAGAATGTGTTGTACTGGGTTTGACCATGCTTGAAATGACATACAGTACTAACTAGAGTGGCTACTCAATGACCTGAATGGATGTAAACTGATGAGAACAGACACGAACTGATCTTAATGCACCATGGTTGATGTGACTGGGTTGAAATGGATGTGAAGGAATAAATGGACCGTTGTGTCCTGATGAAACCTACAGTAAACTAAACAAAATGAATCTGAATTAACTGAACTGGCCCCATTGGATCAGAATGCATCTGACTGCACCATTAATTGACCTGACTGGCCCTGAATGGACCTTGTGGCATGATTTGTTTTTTTTATTACTCATCTTTAGATTACTGTACTATACTGTAGTTAGACCAATAAAGTATTTACATATAAGAAGAATGGCCCAGGAAATTCAGCACCAGCACCGTACACTCATCTTCAGATTACCGTACTATACAGTAGTTAGACCAATAAAGTATTTACATATATGAAGAATGGCCCAGGAAATTCAACACCAGCACCGTACACTCGGTCTAATGGTCCGTCCACATGATCAGTGGACACGTGTGGTTTTGAAGCATGGTAATGAGAGTATGAATATGTTGAACAATAATCATGTAGACGTGATGAACTGAAACGCCTTCATTGCTTTATATATACTGTTCTAAGCATGATTAGTTACCATACTCAGAAACTGATGAGCAACGTGCTCGGCCACAACAGCTGCCCAAAGACCCAAATTTTGAACCATCCTCGTGCCCTTGACCTTTGACCTATTGCTTTGAAAATCAAATTACTTCACCTGATCCTCAACCCATCCGCCAAGTTTGGTTCAAATTAGATAAAAATTTTTAAGCTGACCATACCTGTAATGTGTGACTTGGACCTTAAACCTTTTGTTCTGAAAATAGAAAAAAAAAATGTATGCTAACCTCAAAGCCCTCCATTCTGGTTGGTTCAAACAGAATCACAACTGCTTGAGTCAAGTTGTGCAGTTCCCGTGAAAATGAAGCAGAGAGGGTTGGGACAAGGAGAGATACAGGGATAAATGGCGTAAATAGGATAAGAGAGAGAGAGAGAGAGAGAGAGAGAGAGAGAGAGAGTTGGAGCGAGGGGGGGGAGGGACAGAAAGAGACTGATTGATACAGTGATCAAAGATTTTTGGCGGCGCAATAGAGAAAGAAGGAGTTGGAGGAGGGGGAGGACAGGAGGGAAGGAAATGAAGAGAACCAGGCAGGAAGAGGGGAAGGCAAAGGCAGAGAACGAGAAGCACGAAAATACACAGAGTAAATTTAAGAACCCGAAAAAAAAAAAAAAAAAGTGGTGGAGAGTAAAACAAGACATTTTTCAGGCAAATATATGTAAATGGCCTTCATTCAGTCCATAGAAACTTCAGTCAACTTTGATGACCTACCATTCAGTTCTCTACTATGGTTCGTCTATTTATGAAAAGCGTTTCGGCGTTGTCCCTCTTGGGGAGTCCCCGTCTCACAGTGTTGCCATACTTTGTACTGGGCACCTTAATCGGATTCGAATAAAGGCGTAAATGACAACTCTCCCTCCCACACACCACTCTCCTCTCTGTCTGTCTGTCTGTCTCTGCATATAGAAACTGCATTTTTGGTAATTTATTTCTATAAAAAGTCTATACAGTTTTATGAATTATTAGAATTTGAAGAAAAGCCTCCTGACTGACTGTCTCTCTCTATCTAACATTATTTTTTATTAAGACTGATTTATTTTCCACACCACCTCTGAGGTTGAGGAAAAGCCTCCTGACTGTGTTGTTGCGCTCCTATTCAATTTCCACCACATTCCCTCCCTCCCTCCCTCCGTCTTGCCTTTTCTCCCTTATCTCCGGCCTCTCCAACCTCCCTCCCTCGCTGTCCGCCTATCCCCTTTATCTCCATTCCCTTTCCCTCCTCTCTCTCTCTGTTACTGTCTGTCTGTCAACATTATGTTTTTCTTATGAATGTGATACTTTCCGTAAAGTATGATGTTTTATTTGTTCTTTATAATTTCAACTTTTTTCCACACCACCTTTGAGGTAAATGTCAAGGCGCGTTTTTTTTTTTTTTTTTTTTAGAGGTTTTCCCCAGGAGGCCTAATCAACAGCTTCTGAAGGAACAATTATAGGTCCTCTGTTTGCCTTCTCTTCTAAAAAATACTTATTTACCTTGTAAATAAGTTCTTTTTCTCTACTGTGGAGCACACGAGAGCGAGTAGCAGGAGTAAGAGCATCCATCTCAGGTGGCGGCCAGAGTGGAAATGACCTGGATTAACAACACGGTCACTCTACCCTTACAAGCGTGGCAACGTTGGAAAGCAACGTTGCCAAGTGTTGTGGCATTTATAAAAAGTCATTGTTATTATTAGAAAAAAAAAACACATTTATAACACTATATAGCCTTATTAGAGAATTGAATATATATTAGCTGACATGATACAGGGATCTGGTAAATTACCAATATGCTGGGAATCGAACCAGGGACTCTCATGTGAGAGCCAGGCAGCATACCACTACACCACGACCATGTAAAAGTTAACTGGTTGTGGTGTAGTGGTATGCTGCCTGGCTCTCACCTGAGAGTCCCGGGTTCGATTCCGAGCATGTTGGTAATTTACCAGATGATTTTTCCTGTGTAAAGTACAGGTTTCTCTCTTCATTGTGACTGGCCGTAAGTGCCTGGGGTAGATTAAAGCATCTACTTGCCCGAGTGCCAGGGGGTTATCTCATCCTCTTCAGGCCCACAGTGGGGGCGGAGGGACATTGGTTACAAGATTGTGACAATGTTAGGTAACTTTTACCTGGTCGTGGTGTAGTGGTATGCTGCCTGGCCCTCACCTGAGAGTCCCGGGTTCGATTCCCAGCATATTGGTAATTTACCAGATGATTTTTCCTGTGTACACTACAGGTTTCTCTCTTCATGATATAGGGAGGTGTACACGTTTGGCAAGGAGACGGCCGAGGAAATTCCCAAGAGGGACAACGCCTAAACGCGCTTCATAAAATAGACAGATCAGGAAAAGGTAAAGCAGGCTCAGTGTGAGAGAGATTGAAAGAACAAGAAAAAAAATCTAATTTGAACGAAAAAAAAAAAAAAAAAAAAAAAAGGTGAAGTGAAATGTGACAAGCATCATAAATTCCCACCGTCACTAACTCAAGAGTTGCCATTGATCGCCAGCTAGTTCAATACGGAAGTCGGGCTACTCATGCAGAGACCACAGAAGTCGCATATCTATAAAAATCTCTCCCGTGATATTTAATGATATACTGTACGTAAGTTCTTCATGATATTATTCTTTAGTAGTTATACTAATTTCCTAGATATGCTTTAATGTGGTAAATGCAGGAAAAGGTTACTATAGCCGCCGTGAAAGCACACCTGGTGTGACAGCATTCATCACACATTTACAAGTCTCTAGCTGCACCTTTTGTTTGAAACCCATATAATTTAGCATTCTAAAAGAACAATGCTTCATCTCCAAAATGCTGAAGAATATCTACAAAGTTGTTCATATGAAAATCATACAATGTTTGAAGCCGAAATCGTGCAGAGACGAGACCGCCGGCCGAAATCCGACGATGCCAAGGGCTCCAAAATACCGTACAAAAACTCAAAACAACACACCAGTGGTGTACCCTGAACAGGGTATTCCTCTAGACTTCAGGAAATACTTTAGTCTAGGCACACTCCATTTTTCTCTGCAACGGTTTTCCATGATCTTTGTACAGTAGGTCCAGCGGGGCAGTAGGTACACGTGAGTTTGTTATTGTTTATAATCGTAACGTACGATCTTCTGCCGTGTCGTGCTAAAATTTCTTAATGAAGAATCGTTACATTTTCTCATAACACTGTGTATTTTGTTTTGATTGACATACATGAAATGGATGTAAAAATAAAGCTTATCGATATTTAAGGAGGGAAAGAATAATAACCGTCCCCAAACCGAGATGGTAGACTCAGCCCACCATTTCTTTACTTTCCTTGACTATAATACAGCCTCTCTTCCTTGTAGCAGTGACTAAAATAATGTTGTTATAATTTCTCCCTTTTAGTGACACAGAGGGCACATAAACTGAACGGAGTTTAGTAGACCGACTTTGATGTCGAAAATTAAATAATCTGGTGAAGAGTGGCAGTTTTTTCTTGGTTAGTGACATCGGGAATTTTCTCAGACTGTGAAGTTAAGTTGTATGATGAAAGATATTGAACCATCGATCAGAAGAAAATGTCGTTGTGGGAGCAAATGTAATGGAATATAAAACGTCGTCGTTGTAAAACGTAAGTCCATAAATTCACCGACATGGCCATGAGGTGAAACTGTGGATGAGAGAAATGAGGTGATAAAGTACCAGGTTAGAGAAGTATCCACACACTGATACTTAAGTTACCCCTCAGACGTTGGGAAGCCACCTATAAGTTGAATGAAATCATCTGGTGATAGTAAGCAGGAAGTTATTATTCCTGCTGCTGTCAGTAAGAAGGATGGCAGTATTTTTAAAGTCCCCAGTCATGATAGAATTATGGGGAGGGTTGAGAGCTGTACTACACTTGTACAGCCTGGGAGGTGTAAAAGGGGAACGTGAATGTAATTATATATATATATATATATATATATATATATATATATATATATATATATATATATATATATATATATATATATATATATATATATATCATACTTGGGACCAGATTGACACTAAGTGGCTGTATTTCTGTCGTGTCATTCTGGAAAAGTGATGGTGTTGTTTGTGCTGTCTCTGTAGAGGACTGATGGGTGAATGTATGTAATGAGGCCTCCTACAAGGACTTTCTGGGTGGATGTGATTTGAATGTCCCGAGTTTGTTGTGTGCTTGTCAGCTCTTTCTTTCTTTTTTTTTCCTTGTAGGAGTGCTATGTGCATGTCGTGGTCGTGAAGGAATTGTTGTTTCTGATTTTTTTTTTTTGTGCAGGTCATCAGTGTTTACCTGTAATATGTTGGTGCATGTTTCAGGCAGTGTACTCTGGTGTTTTTTTATTTTTTTTATTTTTATTTTTTTGTAGGTGTAGTGCTTGTGTACATGGACTGGCTTGTCATGTCTGTAATTGAGTGGGGAGGGAGGTGGAGTGGGTGGGAGGAGTTGTTTGGTGTAACAGGAGTGTTTGTGGATGTCCTGCACCTGCCACACACCCGTGCGTTGAGGTTAGCTAATGCTGTGCCTGCAATGCGGATCTATTCCCCGCAAGAAGTGCACTGAACAGATCCACATGTTTGTCTTGTGCTTGTGCAATGCAGGGTGTAAACAGGGCCTATCAGTCGTGTGAGCTGCTCAGTACTGCTTTTAACGTCTCTGGCTAATGTGCATGCAGAGAAATGACCGCCAGAGAGTCATTACTCTTAGTGTAAAGAACATCACATGAAACAGCTGCCCCTACGCGGAGACGCCACCTTGCAGCCAAGCTGGACCGCAGTCCTCCTCACAGGACTCAGGTCAGGATGAAAAGGTTTTGTTCTCAGGCAGGAGTCACGTCTGCCTCCCTCCACCCAGGGCAACGGCGACATCACAGGAATGCTCCGTTCCACCACCCTTTCCAAAAAGTTAAACACACACACACACACACACACACATGACATAAAAGTAATGAAAAACACACACCAGTGAATGCACACTACATAGCCAAGCCCCCCTTCAAAATAAGTAAATAAACAAAGAAAGAATTAAATACAGCCCAAGTCAGGGCAGATACTCCTAAGCTGTCAGACCTTCTAGGAAGTACCACTGCTGTTGTTGGCAGGAACTCTTCTGTGTCGCGCTGGAAGGTGGTGTTAAAGAAAGGTAAGGAAGTGGTGATGGTGGTTTTAGTAATTTTAGGCATACAAGAGCGTGCACTGAGGTTATTATGACTGTATATTGTGGAAACCTGGATGTGATGTGGTGGAAGGTGATATTAGAGAAGGTTAAGGTAATAGTTGGCAGTAACTGTTGGCATATTGGAGGATTCATAGTGTGTACTATGGTTGTTATTATTAACTGTGTATTGTAGTGTGTTTCTACCGGTTGTGACTTTTGTCAATTAGCTGTCAACTAACTGGAAGTTGGTGATGAGAACGTCATGAGGTTAGTTGTGATGGGTCGTAGTAGTTGCTGGCATAATGGTGGCTGTGTAATGTAGTTATTTGAAGTGGTGTGCATTGTTGCATGGTTGTTGTGTCTATGAATATTGTAGGGTGGTTGTTGTACTATTGTTATATGCTGTAAATTAATTATAATTACTTGGTGGCGTTGGTACTAATTGTTGGCACACTATTGTGTGCTTATTGGTAACTGTTACTACGGTAGTGTAAATAATGATTATTGGTACTGTAGTGTACTAGAGCGAGTAAGGTGGTGTTGATGGTAACTGTTGGGAAACCAGAGTGAGCAATGTGGGTTTTAGTGAGTGTAGATTATGTGACGTAAATATTGTTACTGCGGGTATCCCTAAGTGGTTATTAGGTAGTGGAATGGTACTAGAAGAGACTGCGGTATTGAACTGTGTGAAATATTCGATATTTCAAGACAGGCTATAAATAATTCATTTCCACGGTTTTCCTAGCAGCCATGGCTCACTGGGTTAGAGCGCTCTGTTCTGACCAAAGGGTCGGAGGATCGAATCCACCCAAGTGTCATTGGTAGACATCAGGAAGGGCATCCGGTCATAAAATGCTACACGCTCCAATCCAAAAGTCCTCTACCCAGAGGCAACGCCTTAGCCCTTCGGGGATACCTGGCGTAAAACCAAATTATTATTATTTTTTTTTTATTTTAGCTCTAGTAATGATAAGTACACACGATTGGTCTGAATGGGATACAATAATGTGGCCGATTTAAGCCATTTAAATGAAATGTATTCTTATGGCAGAATAATTTCGTGTGGCAGTAGTCATAGTAAGACAGAAAGAGGCCTGGATGGAATATAGGAGGGTGTGTGGTGTGGTTATCAGTGATATGTGTATTATGTTAGGTAGTCGGGTGTGATGGAGTGTGGTGATGTGGAAGGTATTGGTAGTAGTGGCAGTGGCTGATGTAACTACCAGCATATTAGTGAGTGTGTGGCCTACGATGTTTACCTGTTATCGTTATATATTGTCCGGTACTTTTTAGTGACTGTAATACAGTATAGCTGAGCAGTTATTTGTAACTGTGTGCATGTTGGATGCTTAATAGTAACTCTTTACACTGTTCAGTGAGTATTAGTGAATATTTATATCGGTGAGTTGTTAGTAGCAATTGCGTTTGTCGATGGGTGGATATAAGTGGCTGTGTGTTTTGTGGGTCATGAAGAGAGATTATGTTTACTGCGTACTGGGTAATACAGACCACATATTTCGTTTGAGTAATTGGCATTTTGTTGATAGTTCTCTCGCTTTTTTTTTTTTTTCCATGTATCTGGATTTTGCCTCACTCATCTTAAGGCAAGAGAAAAGGTTATGATGATAATGATGGTGTTGGTTAATAGTAGCTTGCCTGTTGCTGGTATGTTGCATTATCCACTGTGCATAATGTACCATACACACAAATGATCTGAATAACTGGACTAATTCATTAAGGATCATCGACTTATTGCATTTTCGTTTGGGTATTGAAGCTACGCGTTGCCCATTACCATCAGGTAAAAACAAACACAGTCTGGTGGCAGCAAAAGCATACTTGACTCTTTATGGATCCTGAAAACCAGCCTCGTGAATCAAAAACAACCAACACTGATGTCAATGTCTTTTTTTTTTTTTTTTTTTTCAAAATAGTCATCAGTGTTAATAGCTGTGGATGTGACACTGATTTGAAGAGCATAACAATGAAAAGCTGGAGAAGTAACAGAACCTTAGGGAATATATATATATATATATATATATATATATATATATATATATATATATATATATATATATATATATTATGGAGCCTTTGTGGTAGAGTGTGTGTTTCGTACATGGGTGAGCCAGGGTACGCGTCCCGGCAGGGTAATAAACTTTGGGAGTGTTCACCCGGCCACGTACTGCATTGGCGGACACAAGATACATTGGCTGTATCGTCCCGACTTCGGTCGGGATAGGCCGGTCCTGCAGTGGATACTCAAAAGGCTGATGATTATATATATATATATATATGATATATATATATATATATATATATATATATATATATATATATATATATATATATATATATATATATAGGCAATTGTACTTTCATACTAGCATTGTGTTAATTGAAAAGATATAAGGGTCTGGGCCGAATTTGCTGTAACAAAATCATTGCTGAACGGTGTGAATAGAATTCTTGCACTTGAACCGGTCTTGTGAAGAAAAGAAACAATCTCTTGTTATGACCGGTGATAATACTGTCACTACGTGTGGTGGCAGAATGGACTGAGTACTACTTAGCCCTGCTATGGAAAATTTCACTATCATATGGAAGAAGTATAGAATACTTACATATGAAAGTATTTGGGGAGGGAGCTTCCCTTTGAATAATTAAACCCCTTTAAAATCAAGAAGTTATCAAATGTAGTATTATAATTTTTTTTTTTTTCGGTAGCATATTTACACTGTAGTGAAATAATTTTTACATGTAAAAGAAGGCTACAGTTTTGTTTTAGCAGAATATAATCTGCAGTCTGTTCAAGGAATTGGCTGCTGTGGTTTTCAGCATATACATCCACAGTATCACCATATTGTCCAATTCATGCCTTTGGACACGGCAAATAAAGCGTGTCTATCTAAGGGGTACTTTGGGTACCTTGTTCTCACAATACCCATCGTAGGCCAGTAACGGGTCACTCATTGCCTTGCATATTTACACAAGGTTGCTTAGCAATGAGCCTCCATGCTATTAGTGGATCAGTGAAAATGCAACGCCGTAAAATACATGGAAATTGTATTTTTTACAGAAGAGGAAAAGAGGAAAGAAACACAAATTAAAAAATAATAATCCATACACCAAAATACACGTGTCCTTCATTCATAAAAAAAATCTTTAAGAGTTGGACTTGAACTGCTGTAGGTTGAAGTTTAGGGGGAAACTATTCAGAAGAAACGAGTCTCAAGGAGATGCAGTTCGGAGAATTAAAAAAATCTGGTAGGCAGAAGTTCTGCAATATGGAAGTGTGACAATCTAGTCACGAGCGCTACCAGATGCCCGTGTAGCATGGAGGAAGGCGTGGAGTGATGGCACAATCACTGAGCTCTCAGTGGTCACAATGGATGCAACCTCGTCTCTGCAATTTCCATAAAAGTATCTAAAATTATGCAAGGGAGGCAACATTCCCTCTTAACTGTTGGGGAGGTAGTTCATTTATAATAACAAGGTTATCAGTGATTCTTACAGTTTTGTTCTGAATTATGTCTAGTTGTTTTAGTGCAACCTCTCCACATCCACTCCACAAGGGTTAGCAATAGTCCAGTTGAGAGCAGACATGATATGTAATTTATAGTTGACTGCTCGTCAGTGAAGAAGTTACGGATTCTGTACAATATTCCAAATTTCTTTCAAGCGGTTTTAGCAAGTGATCTAACATGAGAAATTCAAATGAGGGCAATGTTAAAAAACAAAAAAAATCAACACAATGTTATTTTGTCCTCATTCAGTGATCTTGGATAAGTCTTGGTTGATGAAGATTGTTGTACTGAGCTATGAGTTAGAGATACTAAACTTTGTGAATTGGTGCTGAAGTGTGAAGAGCCGTGAAGTGTTAAGCCTTCTGCATATGAATTAATGGGATTATGGGCGATATATGAGATCATTAATACAGTTTGAATTAGAAATAGGGTTGCAGCCAGGAGTGATTTTTGTGGCAAGCCGGCATTAATTAGGTGGAAATTGGAATATACATCATTACTTTTACTCTTACCTTTCTATCGGTGAGATGAGGAAATCAGTGGAATAAAACATGATAGGCCATAGCAAGGGAGCTTGGATAGCAGAGAACGGGGCCACACTCTGGCAGAAGCTTTAGAAATATCAAGGGCTACTGCATGGGTTTCTCTGTTAGTCTGTTGACTGATGGATGGTATGCTTCAGGAGACTGAGTTTATCTACACTGGGTCTTTCATGGCGAAAACCTTATTGTCGGTCACTAATTAAGTTGTTGGATTCAAGATGTTTAGCAATGTGCTTATTAATTATAATCTCAATACTTTGCAAGGAGATGTGATAGCCATTGGTCTGTAATAAGAGAGGTCAGAGGAACTTCCTGTCCTCAGAACTGGGTGGATATTGGCTTCTTTCAAAGAATTAGAGAAGGATGAAGTATGTATGCATAGGCTGAATGATTTAGCTTGAATAGGAGCAATTCTGGGGAACACATTTTCAAAACAATTGGAGGAATTCCATCTGGACTTGGAGCTTTGTTGGTTGGTAAAATGTCTAGGATGAACTTTTTCGTATCTAGACTATATCTTAATTGGAGCAATTTCTGTAGAGTCAAGTTCTAGTACAGGGACGTTCTGACTGACATCCTCGAAGGTTAAATTTCTGGCAAATGTACTGGCAAGAATATTCGCTTTTCCACGTGGGTCATTGGGGGAAAGGGTGATGACTTATTAAAGTTTTTGTTAATGAGAACACTGAGAGTTGGCCAGACTAAATTATTATATTATCATTATTATAATTTAATAGTTTGGATGTTTAGTTGTAAAGAAAGTTTGGTTTAGCAAGATTAATTATTGCCTTTGCATTGTTTCTAGTAATTTTAAATTGGCTGAAGGATTCAGATGATTTTTATTTTAAACAGAAGTTATATGCTAAGGGCTTTTGGGTCGCTGCTCTGACACAATTGCTGTCAAACCATTCTGGGAAGTCCGATCTTTTAGCAAACTGTTGACTGGATACGAACAATTTCATAACGACTTATAATGTCATTATTGTGGGACTGGGTAGAACTGACGTCCGTGGAGGAAGAAAGACTGCCATGGCGTATCAGCAAGAGAGTTTCTAAGTCCTTGCCAGTCTGCCCTATCAAAGTGCCACTTGGTCACCCTGACAGGTTCAGAACGGGGAGGTTTGGGGTAACAGACTGATGAGACACTGTTGGGATTGTGGTCTGAGGATCGAAGTGGTGACAGTACTCTTACCCTGTACTGATATGGGTTATTTGTCAGGAATACGTCCAAGAGATAAGTGTCATGGTGAGGATTGTCTGGTATTCTGGTTGTTTGTTTTACCACTTGCGTGAGACTGAAGGTATGAAGTGTATGGTTGAGTGTTGATTAACAGAGAGAGGGCACAGAGTGACTGATTGGTGATGAGCAGTGTGGTTTTAGGAGAGGGAGGGGATGCGTGAATCAGATGTTTGCTCTAAGAGAGGTGTGTGCAAAGTAATTGGCTAAATGTAAGGATGTGTTTTGGGCGTTCATGGATTTAGAGAAAGCATAAGATGGAACTGATAGGGAGGTTTTGTGGACTGTGTTGAGTTTATATGGACTAGGTGGTAGGTTGTTAAAAGGAGTAAAAAGTTTTTATGTACATATTAGAGCGTGTGTAAAAGTGCGAAATGCCGTGAGTGACTGGTTACCCGTGAGAGCGGGACTGAGATAGGGATGTGTGATGTCGCCTTGGTTGTTTGATAGTTATATGGATGGTGTTGTAAGGGAGGTGAATGAGAGTGTTAGGTAGAGATTTGGATCTTGTGAATGCTGATGTCAGAGGGTGGAATCTGAGTCAGCTGCCGTTTGCAGATAATAATGCACAGGTGGCTGATTCGGAGAAAGGACGGAGACAGTTGGCAGAGGAGTTTGGAGGGGTATGTGAAAGAAGGAAACTGAGATTAACTGAGAATAAGAGTAAAATGATGAGGTGTACGAGGTTGGTAGATGATGGGAGGATTAGTGTAGTTTTGAATGGTGAGTGACTTGAGGAGGTAGAGTGTTTTAAGTAAATATGGCCCCATGTTGCTGTGGATGGAAGAATAGATTTACAGGTGAAGTTTAGAATGAATGAAATAGGAAAGGTGGTGGGAGAAATTAAAAAAAAAAAAAAAAAGTGTTTAGATGTCGTTCGCCTAGAATGGATGAAAAGTGAAGGCTATACGAGGGTGTAGTGGTACCAACTGCATTATATGGGGCTGAAACATGGACTATGGGTGTTGCAGAGAGAAAGAGATTGAATGTAATGGAGATGAGGTGTCTGAGAAGTATGTATGGAGCGACGCATATGGATCGAGTGCGAAATGATAAAGTCCAAAGGATAACTGGAGTCATGTGACAAATGACTAATCGAGCTGAGCAGAGGGTGTTGGGGTGGTTTGGACATATGGAAAGGATGGATGAAGAGGGATTGATAACTGGATCTGATGTGAGAGATGTAAGGCTGCGAGGAAGACCACGAATATGATGTACGAACAGTGTGAAGAGAGCGTTATATGTGAGAGGGATGTCTGTAGGGCAAGGAAGAGTGGCTGCGCGTGACAGGGATGACTGGAGAGAAATTGTGAGTGTATAAATGGTGACGCGGCCCCATTAGAATGTCCTCAAGCACCTGGTCTGATCAGCTGATTGGGTCAGGTGTGGTGAAGGGGTTGGGTCCATTATGATGTGGCAGGGGTATACCAGCTCTGCTGTTGGGCCCTGCTGCTGATGTTGTTGGACTGCACTGCTCAGTTTACCCTCGTGCGGTGTGATGTGGTGAGGAGCGGTCCCCTCTCCTCTTAGGGGCTACAATATAAGTAAATCAGTGTGTGTGGATGAGTAACTTGGGAAGTGTGTCATCCTGTCTCGGCTAACCCCCTAAGAAGGATAAGCTTGGGTATATAGATAGATATAGCGAGATCAAACGATTCCGCAAACAGTTCGCAATCTAGATCAGTATTGTTTGTCCTGGCAGAACGCGATAGCCATTCTACACAATGGACGTTAAAAGCATCCAAGGCAGTAATTTCCGTGGAAAGGGTGAGGATAAGGTTAGTCAACTGTGTGGACATGGAGTCAAATACGCTGGGTTCTGAAGAAGCATTGGGAAAGCGACAACCAACACAGATACATCTGGCAATATTTTGGTAATTTGGTTTGCATATTGAATAACAAATTTTAGCTGAAGCGAAGTTCAAAATAGTGTAAACTGCATGCTTTGATCTGATATTACAACAGGTGCCACCCTTGTTACTGAAGTTTGTGAGGAGGTGGTAACCAGGAAAACTAAATGGGGATACATCAGTAGAGGGAAAGATTTGAGTTTCTGTGAGGAACAGGGCTAAAGGGGACACAAATTGGAGGAAAAAGTGAACAGAATTCTGGTTGGTACTACAACCATGGATACTGGTGAAATATAAGGCACAACCCGAGCTTCTACGCTGACGAGCATGAACATTATTTGCAATAAACGCTGTCGGCACAGCCTCTTGACTGTAGCCAGGAGGACTCTGTGCCGCCAGCCGTACCCTGCTGGTCGTGGCAGTGCGAGGTACAACCGAATTTGCCGATAATAATGCAGCAGCCATCGCAAAGGGGGGATGGAAACAGAAGGTGAGATGTAGTCTGGTGTAGACAGTTGGAGGTAGAAGTCTTATGAGAGTATGCTGGCCTACTCTGTGTTAATAACATCACTGAAAATATTCAGCAAAGGGAGATGGTCAGGGACAGGTCCTGAGGGCTGGTGAAATGGGAGTTTCAGCTCTCCGTCACCAACTTGCCATCCACCTCGGGAGCACCACCCTGTTCGACTGGTGCTGCAGTCTACTCCCTATTGACTTTATCCAAACTAATATAATGCTGAATTAATGAAGGCCAGGCAGAGGAACGGAAATTTTGCAGGCGACTGTACTTGTTTTACTAAGTAGTAGTAAACATAGTGCTAATAACTATACAGTAACACTCTGTTATAATAAACCATCACCATTGCCAAGATTCATATGCAAAGAACATGAAGGTAAAATTTCTGTGAACACCGTAAATTCGTAGAGTTACCAATTAACTGTATATTACATGAACAAGAAGTGATTCGCTGCAAATTAGATACTATCAGTTAATTTTCTTTTCGGTGGTTATAACCTGCCTGGTTCGGAAGTATGAGCAGCCACACATCATTAACACTGAACATGAGAGAGAGAGAGAGAGAGAGAGAGAGAGAGAGAGAGAGAGAGATGGTACGAACACAAGCAAAACTGGACCACTAGTGGGATAAAAAGTGACATAGTAAGGTTCAGCCCCTTCAATACGATAAGTCTGTGATAAACCCTAATAGTACAATCCCATGACGTATTGTATATTACATTATTGATACTAACTGCACGAGTGACGAGTCGTTCGTTCGAAGATTTCCTGCACCTACACTGTAGTGCAGGCCGGGCCATACATTAGCCCGGTCAGTGGGGTATGGGCTGATTAAAAAATAGTAAGTGGGGAGGACAGGACCTGGGGATTGCCCAGCACACACGTCCTGTCTCCTGACTGGCTTTGTGGTGTGTGTGAGTGACGAGTCGCCTTGGTGGAACGTAAGTAGTCAAGGAACTGACCACTTGCGAGTTCGGGGCTACAAGGAGGTTGAAAATATCGACACTGATAACTTTCGCACATCAGCATAAATTGCTTTTAAATAGATAAATAACGTATGAAAATGCTTTGACATAACATAAAGTATATCCTGGGCCACCTTATGAATCGATTTAGCTGTAAGGAAAACACCGAGCAATATTTTAAACCTAATGCAAAGATGACCGGTCATCGGAACGGTAATTTCCTTATTTACGTCTAAAAGGATGCATAACATTGTCCAGCAAGTATTTGATGCAATGCCAAAGCTAATTCCACACAATATTTACCTATTTTAAAGGCAATTTATGCTGATAACTCAAGACTAATCAGTGTTGATATTTTCAGCTTCCTTGTAGCCCAAAACTGGCAAGTGGCCAGTTACAACCCATCTCTTAGCTGGCATAAAAGGCTTCGTAGGTTAATTGTTTTACTTACTGTCCATATTTACACCTTTTGGCTTTCTAGTCGACCATATTATATCGTATTAATATCGACATAGTTTGCTGCAATATCAGGCAAGAGGATACTGAGTTGTAATGTGCTGAATAAATCACTAGGGGACAGGTGGTACGAGATGTCTAGATACATATAGAGTACGTCCATAACAACAAATTTCACCAATCCTTGTTGTAACAAGTGTCCCATTAACTGAGTCAATTCATCTGTTGGTAACAAAGCAAAATAAAGCCGTCACTGTAGTAAAGGTGACAGATGCGAACCTCATGTCGTGAAAGGGTTGCAAGTAATCGCGGTAACTTACCCATCACATCATCTTTATTCTTCCTGCCACTGGGTGGTTTATGCAGCTTCTTGGAGAAATCTCTTAGGCAGTAAGACAATCCTTTCACTGTGATGAAGTCTTTTTTGCTTTATTTTTGTCATCTTCAGTCAGTTTAATAGGATTTTCTCACACTGAGAAGGGTAATTATTGCCATAATCGTTACTACTACTAGCTTGTCCTAAGTTTAACTTTTTCAGACAAATGAAGTTTATTTTTTATTTATATATTTATTTATTTACAGACTCGGGTCCCTAAGACTCGTTCAAACTGAATAAAATGTTTGGTTTTGGTCGGAATAGAATACTACAGTTGTCCCCACAGGAGAAGACAAACCCTTAATCTTTTTTTTTTTTTTTTTTTTTTTTTAACTGATATTTCCAGATGATATTGTTGATCTTATGGAAGACTTTTGTGACTGAATAGGTTAATGAAATTCTCAACTTGTGAGTCCAAAACGTCTCTTCTAAGAAAACTGATGTCTAAGGGTTGACTAATACAAAATATATCATCAGACTGAAGGGGTTAAAGATGCCAGAATTATCACTCATATTCCTGTGACTCAGACTCACCCAAATACAGTGGTCTGGCGTTCATCGAAGTACAGTACTATAGACTGTTCAGCTTAACCTGGCCCAGATTTTTTTTTTTCTTCGGCAGCTTATTTCATATGTTAATAAGCTTAAGTAGACTGGCAATTATTGTTGGTTGGTCTCAAAGTGGGTTAGTGTATTAGGGTAAGTAGGCCCTCTGGTAAGTAGACAGACATGCCTTGGAGTAAGCCAGTGAGTATATTGGTATAAGTAGGCCACTGTGTAAGTAAATTAGTGTGTGGCGGTAAGTAAGCCTGGATGTATGTTGGCATATCACAATGTAAGTAACTAGGTTAGGTTATCAGTGTGGGTAGGTTAGTATATCAGAGTAAGTAAGTAGGTTAGTATATCAGTGTAAGTAGGTAAGTATATCAGTAAGTAGGTTTCTATATCAGAGTATGCTACCGTAGTATATCAGAGTATGTAAGTAGGTTCAGAGTAAGTATACCTCCAAGTAAGTAAACAAAGAAGTGTGGGCGTAAGTAGGTTAGTATATCAGAGTAAGTATGTAGGTTAGCATATCAGAGTAAGTGCGTTAGTATATCAGCGTAAGTAGGCAGTGTTTAGCGTGGGTTGTATCACGTTGAGCATATTAGGGTAATGGGTTGGAGTCCGCTGGGAAGGCTAGACATACATACATACATACATACATACATGTGCACCGTGGACTGTTAATACTGGATACAAATATGATACATAGATGATATATGTGTGGTACAAGACATACATACATACATACATACATACATACATGTGCACCGTGGATTGTTAATACTGGATACAAGGGGGATACAAATATGATACATAGATGACACATTTGTGATACAGGACATACACTTATATACATACATACGTACATACATATACTTGGCTAGACCAGATGAATACAAGAAATGTGGCGAGGATACATACATGATACATGTACAGTATAATACATGTCACACACATGACTTTTGTGTGTGTGTGTGTGTGTGTGTGTGTGTGTGTGTGTGTGTGTGTGTAGAAGAATAAACTTTCAAAAATATTTGGGAAAATTTACGAGAACAACAAAAGTTAACTACAACTTCTTCAACAGTGCAGTGTCAACATATTGGAAAGTTTTACCTTGACCTGCCTTGTCCTACCTTGACCTGCCTTGTCCTACCTTGACCTACCTTGACCTACATTGACCTGCCTTGATCTGCCTTGACCTACCTTGTCCTACCTTGACCATCCGTGACCTTTGACTTAAAAAATTGACCACTTATGGCCTCACTTGCTCCAGGACGTGTTAACATGACCAGGAAGTTTTATGCAAAATGCAGTGAATTTTTGACAGTTTCAGGGACAGTTTTATCATGCATTGAGAGAGAGAGAGAGAGAGAGAGAGAGAGAGAGAGAGAGAGAGAGAGGAGTGAAATATAGAGTAAAGAGTAGACCGAGGATGAGATGGAGTGGAGAGGTATATGAGAGAGGGGATGTGTGAGTTGAGGGAAGGGCAGCGTAATGGCAGAGGACAGGGCGGCATGGAGGCGATTTGTTTGTGTCCACCCTTTAAGGGATTAAGGCGTCTGGCTATAGATAAAATAGATAATAAAAATCCAACGAATTTCTAAAGAACATTTTTATAAGTAACTCTAAAGTAACCTTCTATGAAGTAATTATAATAAAAAGAGATAAAGAAAAGATAAAGAGATCAATTAAATATATAAATGAAATACTGACAACAAAGTAATAATAACGTTAGTTCAGCAAATAAATTACTGACCAAACCTTCAGTGATTTTCTCCCTTTGATTATTCAGGCAAAGTGTTGTTCATGCAGATTGGCAGCACATTACGTATGCATGCTGAGTCTCTCTCTCTCTCTCTCTCTCTCTCTCTCTCTTTAGATTAAGCTTTTTCTGGTGTTAATGTACCGTGGTGGCTGTCAGTATATCGGTATAAATATTTGATCTCTCTCTCTCTCTCTCTCTCTCTCTCTCTCTCTCTCTCTCTCTCTCTCTCTCTCTCTCTCTTCAATTTTCTGATATTAGATGTGAATATGAGACTGTCTGAGATTAATGATGATAAAGTACGTTAGCTCTCTCTTCCTACCAATTTGTCTGTCTGTCTGTCTGTCTCTCGTAACATTAAACCCGGACCACCTAAAAGGGACAGAATTGTCTTTGTCGTCCATAGATCGTATTTAAGCTGTTTTGGCGATTCCCTAAAACCTTTCCCTTAGCGATTTATTCCATGCATTACACTCATGTTCTCATATTTGCTGCAATCCATATTAAAACGAGGTAAAAAAAAAAAAACATGCCAGCAAATATTAAAAGCGCAATATGCAAAATAAATCGCTAAGGAAGAGGTGCTAGGAAGCCTCCCTATAATCTACCCCTCTCCTTTTCTCCCCAGGGGAGATGGAGAGCTTCCACCGAAACTGCGCCACCAACGACACCATCATGACCAACACGTGCGAGACCTACACCACCCGGGTCCTCATCCGCCGGGTCTGCGCCTGTGACTTCTCCTACTGCAACTCAGCCTCTAGTCTACGGTGGACGGGGCTACTAGTGGCGGTATCTCTAGAGGCGGTCCTCTGTTTGGGGTCTACTTGAGTCCCCCCTGATGTTAACTACTCCATTTTCCCTTTCCTTATCTCGTTTTCTCCTTCATGAGTTTTCCTGTTTCTCTTTTCCATTTTGTCTTCATGGTATTTTTCCTTCCTGTGGGATCTACACGAGTTCCCCCCTAATGTAACTTCCTCGCTTGTACTTTAGCCTCTTGTTTTCTCTGAGCTTTCCCTGTTTCTCTCTTCACGACTTCTTTCTTTCTTTCTTTCTTCCTTCCTTCCTTCCTAGATCTTTCCTTTTGTACGGGGCAGTTCTCTCTCTGTGATCTACGTAAGTCTCGCCTGCTATACTTTCTCCACTTTTTTTTTTTCTTTTTAGCCTGTCCCGGTTTCTCTAAGCTTTCCTTGTCTTTTAACTCTTCCTTTGCCTCTTATTTCTGCTTACTTACTCAGTTCTTTTGTCTCTAACTGGTGTCAGTATGAGTCTCCCATGATGTTTACCTTATCTTCATTTTCTTTGGTGTTTTCTAAGCTCGTTTATTTATTTATTTACTTCAATTTTCCTTTCTCCCTTCATTTTTTTTTTTTTCTGTTTCTTCCTGCCTTCCTTTCTCAGCCTTTTCTCCTTTAGATACAGTCCTCAGTCATGGATTTACATGAGTTTCCCAAAAGGTTTACGTCTCTCTCTCTCTCTCTCTCTCTCTACGAGAACTCAATCGTCTTTCAAAAACCCTTATAAAAAAGACCGCCCACCCAAGTGTCAGGGAATTAGAAATAGAGGGAGGAACTGGGAGGTAAAATACAAAGAAAAATAATGAAGAGAGAAAAAAAGAGAAATTGGAAGGAAAAATAAAGAGAGAAACTGGGAAGGCTTACAACTGGAACGATGGATCAGAGAGAGACAGAAAGAAGTGAGCCAAAAAGAGATGATATTTGAGATGAGATGAGCCAAGTCTGCCACGTGAGAAGAAATTTAAGATGAATGGAAAATGCCTTACAATGACTGAAAAAGTGTAGCAGAGAAGAGAAGTGAGCCGAGGAGAGAAGAGATTTGAGGTGAACTGAGAAAAGTGAGATCGTCTTTGAGCTAGAATTCAAGGACATCATTAAAATCTGGAAATCTGAGTGTCTGGAAGCTTTACAGCTGCTGGAGCTGTGAATCAGAGAGCAGAATTGAGCTGAGGTGAGACGAGGTGTGAGCTGAGAAAAGTGGGAATGTTTGTGAGCTAAGATTATAGAAGAATATGAAACCATGGAAAGATATAAGGCTTAAAATGACCAAAATATTGTGGGGGGGGGAAAGGCAAAATGAACTGAAATAAAAGAATAATGGAAATATGATGAGAAAAGTGAAGTTAGTTGAGCCTATAAATTAGAGCATAGAAGGATCTGAAATACTGGAATGTTAGAAAGCGTGAGAGTTAGCTGGTGAGTTAACTGAGTGAAGAAATTCATAGAAGATAAATTATATCTGTGAGGAAGAGAGAGTAAAAAATGAAAAAATGAAATCCAGACTCTTGGAACCATAGATGAAGTCTGAGTAAATAATGTTTAGTATACAGTAGTTCAAATATCTTAAAGAATATGAAAACAGATATCTAAAAGCCGATGAGTGAATTAATGCGAGATGTATCCCATTTTAGAGAGAAAAAGAGTCTAAAATTTGGAAATATGGCAGCCTGTGAGTAAAATGATATATATATATATATATATATATATATATATATATATATATATATATATAGAGAGAGAGAGAGAGAGAGAGAGAGAGAGAGAGAGAGAGAGAGAGAGAGTTTAAATATGGAAAAAAAGAAACAATGAAAAAAGTTGGAACTATGCATATCATTGGATAAATATATATGTATCTTTGAGTCAGGAAAAAAAAAAAAAATCAAGAAATCAGGAAGGTCTACTCGGTAATGGCTGGAAACAATGGTCATGAAGCTGAGGTGAGCTGAGGTGAAATAAAGCTTAACGTGAGATGATTAAAATGAGGTAAGTGAGCAAAGTGATATGAGAAATCTATACGAGTTTGTGAGAAAGGAAAATCTGAAAAAAAAAAAAAAAAAAAAAGACAGAGTGAGGGTTGAAGTTAGCTAGGATGAGTGAGGTGAAGTGAGTTGAACATGAATGAAGACGAGTGAAGTGACATGAAGTTCCAAGTCTGAGAGAATAATAAATAGCATGAAGAGACTGAAGCAAGAGAAGGGAAGTTAAAGACGAAGAGAGTGAAGAGAAGTTTTAAAATGAATGAATGGAGAGAAGGGTAGGGAAGTGGAAAGAAGTTCTGAGGTGAAGTGTCTATAGGTTAAATGAGGTGAAATGAAGTGTAAAGAAGTGAGGTGAGGGGAGACTAGGCTTGAGATTTAGTGATATGATGTGAGTAAAAAAAAAATGAAGGGTAATAAAGTATAATAAAGTGAGGTGAGGGGAGGAAAGGCTTGAGATGAGATGTAGGCTATAAAGTAAAAGGATGTTAGGGTAGAGAAATTAAATTAGTAAAAAAATGAACACGAGTAAAAATTTGTGAAGAAAAATGTCAGCACAAATTATAAGTAGTTGAAGCGAGGGAAGAGACATGAGGGGAGTGAAGTGAGATTGATACCCCTTCACCCCGATGGCCTGTATATTCTTGATGTCTCCAGACGGTTTTATTCAACTCTCCTATGCTCCATTCCCCCTAACTTGGCCCAATAAATTGCCGTCCTTCCATCTTGAATCCTGAGATGTAGATTAGATTACCACTAGAATATGATGCTAGTCACGAAGAAGTGCTATAGAGAGGATGCAGAGCCGTAGCACCGTTCTAGTCTCTAACATATCTTGCTAGCCACGAAGAAGAGCCCTGGAAAGGGTACAGGTCCGTAACACTATTTTCCTACCACCTACTCACGTAAAGTAAATTAAAAACATATACCTGAGGTGAATTAAGAAGTTGAATACAGTATATTGTTACTTTCACTCTTTTTGAAAAACTGCAATAAATTTCCTCCTTGGCTCAAAACCGTCTGAAGGTAGCGAGAGAGAGAGAGAGAGAGAGAGAGAGAGAGAGAGAGAGAGAGAGAATTCGGGCGTCCATTGAGAATTGGAGAAGGATTATTTTTTTTCATTTCAGTCTTGCCATTTCCAGACGCTTTTATACATCCTTACCCTTTTTTCCACCGTAGGGGTAAGGTAGAGTAAATAAACCCCTCCAATACGAGAGGCCTTTTTTTTTCCAGAACTGAAAAAATCGTCTGGAGGCAGCAAGAAAGAAAAAAAAAATACTTTGTAGTGAGATGTAAAAAAAAAAAAAATCTCTGAGTAGCAGGTTATAGATGGATGGACAGGGACCTAAAATTTGTAAGTGTAGGATGATAAGCTTGGAAATATTCAGTTACTCGTTCTCTTTGTAGTTCCTGTAAAACGAATCTTAGTTATGGCAGGAAATTTATTGCACGTCTGTGAATGCATGTAACGAATTCAGATGTTTGACAGGAAAATATTTGTGTTAGAAAAAAGGAAAGAAAAGAAAAAAAAAGGAAAAAGGAAAGAATTATAGTGTGTTGGGCTGCTCTCCAGAATTATTAAATAGGGTTACTTGACTTGGACTTTACTGAATGTCTTTTTCTGTATTTCTGGCACATGTGGAGTGTATTCACCTTTTTACGGCTGCTTACATGATCAGTATTGAAGTTAGATGTTGAATCGTTGCCACTGATGATTGTTTGAAATCTGGGTCATTCTGATTAATGGGGTAGTTAGAGGGGTGAGTAATTTGACAAGACCATCTACTACAGAGGGTCACTTCAGCACTAAAATTTAAAAAAAAGAAAGAAAAAAAGAATTTTTCAAGAAAACAGCACCACTTGGAAACACCACTGTGATATCTGATTGTGCTGGGGAAGCGAACAACCATTTCCCCTTGACTGGGATAGTTAGAGGGATAAGTATTTCGACAACACCATTAATGCAGACAGTCACTTCACCACCACAGCTAAGAAAAAGTGTCATTCTTCAAGACAACATCATTTTGAAACAAGCTTCAAAGCAACATTGTAGTTTGAAATACAACAGTTCGAATCAACACCATGCTTCGAAGCACCACACTTCAAAACAGCACCACGCTCTAAACCAACACATAATTTCAATGCAACACCACACTTTAAAGCAATGCCACACTTCAAAGAAACGCCACACTTCGAAGCAACACCTCATTTCAAAGCTGATCATGTAAGCCAGTCTTTTGCTTCATGAGTTTGAGTGCCATAAGGGGTTGTTAGAGGCCCAGGTTCGTGTCCTTTCACCGTTACGAGAGTGAGGTAGATATTTCCTTTTATACTGTCCCATTTACTTGTGGGTTACGATGATTATGATGATAAATTTTCCCATTTATTAGAGGTTAGGTTGATGATGTTCATGATACTGTATATTGTCCCAATCATTTGTGGGTTAGGATGTTGATGATGATGGTCATGATGATATATTGTCCCATTTATTTGTGGGTTAGGATGTTGATGATAATGATAATTATGACTGTTGTTAAGAGTGGTTTTTATCTCTTAAGGTTGCTTTACAGGATGCCTTTTAAAGTACTGTGTTCAGTCAGAAGAAGGACGTATTGCTGGAAGATGGATGATCAAAGTAACGACAAAAGACAACTCGTAATCTGATACTCCACACAAACAAACTGAACCACTACTCATTCTTGAGCATTTTTTTTTTCCGGCCTATCGACCATTGCGGCCAAAGCCCCTGGTCATTAGGGCCATATATATATATATATATATATATATATATATATATATATATATATATATATATATATATATATATATATATATACACCCTTGAGCATTTTATTCCAGCGACTTAAATTTTTTGGCATGTCCACCTGATTCACGTATGCTTGAACAACTTAATTAGGATGGGGGGGGGGGATCCTTTGAAACACTATGAATTGAAACAGCACTTCAAATCAACATAATGCTTCATATCATCATAAGGCTTTGAAACACTGTGCTTCAAAACAACATCATGCTTTGAATCAACACCAAACTTCACAACAACACCTGACTTTGCAACAATGTAATGCTTTAAAACACTTCAATACACGATGCTTCAGAACACAGTAACTTCAAAACAACACACCCAGTAATGCGTCAGATGATTATGTTTCAAAACTGTATTTCTTAAGCCATCAAAACCATGTATTTTTAAAACAACACCCAGTAATGCTGTATAATGCTTCAGTACATCATTCTGCTCCAACTTACCTCAGGTAAGCCATTCAAAACAATGTAACTTTAAAACAACATACCCAGTGATGCTTCGGAACATCACTGCTTTGAAATTGCATCAGGTAAGCCATGATAACATAACTTCAAGACAACACAACCAGTACTGTTTCAGAACATCACTTTGCTTCGAAACTGCGTCAGGTAAGCCATCAAAACAATATAACATTAAAACAACACACCAAGTAGTGCTTCACAAATTCTGTGCTTCAAAACTATACCAGGTAAGCCCTTAACAACACATAACTTCAAAACAAGCCCGGTAATCCTAAAAAATTGTTTGGAAACTATATCTTGTAAGTCAGCCTCTTTTATTTATTTATTTATTTTTTTCGCCCACTCGCCATTTTCGCACATCACTCCTCATGTGGGAAGCTGTCCACTTAACTCATTCAGTACTACAACATACTTCATTCTAGCTGATAACAGACGATTTTGTTCAGCTTGGGATGGGACCTCTAGTATTATGAGAGGGGTTAATATTAGTTGTGCTCATTTTACTTTAACCTGACTTAAATTTGCCAACATCCTATCTTGTTTGTTGAGTCGTAACACCAGCACTGGAGTAGGATGACAGTCATGGAGAAATGCTACGGGGATTACAGTATGTAGAGTTGTATTATTGTTTATGTCTAACTGACCTATATGTGAAAATTACAAGAAAATCTGGGCCAGGTTAATGTGAAAGAGGTATAGCTGTGAACGACGTTGCTACTAACACCTCACCCATCAACCCCTCCTTCATTGGAGACCAAGCTGAGGGAAATCGTCTGACAGCAGGAGTGAAATTCATATGTCCTGGTATTGAAGGGTTGAATTTTACTTTCCAGTACAAAGAACCTCACAGCGGATGCCCGGCGTGAGGTTAGCCCCTTCACCCCGAGAACGTCTTTTATTCTTGCTACCCTACTCTTTTTCTTTCTTTTTTTCTTTTAGGAGAGATGTCAGGTCATACAGGCAATATTTAACCCCTGGGGTTGGAATGACAGTGCTAATGAAGGCCGTATGGCAGATCAAAAATCATCGGTGCACACTTGGCGCGAAACAATTTGACAACACAGACGATAACTGCAGGAAAATGCTGTATGATTATTTACCACGCTGATACACCTTCGTTCACAAGGTTGACACACAGCACCTGTACAGATTTCGAGCCATTATAACTATACGCATAATCAGATGATAATGGATTAATTTTCATGAGAATTCACAACCTATATTAATTTTTTTTAATTCATCGTATCCTTCGTGTGAGATCTTTTTTTTTTTTTTTTTTTTTTCATTACATACGCCCTTTGTTTAAATAATGGACTTTTAATGGGCACACATAATCCCCACAGCTCCCGCTAATTTTGATAATCGCCTGACTATTGAGAATAAAATGTGAGAGCTGGCGCAATAGTCAAGGGGTTGGGGCAGTGGTTTTTAGTCTGGGGGGTATAATAATAAACATAGGTTTTAATAGTTATTTCGGCTCGACTGAAGAGAATATGCGGTATGTATGTCCCTTCTATCAAAATTAAAATATCTTCTGGCTACATTTCTAAGTCAAACAGCTTTATTGTTCATTACTGTTTGTGGGGATCTGGGCGAGAGGGGAATAAAACTGAAGGAGCCACAACGAATCTGATAAATGTCCAGTGGGGGTAATAGCAGTAATAGTAATGACTAAAGATAGTAGTAAAAGTAGTAATAATAGTAGTCATACTATTAGGAACATTAATAGGGGAAGTAAATCTGTGAATTACAGGGGTGTGCTTTAGTGCTCAGCTAGTCATGCCATAGGTTATAATATTTTGTAGGGGAAAGCTGTGTTGTCCCAGACCCTGTGTGTGTGTGTGTGTGTGTGTGTGTGTGTGCGTGTGTGTGTGTGTGTGTGTGTGTGTGTGTGTGTGTGTGACAGAAAGAGATGATGTTAATGGGAGGAGACGATGTTAATAGGAAGGGATGATGTTACTGGGTATGGGAGAGATAAGGGTTTTCTTAATGATATGCAATCGTCTGGGGTAACAAGAATATCATAGGAAAATGCGTCATCGGCGTGAAGAGGTTAATGGCAAGGGCCGTGTTCTAAGTGGTTTTGGAGGTCACTTAACACCTTTTCCATAGCGATTTATTCTAAGCATTACCCCTGAATATCGTCCTGTATAATATTGCCTCAAACTAAGTCGATATTAAAGAAATATTTAAAAAGAGATAACTAAAGAGATATTATGAGAGAGTTAATGAGATATTTAAAGACATTATAAAAGAGAATGCCAAGGTATAACAGACAGAATAAATCGCTAAGGAAATTGTGCTGCGACGTCTCATGCGCTACCTAGACTGAGGCCCATTATGTTCTGCTGTGGGAGCCTCTTAAATGCGACAGAGTAAGGTCGCATAAGCACCAGATGCTTGCGGGTGCGGGCGGGAGTTTGGCGTCACTGTTAACCATATATTGATGTAATTTGAAGGCTGGTTATCTCTTAGACATGTTGATTTGAAAGCCATCGTATTTTTACGGGTATTAATTTTCCTGGAGAGACTTTCCTTGGAGTTTTTTGCTTATCTTTCTGTTATGAAAAAAAAAAAAAAATGAATAGTTTTGCTAACACTGTTATAAAAAAAAAAAAAAATTGAGTTTTTTGCTCATCTTCCCAGCATTAAAGAAAACAGTCGAGTTTTTCGCTCATCCTCCTGTTTTAAAAAGAAGTTTTTAAAGTTTTCCGCTCATCTTACTGTGAAGAAGGGAAAATCTGAGGAATATTTTTTCCCCTCATCCTTCCATTATGAAAAAAAGGAAAATCGAAACTATCTCTAGGAAAGTGAATAAGCGTAATCCATATAAGGGCTAGCCTCAATGGACGCGGGAGGGTGCGGGAGGAAATGTATAGGGTTACAGCGATAAGATTTCCCGCCTGCACCAGCCATTGCCTGACCACACCCACCTGCACCAGCAAACTTGTGGTGTGGACGCGGATTGCAGTGCTTATTGGGGAGATTTTTAGGGCAGTACAGATATGAATTTCATTTTTATTTATTTATTTATTTATTCTTTCTGGTGCTTGAGAGGGACACCTTCACGTGGTGGCCCTGCTAAAACAGG
>NC_137069.1:31383053-31440553 GCF_032717465.1 Coenobita brevimanus
TTTTAATACGGGGGCGAGGTGGGCTGGGAGCACGCCAGCGCTTAGGAAAGGGCAAAAGGGCGGGAATATTGTAAAAGTAGATGATTTTTTGTGAAATTTTTGGAATGATGATTTTTTGTGAAATTTTTGAAAAGTAGATGATTTTTTTTATGGAATTATCAGAAAGTAGATTCATTTTTGAGATTTTCGAATAGATGATTTTTTTGTGTGAAATATCCAGAAAGTGGACTTTGTTAATGTTCACAAAGTGGATTTTGTTTAATGCTGGGAAAGTAAATTATTTTTAAAGGAATGCTCGAGAAGTAGATATTTTCTTACAGAATGTTCGAAAAGTAGATTTTTTTTTTTTTTTTTTGCGAAATGTTTGGAAAGCACATGATTTCTTAAATGGAATATTTGGAGAGTGGTTAGTTTTTACTTCCACATGTGTAGATTGGGTTAACTCTGAATATAATATAGTACAAAATGATAAACATAAATTCAGCTGGAAAAAAAAAAAAAGAAAAACAAATGATTAAACTGTTTGGTAAGTGGATTTTTTTTTATATGTCCAAGTGCATTGATTGTGTTTATTTTGAGAACCAGTATACAATAATAGTATATAAATAATAAACAAATTTATTTTAATAAAAAAAGTTTAAATTTTGGGAAAGGTTAATTTTTTTAATGTCTACCTGCTGAAATTGTTTTCACTTTGATAATGCTGTAGTAATAATAAAATAATAGATACAACCGGTATGTGGAAGTATGGTAAGGCAAGCATGTCCTGTTTAGGAAAATAAGTGGAAAGGTAGATGTGGTTTATGAGGGTGGAATATTATGTACAGTATGTCCATAAGCTGGAATGGTATTTTGCTTCAAGATACGGTAACAATAATATATAAATAAAATCAGCATATGGAAATAGCAAAGGTGGTAAGGTTAACATTCTCAGCTTAAAATACAGTAACTGATGGAAAGAGTACCATGTTCAGAAACTGGATTATTAATAATGTCCACATTTAATATATAAAATAAAAACAAATCCAGTTATGTGACAATAGGAAAGGGTGAAAAAAGTTAGTAAAGTGTATTTCATATGTAAATTAATTTAGGCAATAACTGAAATTACTGTGAAAAATTGGATTTTAAGTTTTGTCCACGTGCGATTTATAAATCAATAAAAACAAATTCAGTATGTGACAGCGTGGTGGGGTGAAAAGATTAGTATACTTGGAAGTAGCTAAATTAAACCAAAAACATGAATTACTTACTGGGAATATAAAATGGATTAATAATTTTGTCCACGATCTATAAAAAAAAAAATAATAATGTGTGGCAATAGGGAGGGGCAAAAAGCTTAGTATATTAGAAAGGTACCATAGCTAAATTAAACTCAGTAAATTAGTTACTGTACAAATACTCACTATACCTGTGAGTATGATCGTCCATCCATTTCAATAACCATAACAATGTGAGACAGGGTACATGTTATAGATTTTCCTCCCCATGCCTAAATGCAGTGTCCTTTTTATGAGTATTTTTTTTGTCGTTTTTAATTCTTGTAATATCATGGCTTTTAAAAAATTATTTTCCTGCTACTCTCAGGCGATTTTTTCGGCTTTGGGATGAAGTTCTGGTTATAAAGGGGTTAATAGGAGTACTTTTTTTTCCTTTGATACAAATATTTTGGAGGAAAAAAAAAGTTGGAAACAGCAGAAATAGACACAAAATGTTAGACTGGAAGAGTAATGTCCACAAAAAAAGACAAAAAATTGCCTATTAAAATTTTGTTGTTACCTATGAAGCTAAATTGCCAGTTCCACCAATACAAAGGACCAGTTTAAGGACAGAGTGGTCTGTAATCATATTCTTATAACCCCAGCAATGCCAGAGCTGTTTACTAGATATTGTCCAGCAGTAATGAGAATAAAGATATGGACAAGAGAATTTGTGTTAGGAAGGTTTAAGAATCACAGTTGTAGTTTTAGCTCCGACACATGAGCTAGTGATGGTTATAACAGTGAAAGGATAGTGAAACCTGTGAAAGGGTGGTGAAAACTGATGAAAGGCTGGTGAAAATTGAAATACTGATGAAAACCGTGAAAAGACTGATGAAAGGCTGATGAAAACTGGAAGAATGGTGAAAACAGTGAAAAGACCAATGAAAGACTGGTGAAAATTGAAAGAATGGTGAAAACCGTGAAAAGACTGTTGAAAACTATGAAAAGTTGGTGAAAAACTGTGAAATGATAAGAAACAGTGAAAAGCTGGTGAAAACTGAGAAGGAATGGTGAAAACTGTGAAAGGATATTGAAAATCGTGACAAGAGAGTGAAAAACTGTGAAAGGATGGTGAGAACTGTGAAAGGTTGATGGTGTTAGGATTTGGTGATAATCATGTGTGATATACGAGAAGCAACCTGCTTCGGCCCCCCCTCTCACTATACTCTGTTCACTTTAACTTGGCTCAGAATTGCCATCTCTCTCCATCTGTGAAACTCTTAGCTGTAACAAGTAAATAGAATACAGTTCTAGTCATGAAGAAGCGCTGCATAAAGCATGTAGGAGCCGCTGTAGAATTGTCTTATGCCATTGAGCTACAGCGAATGTTGCAAAATGTTGAAATATTTGGCCAAGTTAAGGTAAACGCACTATATGTACAGTTTTGATAACACCCACACCATTTACATGATCCTCTTTTTCATACTGTGTCATACGTGAGAAATAGATTTTATATAAAGAATACAGGTTTGTAATAGCTATAAAAGAGAGATGTATGTAAAAATTTATGTAGTATATTAAATAAAGATGATTATTCTCCCTTTCTCCCACCTCCCCTTAGTTACTTGGCCAAGGAAAGATTTATTTTCTTTTTTAGTTTAAGTCAATAAAATTTGACTGAATGTCATTAAAGATAGTGTATTATTATCCTTAGAATGATTCAGAGGCTGTTTGGTTTTATTGTTACTATAATAATAATAATAATAATAATAATTATTATTATTATTATTATTATTATTATTATTCAACCCTATACATCAATATTTATAAAATGAATGGTGTTGGAGAGGGACGCCTTCACTTGGTGGCACTGATATAACAGACGGTTCCACTACCTATAGTCGCGACGCACGACTCTGAAGTTGTCTTTATCGTACCGTGGCAACCTACCCGTCAACTGTGCTTCCGATTTCGTGTATAATATGATACACCTGTGATTCGTGTATAATATGTTCATGTATAATAATAATTGTATATAATATATTCGTGTATAATAATATGATTCGTGTATAATCTGATACGAAATCGGAAGCACAGTTCAGGGGAAGGTTGCCAGGGTACGATAATGACAACCTCAGAGTCGTGCGCCACAACTATATAAACACTAACATCCCTCAACTCCCTATCTCCCGGAAAGAGAAGGGTGGGCCACAAGAGGAGGGTAACATCAGCCTGCAGTCCACCGAGTTCGCGTCCTGATGAGCCTGGGACCAAAATAACATAAAAGAATAAGGTACGTAAATTTCATGATGACCGGAAATTACTTTTGAATTAACAAGTAGATGGAGAGTACTGAAGACTAACTTATATTCCTTTATGTAACGTTTTCATTTTGTACTAGATAATGTTTCTCTCTAATGCAAACCTCTAATTATTTATCATTAATTTCATGATATCTCTTATGCTTGCCATCCCAAGGTGACTGTGTTCAGCAAGGATGGCTGCTTGCCTGGGGCTTATGGGTTTACTTGGTTGGATCGGACTGACTAGGGTACCGCAACAACAATTACTCCTACTACTATTACCACTACTGCTACTACTAGTAATGCTACTACTACTACTACTACTACTACTGCTACTACTACTACTACTACTACTTCTAATACTGTTCTTCCACTAATTATTTACCACGACCACTACTACTACTACTACTACTATACTACTACTACTACTACTACTACTATTACTAACCCCCGTTACTAGTAGATGTTTCCCTAAATGTGAATAAAAGCGACCGGTGATAATCTATGTAAAATGATGAAACACGTCTCTGTGCTCGCCTGGTTAAGTGAAAATAAAATTGTTATGGACAGATTTTAATAATAATAATAATAATAATAATAGTAATAATAATAATAATAATAATAATAACAACAACAAAAACAAAACTCCAGTCATCTCTCTGGGGATCGAACCTGCGCAAGTCCGATACTCCGACAGGGGCATCCTGACCACTAGACCACCAGGCTGCTCCTTGATGTGGGTAAGTCCCGAGTTTTCGAACTAATATTAAGATTCAACATTTATTAATCCCTTCAATTACCAAGCACTCTCTTAAGGTAAATTAGGCTAAATAGTTTGAAAAAGGCAAGAAATAAATAAATAAATAAATAAAAATTAGTAAAAAATGTTTTGTAAAGAAAAAATAATAAAAATGGAAATAAAAAAGGCTATGTATAGGAAAACAATTAAAAATGATATGTCAGTGGGCCAACACCTGTGCCCAGTCGGACTTCTCTGTCTATCTATCTATCTATCTATCTGTCTGCGTATCTGTCTGTCTGTCTTTCTCAGTCCATCTAAACATCTGTCTATGTAGTTCAACCCCACACAACTCAGTTCTTGACAAGTGTAGTCAGCACGGAAGATCGATTTGACTAGTGACCATGGAGATTCAATCCTACCTCATAACTAAGGCTCATTGAAGTTCTTGTCATTCAGTGCCTAGTCACCTGAAGAAAGGCTGGTGGGCGTCCCATCCACAAAGTTTCATTAGATAGATAGATATATAAATAGGTAGATAAGTAGACAGATAGGTAGGTAGGTAGGAGAGAGAGAGAGAGAGAGAGAGAGAGAGAGAGAGAGAGAGAGAGAGAGAGAGAGAGACTAAATAAGACAGGCTATTCAGAGAAAAGTTTGGCGATGGACAGTTTGCTTGTCAGTGAGTGTTTCCAAGTTGCCCCCACTGACTGACAGGCGGGAGAGAATATGGATAGGTAGGTAGACAGATGGAAATAGATTTGTAGAGCTGAGTTGGGTTGTCAGAGAGGGGGTTGCAAGTTGCCCCCACTGACCAAAAAATAAATCGCAAAGGAAGAGGTGTTAGGGAGCTTCCTTAGTCGGCAGCCGAGGAGCCTTCCTCCCATTACTTCGAATTCCCATGGCAATCCAGCACAGCACTCCGGATTTCAGGATTTTTGTGGGATTACCAGCTGTTTGGCCTCTTGAGATGACTCTGTTCCTTCACCTTTCCATCCTTGTTCTGCATCTTGCTGGAATTGCTGTTATGTGGTCGAATTGTTTGAGTGGTAATAAAATGGAAAGTATTTGCCATACTGTGGTAGGTGGTGGCAACCATCATCCACATAATTGATGTAGTGCTGCCTACATTTTATTGCACCTGTATAATCATTTTTCTTTGTCTGCCCTCCTCTCTTCCTGTTTTTCCCATATCTCCTGTCACCTTTTATTACTCTTCTTTTATCATTCAGGTGGCTTTACATGGAGCAACAAGCCTGATGGTTTCCTGTAGGCCAGGATACCATTCACAACGCTGGGTGGTAACCATATAAATAAACCATCCGTGCTCCCTACGTGTCAACAAGTGGGTCGGCAGAGGGTTAGTGCCCCTCCCCGTAAAACAACTAACACAGTCAAACTGTCACTAGTTACGGGATTATGACGTTTGGATATAGATAGACAGATATATGAACTATACTGTGGGACTGTTGGAACTATTCTTTATTACACCTTGTGTTAGTAATTGCTCACGTAAGAACTTTACTAAGAATGCCAGAAGGTTTAATTAGCTTCAGTGAGATATTAACAGATAAAGTTTTCAAACTGATGAGAATTTTGATGTAAAAAATGACAAGCATATCTTCACTACAGGTAAGTTGACATCACGGTTCCAAACACGATGGTAATTTATCATTCTTCTTCTTCTTCTTCTTCTTATTATTATTATTATTATAGTAGTAACAGTAGTAGTAGTAGTAGTAGTACTTTGAACCTTTGTGTATCATACTTATTACTTCCCCCTATTCCCTTCCTAACACTACATTACGAGTGACTTGTTATTCGTGTCTTAACAGAAAAATTGTTTAAGTAAAATTTTACTGCAGACTAAATCATATTACAATACTGTAGCCAAGAGCTGGATAAGTTCATTTTGTAATTATTTTCCAACATAGCTTGACTTTCACCACGCCGAATTACTTCCTACTCATAGTTTTGGAGTTGTATGCGTGCTTACCAAGTCATCCACCATCTAAAATGCATATATTATATGCATTTTAGATGTAGGTATATGGCAACAGTGGCAAGATGGCCACCGCATAAACATTGAAGTACCTTGTATTTTGGTGTGTGTGTTTTTTTATGTTTATCGCGATTCTCGTTATTATTACCTGAACTGAGCATTTCACAAGCAATCTATCTATCTACATACCTAGGCTGCTTCCCCCAAGGAAAGGGAGGTAGCCGAGACAGGACGACACACTCCCCATTTGCTCATCCATTCAAACACATTCATTTGCATCTTAGCCCCAAAGGGAAGAACGGACAGATCCTCACCGCAACACACCGCACAAGGGTCAACTGCGCAATGCAATCAGTGACATCCGCAGCAGGGCCCGACAGCAGAGCTGGTTTACCCCTGCCACATCATAACAGACCCATCCCCTTACCCGCACCTGACCTGACCAGCTGATCAGACCAAATGCGGGAGAATATCCCCTCAGGGCTGCGTCATCATTTATTCATTCACAATTTCTCTCCATTTATTTCTGTCACGCACAGCCACTCTTCCTTGTTCAACAGACATCCCTCTTGCATCCAGCGCTCTCTTCACATTGTCCATCCAACCTATTCGTGGTCTTCCTCTCAGCCTTACACCTCTCACATCAGATCTAGTTATCTTTTTCACAAATCGGTCATTATCCATTCTCTCCATATGCCCAAACCATCTCAACACCCTCTGCTCAACTCTACCTGCCATCTCCCGAACAACTCCAGTTCTCCTTCGCACTTCATCATTTCGCACTCGATCCATATGAGTCACTCCACACATACTCCTCAGACACCTCATCTCCGTTACATTCAAACTTTTCCTCTCTGCTACACCCATATAATAATGATTAATCATTATTTTGTCAGCCCCATATAACGCAGTCGGTACCACAACACCCTCATACAGCCTTCTCTTTACATCCATTCTAAGCGAACAACATCTAAACACTTTTTTCATTCCTCCCAGCACCTTTCCTACTTCATTTATTCTAAACTTCACTTCTGTATCTATTTTTCCATCCACAGCAACATGTGACCCTAGATATTTAAAACACTCTACCTCCTCAAGCAACTCACCATTCAAAACTATATTCATCCCCCTACCATCTACCAACCTCGTACACTTCATCACTTTACTCTTATTCTCATTTACTTTCAATTTCCTCCTTTCACACACCCTTCCAAACTCCTCTACCAACTGTCTCAATCTCTCCTCTGAATCAGCCACCAGTGCAGTATCATCTGCAAAGAGCAGCTGCTTCAGATTCCACTCTCCACCATCAACATTCACCAGACTCAGACCTCCACCTAAAACTCTTGCATTCACCTCCCTTACAACACCATCCATGTAAATATTAAACAACCAAGGCGACATCACACATCCTTGTCGCAGCCCCACTCTCACGGGAAACCAATCACTCACAGCATTTCCCACTCTTACACACGCTCTACTATTTACATAAAAACTTTTCACCCCTTTTAGTAACCTGCCATCAAGTCCATACAATCTTAAAACAGTCCACAAAGCCTCCCTATCAATTCTATCATATGCTTTCTCTAAATCCATGAATGCCCAAAACACATCCTTGCCTTTCGCTAAATACTTTTCACACACTTGTCTCACAGCAAACACCTGATCCACGCATCCCCTCCCTTTCCTAAAGCCACACTGCTCATCACCAATCACTCCCTCTGTACCCTCTCTAACTCTCATAATTAACACTCTACCATAAACCTTACCTACAACACTCAACAGACTTATACCCCTAAAGCTAGTACATGCACACTTATCACCCCTGCCTTTATACAATGGGACCACACAAGCACTTGCCCAGTCAACTAGCACCATACCTTTCATAAAGCACACATTCAACAATCTTACTAACCAGTCAACAATAGTAACTCCACCACCCTTCAGGCATTCCACAGCACACCCATCCATACTTGCAGCTTTCCCTGTTTTCATCTCCTTTACTGCCTTCTCCACTTCCTCCTTCGTGATCAAAGAATCATTCAACTCTCCCAACACATTTACTCCTTGCACCCTTCCATCTGCCACAATCTCAGCCACCCTTTCCTGCTCTACATTTAACAACCTTTCAAAATACTCTGCCCATCTCTTCCTTACTGCATCCATCTCAATTAACATCCTTCCATCCTCTGCTTTTACTCGTTCTTCCTTCCCAGACTCTCCCTTTCGCACCCTTTTTCACTTCCTTCCAAAACATTTTCTTATTCTGTTGAAAATTCTCTGTCAGCAGCCTACCCCACCTCTCATCTGCTGCCACTTTAGCATCACGCACAGCCCTTCTCGCCCTATTCCTCTCTTCCTTATACCTTTCATATGACATCTCATCCTTCCTCTGCAGCCACACTTCATATGCACGTCTCTTCTCAGCCACAGCCATACTTACTTCCTCGCACCACCATTCACTTCTTTTTCTTTCACCACCACCCACACATCTCACACCACACATCTCTTCTGCATGCCCCACCACAGCACTCTTAAACAACTGCCATTCCTCCTCCACACTGCCATTTTCCTGATCTTTCACTGCGTTCCACTCATCTTTCAAATTCTCCTGATACTTTATCTTTTTCTCTCTTTTATCCAACTCACTCACTTTCAAAACCTCCCTGCCACACCTAACCCTCCTAGCTCTCACCCATCTCTTACCTACTCTTAACTTTCCCTCCACCAGGTAGTGGTCAGACATACCTCCACCCTCCCCTCTCAGAACTCTCACATCCAACAATCTTCCTATTACATTCCTAGACACAACCACATAGTCCATCAAAGCTCTATCAACAACCCTTCCACCCTCCTGTTTCACCCATGTATACTTATAAATATCTTTTTTCTCAAACAGCATATTTCCAATCACCATCTCCCGCTCAACACACATCCCTATCATTCATTCCCCATTTTCATTTCTTCCAGGCACACCATGCATACCAACTACACCTTCAACTGCTACATTTCCCACTCTAGCATTCAGATCTCCCATCATTACCACATTCACATTTGCTCCAATACTCTGCAGACACTCATCAACATCATTCCAGAAAGACTCCCTCTCTTCTTCATCCCTTTCACTACCAGGCCCATATGCACTCACAAACACCCACAACTCACGTTCAAATTTCGCTTTCACCCACATCAGTCTCGATGACACCTCCTTCCATTCAATCACACACTGCTGTACTTCTGGACTCACTAACAAGGCCACACCTTCTCTTGCCCTTCCTCTATCAACACCTGACAATCTTCCATTCACACTTCCAAACATAGACTCACCCTTCCCTTTCATCTTCGTTTCACTCAAAGCTAACACATCCAACTTTCTTCTCACAAACATTCTCCCAATCTCCTCCCTTTTAACCTCAATCGTACTACATCCACACACATTCATAGACCCAATCTTCAGGGTACGGGGATAACTCCATCCCCCATCCCTTTCTCTGGCCTGTCTCTTTTTAGGAACTAAAAAACAGAGGAGGGGGTTCCTAGTCTCCTCACCCCGCCCCTTTTAGTCGCCTTTTACGACATGCAGGGAATACGGTGGCAGTATTCTTCCCAGCATAACCTGGCCACAGAGTAGTAGTACCACGCCATAGTGCGGACAGATTGTGTCCCCCCCGCCACAGAGGGGCTTTCACAAGCAATCTTCAATAATCCCTGCACTTCAGATGATGTGTGTAGACACTGATTGTACTTATTTATTGCGTAAATACCGAGAAAACAGTGTTCATTTACTTCTCCCCAGACTTAACCTGCCTATTTAAATCCATTCATTTGCCTTGAACGCCATATCTGAATGTCTGAAGTTTTCATTCAATGCCATTTAACTCAGACCCACTCCTTTTTAATTTACCGGTACTACGCTTTTATGGTACTTGAGAGAGATGCATTCATGTAGTAACACCAATTTAACAAGCAACACTGCTGCCTGGTCATACAAATGCCTCTCAACTCCTTCCCAATCCCAGAAAGGAGGATGGTGGACTGGAGGAGGAGAACTTCAGCCTTCAGTACACTGAGTATGCATCCAAATGAATCTAATGATGGAAATACTACTACTACTACTACAACTACTACTGCTACTACTACTACTACTACTACCACTACTAGTACTACGACTACTACTATGACTACTACTACTACTACTACTATTACTACAGTACTGAGCCTCTGTAACTGATACAAGCCTCTGTTACCTGTTAAACCTTCACATTATCAAATCTTTTTTTTCCAGCTAACACCAGACTATATTATTCAGTTAAAACTGAGTCACAGGAGCCAAGAGCTAACTTTCTAGCACCATTAACCCACGCATGGTCAAGACAAATCTAGCATTCTCCAAGCAAAGCATAGTTGTATACCTCAGTGTTAATGCTGTCGACAACTTTCAGTATGTTTTCATTTGCACGGACCCATACTGCCAGCTGCATGTCACCCAAGGACTAGTTTTTTAACAATCTTGTTACCAGTCGATGCAGGCTTTGTACAACTGTGAGCGAGTACTTGGTACACAGTCCCGGGTGCCCAAGGCCACACATTATGAGACCCCCCGCTTCACCGCACTAATTCCACGCACTCGGTAGTTCATTAACATTTATCCTCACACTCTTATTTATGCTTAATCATTATTTTTTCACCCTAATCCTCAATAACTGTACTTGCATATGATGCTGTAAAAAAGATCAGCCGAAAGTAAATTATGCCTTGATTTTTTTTTACTTCAGTTTTTTTAAGTTTTTCCCATAGAAGTATAATTGTTATGGTAAATGTTACTGCAAAAAAGTTATAGGGAATTTATTTGGCTAATTTTGGTGTATAAAGAATTACTGTAGATCAATTAGGGCCAATATTACTGAGTGCAAAAGGAAATTCTCTTGCGCTTGAGCAAGGCTGGTAGCACACTGACTGGGGCAATGGGGCGACACTGGGTGCAGAGTGGGTTGAGCATGGCAGAGCGATACATGGGGACTCAAGTGGTGCTTTGTTCTCGCCCAGAAATGGACGTAAAATCATTCCATAACCAAAAAAACAGGGGCCATCTCATTTGACGCAATCGGCGTCGAATGGTAACATGCAGCTGAAATGTGTGCAGATGCAGCCTGCATCAAATGGTAACAAGTGCATGAAATTTGCACTGCACTCATAAACACCAAAGGGTTAATTATTTCAACCCAGTAATGCATATTTCCCTTTTTTTTTTTTTTTACCACATGAAGAAAAGCTAAGCATGCTTTACTTTCATTTACCAAATGCCAAATTTCTTACTCGTTTACACGTCAAAAATTGCCAATTGGTAGAAAACAAATAATTCACCGTACTGCGAGATTAAAATAATTCTGCCTAAAATAAATAGAAAATATAACCTAGCTTTACATAATCGTTTTTTTCTTTACTGCCATTCTATTTTCCCTTTTCTTATTTATTTTTTCTGGGGGAGAATGGATCTCAGAGGGATACATTTTAATTTATAATTCAGGAGCATTAACATTTTTGTCCTAGTTACCAGCATTGGGTAAAAGGAAAATGGATGAAGAATGAAAAATGGCAGCAGCAATAATGGAGGTGGTGGATGTTGGTGGTTGGTGATGTCTGTTGTTGTTGTTATTGTGGTGGTGGTGGTGGCTGTAGTTAGTGTTAATGGTGATTGTTGTTGTTTATAAATGGTACCAGTTGTTATTGTGGTTGTTTTCATTTAGTTCTTATGACTGATGTTATTGTTTCTGGTTGTGGTTATTATTACTGGTTGTTCTTGTTGATGTGTGGTTGTTGTAACTGTTTTAGCTGTTACTGTTGTTAATGTTATGATCGTTGCTAATGATGATGATGATGGTGATTTTAATAGCATACAACAGGGAAGAAACTGACAGCCATGCAGGGGAAACAAATCACTAAGGAAAAGGTGTAATGGGATCTCCTTAATGAACCATACAGCCTTATCTGATGCCGTAATCCCTCTCCGTATGTGATTTATTTTGTATGTTAAACTTCATTCATCAATTATTGGAATAACATAGGATTGTATTCTAAGTATTCTAAGTTAGCACACAGGGCTTTGTGACGCTTTTCTTTTGTTGTTTTACAGTGGATTTTATGTTGTCTTGTGTTATCTCCCTTTAGTATTGTTACATCCCCTGTCCCACACTGATACAGGCTCCAACAGCACTAGTTCAGTATAGAAAGGACTTTGCCCAGTGGGTTGTTGTTCTTATGGTCAGCCTTCCAGTGTGCAACAGCAAGATAGGCTGAGGCATTTTAAATAAACACTGGCTTTTTAAATTTGCTGTCTTTATTTTTCAAATAATTACACTTAATGCTTGCCAACTTCACTTCACTGATTTCACCAGTACTGGAGCAATTGCTCCAGTACTGGTGAAATCAGTTAATGCAATCTGGACTGACAATGAACTTTATTCAAGCTGAACTAACTCCTCTAGTCCCTTCCCCATCCTTATATAAGCTTACATTACACTTGAATCTTCTAGTTCACTCTACAACCTACAGTTACCAAATCGGAGACACTCAAAACATGCCAGAGTTTTCATACATAATACTCTCACTGCCTTAGCATACAAAATGAAGTGAAATTGCATAATTTGAAGAATCACAAAAAAAATATAGAGAAAAGGAGCATAAAATTTAATGCATAACTTTGCGAAATACCTCTGCTCACATATAGCAACTCTCACTCATAACTGAAAAAAACGAAAAATACTGAGAACCTTTTAGTACTGTACTTCCTAAATAGAAAAGCCCGCTTCTCAACACTACCCCCTCCCTAGTCCCTTGTCGTCCCAACAAAACCACACTGTGTATACAAACATAATCTTTAACCTCTTAACTGCAGGCTTGTTTTGCTTTTTCTTGCGGCTCCTGCTGGCATATTCGCGCTCCGACAGACTCTCTAAAAATATTTGCCAAAAATCAGTTATTAGTCCTAGAATATTAAAATCATATATGCCTATGGCACATACCTTCAGCTTTCTCCTGGGGTGTTTGTTGAGTCTTCGTCGAGTACCATAGGACTTTTGGAGACCTCTGAAGTTGGGTAACGAAGTCTCCACTTTACACTTTCCGACAACTCGTACTATGATTACCACAGCATGATATTATCACTAGAAACACTATTCTATGATTCTCAAATAGTTTGGAATCCATACTCCAAAAAAAAAAAAAAACTGTGAAAGCAATGAAAATTACGAGGGCGTATGACCTTCCTACTTGACATCGTTCGCCGCTGGTGCTCTGTCATTTATTATTCATAAAAACACTCACAGTTTATATTTCTATTACTATATAACACTTATATATATCTACAGTCTTATCAATAAGTTTCCTTCAGTTATAGTAGTTTATTGTCACTGTAGGGATTCAATTTCTCTTTCAGTAAAATATGTAGCATTCACTTTCTCGTCCTGTATACTAGCATTGAGAGTGAATGTCACTTTCACCTTCACTCTCATAACTCATAGTATTCATACATGCTAGAGTGAAACTTTCACTTTCATTACTCCCAGTATATATACTCGTATTCTTATAATACTACTCATTTACATTTCTATTTACGTTCTCTATTTTATTTACATTATTTACATTTCTATTTTATTTACACTGTGTTATGCACTGCCACTTAAAGTAACTTATAACACTATTTTCCACTGTTCACTTATATTTACATTCACTGCTTTCACTTGCTGTTTACACATTATTTACACATTATATACAATTCCACTTGCACTGATTTACTCACCAGAAAGATCGTAGTCACTCTTTATCAATTGTCGGCCCTTTACCTATTTCCACACGGGGTTTAGTAGGGGGTAGAGGTCACAGGGCCTTTTGCATGGGGCTAAAAAGCGGCGGAAGTTAGCAGGAGCGAATCCGACGTACTTTCACCTTGAAAGACGACAGTAAACTGATAGTGGTGAGCCGGGGTGGCCTGCCTAGGAAGAATGCATTACTGCCAACGCCAGCCTCTTGAGAGCTGCTAATATATAGCTGTGAAATGATTGGCAGGAAATCTAGACAATACATTATAAATTAGGTAGTTCCAGGTGAATGTAAATATCACTTAGGCTTCTCCCTTCCCTCCTTATATATATTTTTATTACGAGAATAGATTATACGGCATATTTCAAGGGGAAATAAACAGCGAAAATTAGTGAACGAGTGCACATGAGGTGTTGTCAGGTGATAATTAGTCAATTCCAGGTGTATGGCACTATCACTTACCTCATTTCTTTTTGGTATATATTATTTGGCATAAGAATAGGGCATAGGGCTTATTTCAATGGATGAAATCAGTGGAAAATTCCAGGGAAGATTTACTTAGCGTAGAATACAGTGTGGTGGCCTGCAATAATTAGGTAGTTCCAGGTGAATGTAAATATCACTTAGGCTTCTTCCTTCCTTTCTTATATATATTTTTATTATGAGATTAGATTATACTGCATATTTCAAGGGGAAATAAACAACGAAAATTAGCAAACGAGTGCACATGAGGTGTTGTCAGGTGATAATTAGCCAATTCCAGGTGTATGGCATTCTCACTTACCTTATTTCTTTTTGGTATATATTATTTGGTATAAGAATAGGGCATAGGGCTTATTTCAATGGATGAAATCAGTGGAAAATTCCAGGGAAGATTTACTTAGAGTAGCACAGCCGGGCAGGCGAGAAGAGAGGGTAATGGAGGGGAGGTAGGGAGGGGAGTCAAGAACGGGGAGAAATGGCTAAATTGTCAACAATGGATGGGAGTACAGATGAGATTAGGAGTGCTGACTAGTGTTGGACATTGGCAATACTGATAGATGATACAAGCCACCACTTGAAAGCCCGGGCGAATTCAAAATAACACAGAATCGCAAAAGTGACGCCCCGTGGTATGATCCCTTGCTCCCAAGCGTCACAAAAGTGACGCCCCACGGTTAAGGGGTTAATCCAAACTAAACATTTAATTAAACACAAAATAAGCCTTCAACTTATCAGGTCTTCTCCTATACCACTTCCAACGATGTCCCTGCTTCACCACACAGTCCACTCTTCTTGGAATGTCTTCCTGATGCACTTCTTCTCTTGGAAAACTGTCACCATCCTCTTGTACATCAGCTCCGTGGACCTCCTCAACATCCTTGGCTGCAGGAGAGCACGATTCCTCGGAGACGTCCCAGCTGTACTGTCCTGGCCCATGGTACTGCCACAGACAATTTATGTGTACCACCTTTGGGCAGGACTTCCTGCCTCCCTGAACCCGGTACATTATGTCTGACAGGAGGTCCAACACAGTGTAAGGCTTGTCCCACGGGCTCTGCAGCTTTTGTGACTGTCCCTTCTTCCGCTGAGGATTGTATAACCAAACTTTGTCCCCATCCTCGAAGCTCACCTCACATACCTTGGCATCATACTTGCACTTCAACATGTCACCTGAAAACTTTAGAGCTTCTCGTATTTCATGATGTACCTCAACCAGCAGTTCCATAGCTGGAGGTGTGTGCAGGCAGCTCTTCACTAGGTGATCCTCCTATTAACAAGTCAATGAGTGAACGTAACTAGTGGCCCAGCATCAGTTTTGCAGGGGTGTAGCCAATAGACTCGTGGGATGCAGACCAATATCAGCAATGCAGGTAATTTCTGGTCCCATTCCATTTCTACCTTTGTGCAGTACTTGGCCAGTCCTTGTCCCTGGGTCCAGTTGAATTTCTCTACCATCCCATCTGACTGTGGCCTTGGTAGGGTCGTCCTGGTCTTCTTGATCTCCAGTAACATGCAGCACTCACAGAACACAGCAGTTTCTACCCTGGTCTGAATGTAGTTCTTGCGGTATTCCAAAACGACAGAGAAACTGGTCAACCAACACCTGAGCAACAGTCACGGCCTTTTGATCGTGAATGGGATAGGCTTCTGGCCACTCTGTGAAGTAGTCCATGGCAACACATATACTGGTTTCCTCTTTCAGTGAGTGGCAAAGGTCCAGCAATGTCCCCTGGGACTCTTTCCATCGATGCACCCACCTGGTACAGCTGGAGAGTGGTGCAACCACATTTCTTGGGTCCCTTCTTGGCACAGCATATATCATAGGCTCAACATCACTCTTCAACATTCTTCAGTCCAGCAACACCTCTCTCGCAGCCGACTTAGGGTTTTCTTCACTCCCAGGTGCCCAACACTGATCTGATTATGAGTCTCATCCAGGATGTTGGACCTCATTTTCTCTGGAACCACCAGTTGCCAAAGCTTCCTGAGGCCATTAAGTGTCTCCCACTGATGCTCCAGTAGTCCGTTGTTCAAGAGAAGAACGTCCCATTGACTCCAGTAGCTCTTAATTGCAAGCCTGAACTTGGACACCTCTTCCCAGTATGGTCCCAATGTACTGCACTGCAGCCACTCTAGCACTGGCTGTAAATCTGCATTCTCCATCTGCATCCTCTCCAGACCTCTTCAGCTGACTCTGGCCCTGTTGCAACAGTACAGTGGCAATTCTTGCTAAGATTCCTACTACACTGTTTGTCATCTGTTCTTCCTTATTCTCGTACACTATCAATCGCAGTTCTCTTGCATTTTCTTGGTGGTGGGGCTACTTGGGAAAAGCCGGCTGGTTGTTGCCTCTTGTCCACAGCCTGACCTAGTTTACCCTCATCTGTCTCGTCTTCTGCAGCTTTCTTCTTGCCATCCTTCTCATTTGGACAATCATAGCTAAAGTGTCCCACCTTAACACATGTCTGACATCCTGTTGATACAATTGTAGATTTCCCTGCATTGCTCTGTTCTTGCTCCTTCTTCCATTTGTAACAATCCTCTTTTTTGCGTCCTGGCTTCCCGCAAAACCAGCAACCTCCTCTGGTCTTTTCCTGTTCCCTCCTCCACTTGTAATAGTCTTCTGTCCCATGTCCTGGCTGTTCACAGTACTAGCAACTTCCTTCAAAATTTTCCGCTTCACATATCTGCCCCTTTCTTACCTTGAATCCCACACTACGACCTGCCTGAAAAGTGGAATTAGTGGACCTGATGTAGGACTCAAATTCGAGAGCCCTGGCTAGTGCTTCTTGCACTCTTCTTGGATGTGCATGCTTCACCCTTACTTTCAACTCTGCACTATCAAGATCATGGGTGAACTGGTCCCTCAGAAGAATAGCCAACAGGTTAGGTGCTGTTCCAGGGCATGCATTGTCTACCATACTCCCCAGGTCATGAGCAACCTGCTGTAAGGATTCGCTTCGAGCCCGTATACGGCTTCAGAATCTTGCCCTGTAAGCCCCTGTCTGGTACATGGTTCCATACCTGCATTCCAGTACTTCTACCAAGGACTGATAACTATTCCACTTCTCCACTGACATCTGGCCATGAATTTCCATTGCAGCACCCTTGAGGTTAGTAGTCAGCTACACAACCCTCTGCCTATCATCCCAACCATTCTGCTCAGCAAATAACACACACTTCGCACAGTAAGCTTTCAAAGATATTTTACCATCAAATTCCTGAGGTTTCTTCTTAACTGGGCCCCTGTTCTAGCCATGCACTTAATTGGATTGAAGCCTAAAAAGTGGGGCATCATAATTAAGTCCAGGACTTAAATCTGCATTCTGATTATTCAACCCTGTAAGGCTACCCTTAAATGCTTGGGATTTGTCAAGATCCACCATACAATCTATTTTTTTTTTTTTTTCACATGATCTCTGTACACTAATTTCAGGCTCAGCAGTGCAAGATTTCTCTACAGCCTCAGGTCTTTGACTAATTATCTTTAACTGGTCGTCAAAATGCTGTTGCACTCCATCACGTTATTGCTTACCTGACACTTCTGCTGCTGTAGCTCAGTGTATACTTCCTCCTTCAACTGTTATTCTTTCTTCATTTCCCCCATGAAAGCATCTAGCTGTCCTTGCATCCTCAGTTGTAACTCCCTCTGTGGCTCCTGTAATGCCTCTAGCTGTTCACTTCGTGCATGTAATAATTGTTCTTTGGTTTCATTCCTGAACTCTTTCTGTTCTTCACCTTGGACCTATAATTACCTCGCCTGGACAGAGTCTGGCGAGGTATTGTTTTTGGTCGAGTTCGTTTGTTTGTTTGTTCGCAGTATTTCGGAAAAACTGCTAAATGAAATTGCATGAAACTTTCAGGATATGAGCTCACTGGTCAAAAAAGAAAGTGATTAAAATTTGGAGGTAACAGAGTGACCCTGAAAGGTCAAAATCAAGGTCACGGATTATCAAAGGGCTGCAACTTGAAACCAGCTGAAGATAGAGATATTTACTATTAAGAACATGCAGAAACTCATAATATAGGCTTTCATTTGGTATCAAGACCATTGACCTTGAGTGAACTTCAAAGGTCAAACTCAAGGTCACGGATATTCAGGGGGCCATAACTAGAAACTTGTTGAAGATAGAGAGAGATTTACTACCATCAACATGTAGGAAGCCCCATATGGGTTTTTAATTGGTACCATGAACTTTGACCATGAGTGACCTCGAAAGGTCAAATGGAGGATCACGGATTTTTAGAGGGAGTAACTTGAAATCATTTTGACTTTAATTGTGTCTATCTATTTATTTCCAGATGCCCCAATCCCATAAGGGGTGGCCACAATCAAATCGCCTCCATGTCACCCTGTCCTACGCCATTTTACTGCCTTGCTCCCAGCTCACACGCCCCTTTCTGATATGCCTTTCCATTCCATCCCTCCATCTCATCCTCGGCCTACCCCTCCTTCTCCCCCCCTCCATTTCATCCTTGGTCTCCCCCTCCCTCTACCCCCCTCCGCCTCACTTGCATACACTCTCCTCGTTAGTCTCTCACTCTCCATCCTCTCCATATTTACTGTCAATAAATGGTAATAACAATTAAGTTTTTGACAGCAATAAAAATAGCTGCTGTTGGGCGAGGTTTGTTCTGCTTGGCAAAACTTGTTCTTTGATTTCATTCTGTCCTTCATTCTGTGCCTGTAGTTGTACACTTTGTGCTTGCAGTTGTACACTTTGCACTTGTAATAGCTTCATAACTGCAGCCAGCAATGCCTCCTCTTTCCTAGCTTGGCCTCTAGTCTGTACACCTTCTGTCTCCATGTCGAAGTTTGAGTCAATACAGCACTTTTATAATGATTCCACTCCTGACACCAGGGGCACACCGGGGGGGGGGGGGCGAAGGGGGCCATGGCCCCCCTCCAAAATTTCCTTCCTTGTAAGAAAATAAAAGTGACTTGCATTAGATTTTTTTCTAGCCACAATTTTCATTTTTATGGCCCTCCCCAAAAAATATTCCTGGGTACGCCCCTACCTGACACCACAGTTATGTCCTCAGTCCCACACTGTCACAGGCTCCAACAGCAGTAGTTCAGTATAGGAAGGATGTTGCCCTGTGAGTTGTTCTTCTTATGGTTAGCCTTCCGGTTTGCAACAAGATCGGCTCAGGCACTGTAAATAAACACTGGATTCTTAAGTTTGCTGTCTTTACTTTCCAAATAATTACACTTAATGGTTGCCAAGTTCACTTCACTGTTTTCCCAAGTACCAGAGCTATACAGTCTGCACTGACAGTGAGCTGCCACTGAACTAAACTCTGAACTAACTCCTCTAGTCTCTTCCCCATCCGTATGTAAGCCATCATTTCACTCGAATCATCTAGTTGAGCACATTCAGTTACCAAATCGGAGACACTCAAAACATGCCAGAGTTATAAAGCTTTTAGATCAGATAATGAAGGTAATGGAGAGAGTTTTAGAAGGTATGATTAGAGAAAGAGTGAACATTGATGAGATATAGTTTGGGTTTATACCAGGTAGGGGGACCACTAATGTCATATTCATTGTTCGACAGCTTCAGGAAAAATATATTGGTAGGAGAAGCGATCTGTATTTTGTTTTTGTTGATTTGGAAAAGGCCTTTGACAGAGACCCTAGAGAGGTGGTGAAGTGGGCAATGAGAAAGCTTGGCTTGGAGAAGTGGCTGGTTGGGATGGTTATGGCTATGTATGTGGGTGCTCGCACCCAGGTAAGAGTGAATGGAGATTTGAGTGATGAGTTTTCCGTGAATGTTGGTGTGCATCAGGGGTCAGCTTTGAGTCCCATGTTGTTTATCATGGTACTTGAAGCCCTCTCATGTGACTTTAGAAACTGACTTCCGTGGGAGATGTTGTATGCTGATGATTTGGTGTTGATTGCAGAGAATGAAAGGGAGGTGGAGGAAAGGTTCAGGAAGTGGAGAGATGGTATGGGGCACAAGGGCTTAAGGGTAAATGCAGATAAAACAAAAGTAATGATATCTAGGGTTGGTGGCGGTACTGTCAAAGACGAGGGAGAGTGGCCATGTGCAGTTTGCCACAAGGGCATGGGAAGTAATTCCATCTTGTGCGTTATTTGTGATAAATGGGTGCACAAGAGATATAATGGTATAAGAGGTAGACTGTGAGATAATGCTGATTTTATGTGTACGGCGTGTCGGGGAGAGCAGGTGGTGATTGTCAGGCATGAAAGGATTGAACTTGCTGGTGAATCTCTTGAGTGTGTGGATGAGTTTTGTTATTTGGGAGACATGTTGTGTGCTGGAGGTGGGGCTGGAGCTAGCTCTGTGGCTAGGGTGAGAAGTGGTTAGAAGAAGTTCAGGGAGCTCTTGCCTCTCCTGACATTGAGAGGACTCTCCCTGCATGCTAAAGGGTCTTTGTATGCAGCATGTGTTAGGAGTGTAATGCTGAATGGTAGTGAGACCTGGGCAGTAAAGGAGGAGGAAATTCGCCAGCTCAGATGTAGAGAACTGACAGTGATTAGATGGATGTGTAGTGCGTCCCTGCATGCAAGGTCTGAGGGGGCTGGGTTTACGAGTGAGGAGTTGAGAGGTAGGATGGGACTGGAGTGTATTGGTGTGATGTGGAGAGGTAGATTGACATGGTTTGGACATGTGGAGAGGATGGGGGGTGATAATTGGGTGAGGAGGGTGAAGTGTGTTAATATTGGGGGAGTGGTTATGAGGGGTAGACCGAGAAAGACATGGGACGAGGTTATTAAGTGTGACCTCAGGGCTAAGGGACTGAACAGGGAGGCTGTAATGGATCGTGCAGCATGAAGAGCCGCCATTAGGTGACCAAGGCCGACGCATGCAAGCATGTTGGAGCCTTTAAAAACGAAACGAAACATAATACTCTAAATGCTTTAGCATACAAACTGAAATAAAATTATATAATTTAACAGTCACTAAATAAAAGCATTATAGAGAAAAAGGGCATAAACATTAATGCATAACTGTACAAAATACCTTTGCTCACATTTAGCAGGTTAAATGACAACTCTCACTCTTAATTGAAAAGTACGAGAAATACTGAGTACTTCCTAACTAAGAAATCCCACTGCTCAACAACATCGACAATTTGCTCCATTAAAATAAAAGATGAGACTGAGGTTTAATGTGCAAAATAGTTTGCTCATGAAGAGGTGTTAAGAGATATGAAACACACACACACACACACACACACACACACTTGTTCATTTACTTACAAAATACTCTCGTAAGTCATTCATTCTAAGCCAAATTATCATGTGAGTTACAGACTACATATTAGAACCAAAATCAAGAGACTGAAGCTTATTTCCAGTCTGAAATTTATTGCATGAAATCAATTGTCAAAAGTACATTGTTGTTCCTGGATTCTGGGCACAGGTTGATTCAGAATCTCTCTCTCTCTCTCTCTCTCTCTCTCTCTCTCTCTCATAAGCTACCACTAGACTTTTAAATCATTAATCAAGAAAGAGAAGCTGCAGACATTTATAAACAGTACAAGCACTGAGAAAACAGCACTTTCTGGCAAAAACGTGATTATCTTGGCATCTTCCATTTTTGATCTTTTCACAATTTTACGGTGTTCTTGTTAGGACTATGCATGTTAGATGAGACTGCTATTGTTTTAAGTACATCCTCTGTAAATCTGAAATGGTCATTTGCAATATAAATATCGGAAATGGATTTAATTAATGTGGCTTGTAATATAATGTTGCCATATTGTGAGCCTCATATTTATTCTTACCAGGAGGCTGATTGGTGCACACTGAAACTTTGGAGTAGAAGGTTGTTCTCATGTGCGGGGATGTGGGAGGTTGTGCGTGAGTGCGGAGATTATTTTTGCATCTCGGTAACAGAAACCAACAATTGACAGAGGAATTAGTGACACTCAAACAACTATGTTACTTTACTAGTTAACATTGATGGAAGTGATAGCGAATTTAACAAAACAGTATAGTGGTAAGAGGAAAATTGGTGATCAGGTCAACATGCTGGATGGACGTGCTAGGATGTAATGGCGGTGTAATGATGGAAATGTTATCCCACCGGTATTCACCAGTGTAATGATGGAAATGTTATCCCACTGGTTGACACCGGTGTAATGCCAGGACATTTTATCCCCACCGGTTGTCACCAGTGTAACGGTAAGAATTTACTATCCCCACCGTTATTGTACATCCGGGATAATGACGGATATTTATATTCTTACCTGTTGTTGGCACTGATCAACTCATCCATGGATAATACAGGTGGTACTCGACTTAGTATAGTAGATGATAAATATTTAAGAAAAAAAAATATAGAATTGTGGTAGCGTTTGTAATTTTTGGCCGAGCTTAGATTTAATCAGTACCACAGGTGGTCGTCGTTCCCTCAGCGAAGGAATCTTGAATTGGAAGGGGAGTTAATTAGGCTTGAGGACTTAATTCCCTTGATTAGGTACACTAAGAAAATAAGAAAAGATATATACTTTACTTTAATAATTCTATGCTAATTTCAACAAAACATTTCTAATTACATGACCCTTTGTAGTAAGAGAGATTGTACATTAAGACCATGGTTTGGATGATCATCCCTCCAACATTATTACCAGGCGAAACCAATTTGATACATACAAGCGATTTATGAGGTTATTGTACTTTACTTTTTTTTTGTCAGTTACTCTTGGGCCCAACAATAGCCTCCAGACAGGGATCTTTTTACGAGCATGGGTTATCTTTTCGGGCTGGCATAGCCTCGAACCAATAAGAATGATTACTCGTGTACATTTTCATCCATATAATATACTCTCATCATGTAATCCTCTAGAATCCAATATCAGTTCAGGACTATTTACAGTTCATAATCATCATTGCTATATAATCACTAAAAAAAACATAATCACTGGGGCTTGTTTAGCCTCGAGGAATAATTCAGCAAAAAACATAATCCCAAAGAATTCATAATCACTCGGGCTTGTTTAGCCTCGAGGTACCCTTCAAACATTGTATAATCACTAAGAATACATAATCACTCGGGCTTGTCTAGCCTCGAGATTCATTTCAAAATTACATCATTGCTCACAATCACTAAGTTCCCTTCCACGCTCCTAACTTCCTAACCTTAGTTACAAGAAAGAAAACGGTTAATGGTTTTGAATTTCGCTCTTCCGTTACCAGATTACATCACTTCCAAATTTCCATTTCTTATTAACAAAATAAAATTCACTTGATAGATCAATAATACTATTACAATTACATTTGGTTTATATAATAATTCATGGATAGTGTAATGTGTGTATGCTCAAGTCTTTGGACAATACTATGGGAAAGGCATCATGCTCACACTGACGTCGCCGGTGTCTGTGGACTGAACAAACGTCCATTATATACGACGTCTGGGGCTCGAGAGTCTACGTTAAACTTTCAACAATATTACTTCATATAGTCCATGACAAGTAAGGATTAAACAAAGAAAAAGAGGGGGAGGAAGAAGAAATGTGGACGGCTCACCTGAACAAACGTCCATTATATACGACGTCTGGGGCTCGAGTGAGCTCGCTAGCGACGCCACTGCTAAGTCAAATGAGGCAGTATTTTTGAAATATGGTGGGTGTCAATTCTCTTTACAATTTATTTAGCAGTGTACCCATGACGCCAGGACTTTTGATTGAATTGGGGAAAATTTGGGATTTATTCCTTACTTAATTTAGATACTGATTCTATCACTATCTCACTTTGAATTTTAAGGCAGCTCATGCCATCTAGTGACGGCCAAGACAAATGGGACCTTTAAATCCTCACAAATGACATTATTTAGGCCTTTTGGACTGTTAATCTTACATATTTGGGTTCTAGCAGCTTCATTAGCAAACATTTCACAACTAGGTTACGGAAAGAATTGTATATTCATCATTATTCTGTTTAAGGTTTAAACTTGGCACCCGGCAACGACGCACAAACAAGGGGGGAAGAGCTGCGCGCATCTGTTATTCATTACTCGACCAGACAAGGAATTCCCATAGCTCAACATCCACAATTACATCACCCAATGCATAGATACAGAGATACATATAAAAAAAAAGTTAACCCTACATTAATCATTAACATATGAATTACTACTTAGGATAGGAACTTATAAACTAATATTCAGGTTACACCCTATCTAACTTAAAATTACAGTACTACTAAACACATACATGAATATCAAATGTGTGGCACTACACGGCTCCCACGTTCGGAAAACAAATTTTACCCAAGTCAGTTTTCTATGACACGTGCATGGATGGAATGTTGTTACTCTTATAACTGCTATGAACACTTTGAATTGGAATTCTTTTCCCCACAATCGGTGGCACCTGTCGGTCCACATGAAACACCTGATGCATACCTCGGAAGGTCGCTTACTCACTACATTAGGAGGTATGATCACTTCTTACTCGGGATGTTATGAGGGAATTTATGCCCCAGTCAACCTCAGGTTTTGGAAGATAGCTTGTCACTCACCTGAGGTCGACAGGGTCTCTCGAGATTGAGATCACCACGGGAGGCGCTTCCTTACACTCTTCCATTCGCAATCACATTCACTCTGTCCTTTCGTTTCCAGCTTTCCGCCTGCAAGAGGTGAGCGCTCATTCTGTCCTGAAGACTCCACTACCTCACAAACCGTGCTAACTGTAAGGTGAGGGGATTAATTACTCCCCTCGAAGTAAGGCACTTCCCGGTTCCAATAGGAACTCTTCTCTCATTTCCTTTCTACACCATCTCCTCGGGGATGAGTCCACCCGGAACATAACTTTACAGTTATGTTTCACAACATTCGTCACATGCACTTGTCTACTTTTCCAACTAACACTCCTCTATCAGTCTCCAAGGGGCAGTCCTCACTCGTGGCGGCAACCGCTCATCCTTGGGCTCCGGGGCGAGCTTCTGTTGCAACGGTTCTAAGAGCCATTCCTCGGTACCGTAATAAGGTTTTACCTTTTCAGCAGCCCTTTGTATTTTTTTTCCACTAAATACATTTTCAATTATATAAACACTTCCATCTAGCAGCACTTCAATCACTTTATACGGGCCGTCCCATTTGGCGTTCAGTTTTCTACAGGTACCCAGCTGTATGGTCTCTTTTTTCGCCCACACCAAGCTATTGACTTCAACCTTCTGGGCTCTCCTTCGCCTGTTGGCCACCTCCCGGTATTGCCTAGTCATCCGTTGGTTTGTACCCTTTATGAGTGTGTGTGCTATTGCCAGATCGTCCTCCTCTGCATCCATGGAAGGCAATAAGGTACCAATGAGGCGAGGGGGATGGCGTGAGAAGAAGGCATAATAAAGTTGTTGTCCTGTGCTCGAGTGCACCGCTTGATTTATGATGGTTTGACACGATTGGAGCAGCTGAGGCCAACGCAAGGGGTGTCCGTTGCAGAGAGATGCTAGGATGCTGTTCATAGTCCGATGCATCCTTTCAGTGGTGGAATTTCCCTGGGGATGATAAGGGGTGACGTAGAACAAGTCCACCTGGTTCCTCCGGCAGAACTTCTTGAACTCTCCACTCGTGAACTCTCTGCCGTTGTCCAGCACCATACCTCGTGGCGTCCCAAAGTCGGTGAATTATTGTCCAAGACAGTGTATGATGTGTTGTGTATGTTTATCCCTGAGGGGATAATATTTCACAAACCTACTATAATGATCTATCACAGTAAGGACATAGCGGTAACCCTGAGATCCAGCAACCATATCAGTCAAGTCAATCCCAATACGTTCCAATGGTTTACTTACAGGCGGGAAACCTTTCCAAGGTTGCTGCAACCCAGTTTCACCTTTGAATCTCTGACAAGTGGGACACTGTTTCACATATTCGCGTACATCTACCTTTAGATTTGGCCAATAGAATAGTTCTTTGGCTTTCTTAATGGATTTTTTCTGACCTAGATGTCCTGAGATTTCATGAGCGTGTTTGATAGCTTCTCTAATGATTGACTTAGGAATCACTAAACAATATTGGATGCTACCATCATTTGTTTCACGGGCAAAATACAATAGTTCGTCAATCAATGCGAACTTGCTCAACATAGCTTTCGGTAGTCTTTTAGCAGGGAGCTTCTCACTACGCAAGTACTTAACTAACTCATCCCACATGGGTTCTTCTCGTTGCTTATCTCTCATCTCGTCTCGACTAAATACAAGCCAGTTGGTTTCTGACTGGTGGAATATCACTCTGACAGGTCTAGAAAGTTGATCCGCGACTACATTATATTTACCCTTGACGTACTGCACGTTGTGGTCGTACTCACGCATCTCGAGAATCCATCTGTTCATACGTGGGGATTTGGTTTTTCATTTAAAAATGCTGGTAAGCGGTTGATGGTCTGTCAAGATAGTAAAGTGGGAACCCCACAAGTAATGGTGAAAGTTGCGGCATGTGAGAACAATTGCCAATGCTTCTTTGTCTGTTGCGGAATATTTTCTCTCGCAAGGATTGAGCTTTTTGGAAAAGTAACCAATAGGCAAGTTGGAGTTGTCTGGTTGACTTAATACGCCACCAATATGGGTGTTGCTCACATCGGTGGTTACAATGAATGGTCGAGTCACGTTGGCTCTTATCAATACTGGCGCATTCCCTAAGCTCGTCTTCAATTGATCAAAAGCGGATTGACACTCATCTGACCATTCGAACGCTACTCTGGATCTGGTTAAGTTAGTAAGGGGAGCTGCTATTTTTGCGAACGAAGGTACATGTTTTCGGTAGAATCCGCACATTCCAAGGAATCTCCGGACTTCTTTTACTTTGGTGGGTCTTTTCATTTTGTTGATAGCCTCTATGTTCTTTGGGTCCGGCGTACTCCCGGCCGCTGAGATTTTATGGCCAAGAAAGGTTACTTCTTTTAACCCAAAGGTACATTTGCTTAAATTTAACTTGGCCCCATTCTGTGAGAGTAAAGTGAATAGTTGCTGTAAGCGACTCAACAACATGGGGAAGTCATCAGCCCAAATTATCAAATCGTCCAAATAATTCTTTACCCAGCCTTGCTTCAACAATGGAGTAAGAATGTCCTGCATTCGTCGGGAAAATATGGCTGGTGAACATTTTAGTCCAAATGGTAAGCATCTAAATCTGTAAAGTGTGACTCCATCACTGAATGTGGTTAAATCACGACTTTCCTCGTCCAGCATGATTTGAAAATATGCCTCACGCATATCAAGAGTCACATAGTAATTATGACCTGCGGCCTGCTCAACTAATTCTTCCAGTCTGAGCAGTGGATAGATATCCGTGGCTAGATGTTGATTCACGTGGCGATAATCTAAACACATGCGTTTGCTGCCGTCCGGCTTGTTAACTAATACAATAGGAGATAACCAGGCAGCTGTTGATCTTTCAGTAATTTCTCTGTCTTCCATGTCTTGTAACATTTCAGCGATCACCTGTTTAGCTTGTTCAGGGTATCGATAGATCGGTCCATGGCTGGGCTGTGGATCTGCTACTTTAATGTGAACGGGGGGACCACTGATGGTTCCTAGTTCTCCTTTTTCCAAAATGAAGAGGGGATCGTGTTGCAGAATTAAGTTAGCTAATTCTTCTTGTTGAGCTGAATCTAAGTGTGGCCATGTCTGTTCGTCAATTAGCTTTCGGAGTCGTTGAACACGAGTTCCGCTTTCATCTGTTCGATCACTGGTAGGGATCAGGTCATTATGAATTTTGGTAACTGAGTTGACTGTACTTACAGGAGGGTCGTCAATGATTTCATATGAGCCTAGAATGGTACCCATTCGAAACTGTTTATCTTGTTTGGCTCTATTATTGAGGGGCAAATAGACTAGGCCCTCTGAATTCACCTGTAATAAATAAGGGTGACTATTATGACTGAAATGTGCTTGTGGGTAAAACAGTAAAGTGGTTTTAGGCTCCTCACTCACTGGCACGGCAATGAATTTGGTTTGATATGGGGTGAGTCTCTCTACTGTTACAAGATTAATTTGCTTCAACTGTTGAGGGTTCCTGACAGCTCTGATAGGTGTGGCCTGGACTCGCTCAACTTTTTCCTTTCCGCCGCGGAACATAGTTCACGACGTACGGGGCTCCTCCCCACATCAGCGCTCGTTGCGCACCATTCCAGATCAACGGAGATTGTCTGAGGACATCACATCCCAACAACATTTCAGTAGTCAAGTAGGCGTTCGGAACAACTGGACACCACTGTTGATGAACTTTCTCATCTCCCACTCTGATATCTACTTTGACCATACCCAGGATACGGAGTGGCGCTCCTGTGACTCCCTGTAATCTCGGTAGATTTCTCCTCGTATTTATTTCTGTTCCTAACCGCTTCGCAGTGGCCTCTTTAAGTAAGGTATATCCACTCCCTGTGTCAACAACAGTTTCCACGATCTTATTATTCACGCTGACACTTATTGTGGGCGATGTTATACCTGCGGTTAGTCAAATAGCCTGATGGGGGAACTTTGTTTGAGTGGCGGTCTGCCTCGCATTTGGACTGGGTGGGTGAAATCTGTTATTGCTCTGCGTCGCTGCGCTGCGGTTTATGCGCCCTGGGCAATCATTACTGCCTCTACGACATCCCAACCTACGGCAATCAAAACAGTGGCCTGGTGGTGGTTTGGCCCAACATTCTTGCAACGTGTGTGAACTCTTCAGACAATGACTACAGTATTTTCGCCTCGGTGTTACAGTAGATTGTTTTTGATTGAGTTGTTCTAAATTTGTTTTCAAATCCCTTAATTGAGCTCTCAATTCTGTCACTTCCTTGTCTGACTCGGATTGACACTTATCATGGGATGGTCTTGGTGGATTATCAGCTACATTAGTATCTGAGGGATCTTCACTTTTATTGTCTCTATCCGGCATTGCATTAACTCTGGTGGTATACCTCTCTTCGAGAAGCTGCCTTTCATTTTCGATCCTGTCAATGAATTTACGGAGTGGATATCCGTCATCAAGGTAAGCTTCCAATTTTTCCCTAGACTCGAGCGGAAGACCATACCACAGTTTCTTCTCGATCCGTTTATCTCGCAAGGGAAACTTTTCTTTTGGGAATTTTGTTTCGAGAGCCGCATGCTTACGCATGAATCTATGTACAAACGCCTGGGGTGATTCTTCCCAGTCATAGGTCATGCTCTCTAGCTCTTGCCAAGCTCGATCTACACTCAGCTCGATGGCAAACTCCGCATTCAAGAATTTTTTAAGCTCGGGCCATGACAGTGCAAAATGCTTCTTTTGATAATTATGAATAAAAGTGGCCAATTCGGAACCCATTCGACTCTTGGCAACCTGGATTCTGGCTGCGTTGCTGGTATGAGTTTGTTCCACCGCCTCACAAAACATTTCGAGGCGAGATGTAGCTTCTATCCCTTGCAGCTGATTTAATTCCAAAATTGGGGTATCACGCGGTTTTGTGAGAAAGTGATGTGAACTCATAATGTGTGAACAAGGGGTCGAGTGTGAATGCAGCGTTCTGTTAGTAGCACCGAACTGTTCCTCAGCCTCATCCAATTGAATGGTTACATGATCTCTCCCCACTTGTGACAGATTATCAGCTTCCGGCTGTGTCTGAGCAAACAACTGTCCATACAGAGACATGGTGACCCTAATGTACTATTCTTACTCACAAAAAAAAGGAAATTAAATTTTGAAATATTGTCTCTCTACCTTTCGCTTCCCTTCATTTTCTCACCAACGCCACTAATTTGGGAACGATGAATATCCCACCGCTATTGCCACCAGTGTAGTGATGGAAATGTTATCCCACCGGTATTCACCAGTGTAATGATGAAAATGTTATCCCACTGGTTGACACCGGTGTAATGCCAGGACATTTTATCCCCACCGGTTGTCACCAGTGTAACGGTAAGAATTTACTATCCCCACCGTTATTGTACATCCGGGATAATGACGGATATTTATATTCTTACCTGTTGTTGGCACTGATCAACTCATCCATGGATAATACAGGTGGTACTCGACTTAGTATAGTAGATGATAAATATTTAAGAAAAAAAAAAAATAGAATTGTGGTAGCGTTTGTAATTTTTGGCCGAGCTTAGATTTAATCAGTACCACAGGTGGTCATCGTTCCCTCAGCGAAGGAATCTTGAATTGGAAGGGGAGTGAATTAGGCTTGAGGACTTAATTCCCTTGATTAGGTACACTAAGAAAATAAGAAGAGATATATACTTTACTCTACTTTAATAATTCTATGCCAATTTCAACAAAACATTTCTAATTACATGACCCTTTGTAGTAAGAGAGATTGTACATTAAGACCATGGTTTGGATGATCATCCCTCCAACATTATTACCAGGCGATACCAATTTGATACATACAAGCGATTTATGAGGTTATTGTACTTTACTTTTTGTTTTTGTCAGTTACTCTTGGGCCCAACAATAGCCTCCAGACAGGGATCTTTTTACGAGCATGGGTTATCTTTTCGGGTTGGCATAGCCTCGAACCAATAAGAATAATTACTCGTGTACATTTTCATCCATATAATATACTCTCATCATGTAATCCTCTAGAATCCAATATCAGTTCAGGACTATTTACAGTTCATAATCATCATTGCTATATAATCACTAAAAAAAAAACATAATCACTGGGGCTTGTTTAGCCTCGAGGAATAATTCAGCAAAAAAACATAATCCCAAAGAATTCATAATCACTCGGGCTTGTTTAGCCTCGAGGTACCCTTCAAACATTGTATAATCACTAAGAATACATAATCACTTGGCTTGTCTAGCCTCGAGATTCATTTCAAAATTACATCATTGCTCACAATCACTAAGTTCCCTTCCACGCTCCTAACTTCCTAACCTTAGTTACAAGAAAGAAAACGGTTAATGGCTTTGAATTTCGCTCTTCCGTTACCAGATTACATCACTTCCAAATTTCCATTTCTTATTTACAAAATAAAATTCACTTGACAGATCAATAATACTATTACAATTACATTTGGTTTATATAATAATTCATGGATAGTGTAATGTGTGTATGCTCAAGTCTTTGGACAATACTATGGGAAAGGCATCATGCTCACACTGACGTCGCCGGTGTCTGTGGACTGAACAAACATCCATTATATACGATGTCTGGGGCTCGAGAGTCTACGTTAAACTTTCAACAATATTACTTCATATAGTCCATGACAAGTAAGGATTAAACAAAGAAAAAGAGGGGGAGGAAGAAGAAATGTGGACGGCTCACCTGAACAAACGTCCATTATATACGACGTCTGGGGCTCGAGTGAGCTCGCTAGCGACGCCACTGCTAAGTCAAATGAGGCGGTATTTTTGAAATATGGTGGGTGTCAATTCTCTTTACAATTTATTTAGCAGTGTACCCATGACGCCAGGACTTTTGATTGAATTGGGGAAAATTTGGGATTTATTCCTTACTTAATTTAGATACTGATTCTATCACTATCTCACTTTGAATTTTAAGGCAGCTCATGCCATCTAGTGACGGCCAAGACAAATGGGACCTTTAAATCCTCACAAATGACATTATTTAGGCCTTTTGGACTGTTAATCTTACATATTTGGGTTCTAGCAGCTTCATTAGCAAACATTTCACAACTAGGTTACGGAAAGAATTGTATATTCATCATTATTCTGTTTAAGGTTTAAACTCGGCGCCCGGCAACGACGCACAAACAAGGGGGGAAGAGCTGCGCGCATCTGTTATTCATTACTCGACCAGACAAGGAATTCCCATAGCTCAACATCCACAATTACATCACCCAATGCATAGATACAGAGATACATATAAAAATAAAGTTAACCCTACATTAATCATTAACATATGAATTACTACTTAGGATAGGAACTTATAAACTAATATTCAGGTTACACCCTATCTAACTTAAAATTACAGTACTACTAAACACATACATGAATATCAAATGTGTGGTACTACAGCGGAAGGTAATTTGGTTGAAATTCCTTGTAGCACTTCGATCTATCTCTTTTTGCTTTAATTTTTTTCTTATGTAAATGATTTTTTTTTTTTTAAATGTAATTAAGTGAGGAAATTCAAGACTTCATTAGGGAGTGAATGAAACTGGTATACGCGAGTAGGTTGTTGATATATCCGCACATTTGTTTCTTTGTTTATTGATTTCCTTGTTGGGTCTCTAGACTGTACTGTATAATGAGGTGATGATGATAGTGGTGAGGATGATGATGATGGTGATGAGATTGTGGCTATGCATGCTGTGTTCGCAGTTCTTTATCTTTCATTTCCTTTTTCACCTGCCCTCTGCCTTCCATGCTTCACGTCCCCCCTCACATTCGTCACCTCCTTCCTCCCTCCATCTCCTTCTCTTCTTCTTCCTCCCTGTCCTCCTCTTCTCCCTCTCTCCCACCTCACCCTCTTCTTCCCCCCTTCCCATCCTTCTCTTCCCCCTTCCTCCTTCTCCTCCTTCTCCTTCCTCTCCTAATCCTCTTCCTCCTCCTCCTTCCCTCTTCTCTTCTTCCTCCTCCTTCCCTCTTCTCCTCTTCCTCCTCCTCCCACCCCCTCACCTCTTCCTCTCCCTCCCACTCCTCCTCTTCCTCCTCCCTCCCTCTCCTTCTCTTTCTCTTCCCCCCCTCTTCTCATCATCATCCCTCCCCCTCCTCTTCCTCCTCCTCCCTCTCCTCCTCTTCCTCCCTCCTTCCAAACACACACACACACACACACACACACACACACACACACACACACACACACACACACAGAGCAGTGATATTGAGGAGAAGATAACACAGGTGAATGAAGCTGTGCAAAGCTACAAAAATGATGTGGAAACCACGTATGCTGAAATGGTGAAAGTAAAGAAAGACTTAGAAACAAGGGTGGAGGAAAAAAGCATTAAAAAGGAAGTGAAAAGAATAATCCAAAACAATCCAAAGTTAGTCAGAGATTCAGTAGATATAAACAAATCTATAGTAATCACTGGTATAGAAGAGGAAGAAGTAAAAAACAAGATCACAAGAGACAAAAAGGAGATGGCAAATGTAATGAGTTTACTGAAAGAAGTATCAGAGGAAATCTGTAGTAAAGACATAGAGGAACACAAAGGGCTAGGGAAATACGAGAAAAGCAAGACAAGACCTCTAAAGGTGACTTTCCAGAGTGTAAACACTGTGGAAGAGATACTAAAAAATGCAAAGAATCTTATGGAAAAAGAGGAGTTCAAAAATGTATGGATAAAAAGATGCCTAACACAAGAGGAACTGGAATTACTGAAAGAGAAAAGGGAGGAAGCAAAAACAAACAATGAGGGAAGATCAGAAAAGGAGAAGAAGAAATTTTTTTTACAAAGTAATAGGATTGCAGGTACGAAAGTGGTACACAAACAGGATGGAATAAAAAGGAGGAAGGTAGTAGAACCATATCATGACAAGTATATAAACAAGATGATAAAGTTGATGTACTCAAATGTGGATGGAATGGTATCTAAATTTCTAGAGATGAATGATTATGTCAGAGAAAATGAACCAAATAATATGCCTAACTGAAACAAAATTAACACCAAGGATATCCAATGACATATTAAACTTAGAGGAATACAATATATGGAGAAGAGACAGAAATTAAAAAAAAAGAGGAGGAATTATAATATTAACTAAGAAAAATCTAAAAGTCAATGAAATAAAATTAGATATACCATCACAAGTAGAACTGATTGCAGTAGAGATCAACACATCTGAAGGGAAAGTAATTGTAGCCAATTTGTACATGCCATCCAGATCAAACACATGGGAAAGAGACGAATATAAGGACCTGGCAGAGAGTACAATTCAGAGTTTAAGATCATTACTACATAAAATGGAAGAGAAATCGGAAAGAATTATACTAACTGCGGATTTCAATACAAATATAAATTGGAATATTCTAGATATAATTAGCCAAGAAAGCTGTTGGGACCAAAAGCTCCTGGATCTCGTGCAAGAGTTTTTCCTAACGCAACATGTGAGGGAAACCACCAGAAAAAGAGGACTTGATGTACCTTCAGTGCTAGATCTAATATTTACAAGACAAGAAAATGATATTGACAGTTTAATATATCACCCTCCACTCGGCAAAAGCGATCATGCAGTACTAAATTATAACTTCAGGATAGCATATGACATAGTAAACAGCAAGGACAGTTACAAAAAGAGCCTAAACTATAAAAAGGGAAATTATCAAGACCTAAAGAAGTATTTCTTAGAAGTTGATTGGGAAAATGAGCTTAGAGGACAAGATTTAAATGCTGTATATAAGAAATTCTGTGAATTTTATGAAATAGGAGTCCAGAAGTACATCCCTCAGCACAAAGAAGCAGATCAGAAAATATAGAAATGGTTCAATACAGAATGTAAAAAATCAAAAGAAAGAAGAGATTTGGTGTGGAATAGATACAGAAGACACAATAGTGAAAGGGCATATAATAATTACAAACAGGCAAGAAACGATTATACAAGAATAAGGAGGGAAGCCCAAAAACAGTTTGAGGAGGATATAATAAATAAAAGTAGTGATCAACCAAAGCTGTTTTACAGCTATATCAGAAGCAAAACCAAAGTAAAAGATATAATACAATCCATTACGGATGAGGGAATCACTTATACACAAGAGAAAGATATTTGTGAAGCACTAAATAAGAATTTCCAATTAGTTTTTACAGAAGAAAAAATTTTTGAGAGGGACTATGTGGAACATGCATGTCCACACATACTACCAGATATACAAAAAGCACAAAAAGTAATACAGGAGGAGTTAAGTAGATTAGAAAGAGGAAAAGCAAGTGGTCCTGAAGAAATTTCATGTTGGGTATTATGAGAATGTGCAAAGGAGTTAAGTAAACAATTATTTTTAATTTTCAAGAAATCCTTGAGTTAAGGTAAACTACCTGATATTTGGAAAAAAGCAAATATTGTCCCCTTATTCAAGAAAGGAAATAGACAAAATCCACTCAACTATCGACCAGTATCACTGACCAGTGTTGTAAGCAAGGTATTAGAAAAGCTTATAAGAAAAGCTTGGGTAAATCATCTAGAAGAACACAGTATGATAACAGAAAGACAGTTTGGTTTCAGAAAAGGAAAATCATGTGTTACTAATCTGTTGAGCTACTATGACAGAGTAACAGACACAATACAGGAAAGAGAAGGATGGATTGACAGTATCTATTTAGATTTCAAGGAAGCATTTGACACAGTACCACACCAAAGACTTTTATGGAAACTGTACCATCAAGGAGGAATTCGAGGCAAACTGTATTGCTGAATGCAGATTTTCTCATAAAAAGAGAAATGAGAACAGTACTAAGGGGAAATTACTCATGATGGAAAGAAGTGACTAGTGGAGTACCACAGGGCTCAATGCTGGCACCAATCATGTTTTTAGTGTAAATAAATGATATAGACAGTAACACTAGAAATGAAAGCTATCTAAATATGTTTGCAGATGATGCAAAAATACAAAGGAGAATTACTAACACAGACTCTTGTAAAGAACTACAAGAAGAATTAAATAAACTTCATGAATGGAGTAGTACATGGCAAATGGAATTCAATGTGGACAAGTGTCATGTAATCAAGTTTGGTAAAAGTGGAAAAAGACCTGATTGGGATTATAAGTTAGGAAATAAAACCCTATGCACATCAGAAAGAGAGAGAGACCTAGGTGTGATTATCAATAACAGACTATCTCCGGCTGACCACATCAGCGAGAAGGTACGGAACATGTATACACTGCTTGCAAATATGAGAATAGCATTCACATACATAAATGATGACATGCTAAGAAGGATAATAACATCATTCATTAGACCAACCCTGGAATATGCATCAGTAGTCTGGAGTCCTCATCAAAAAGCACATAGACAAGATTGAAAAAGTTCAAAGGGCCGCTACAAGATGGATACCAAGCTTAAGGGACCTAAGCTACGAAGAAAGACTAAATAAACTGAATCTACCAACACTACAGGAGAGAAGGAAAAGAGGGGACATGATAATGCTATATAAGTGCATATCAGGGAAGGAGAAAATAGACATAAATGATTACTTAACCAATGGGGAAGCATCAGCAAGAGGACTCTGCAAAAAACTGCATAAGAAGAGAGGTGATAAAGACGTAAGGAAATTCAGTTTCCCAAACAGAGCAATTGATCAATGGAATGCACTACTGAATGAAATTGTGTGTGCCAAAACAATTCACAAATTTAAGGATATGTACGATAAATATGGTTTAAGACACGGGACAGTAAGAGCTTGACTCATTCCTGTAAAGATACAATTAGGTAAGAACAATTAGGTAAGGTAAGAACACACAGCCACTACAACACATATTCACTTACATCACTTCCTTCAGACACCCCATCATCATTTGTCCTTAGCTAGCTTGAGGATGGATTAAATCTGGTTGTCACTCTCCCTCCAAGAAGATACTGTCCTGTAATGGGCAATCTAGTCTTATACAAACAGATGTAGGTATAACTTGATATTGTGTTTGGTGTTACATTATTATTATTGCGATGATGGTGATGATGATTATCATTATCTTTATTATTATTATTATTATTATTATTATTACTGTTTCTGCTGTTACTACTGCTACTACTACTGCTACAACAACAACAACAACTACTAGTACTACTACTAGTACTACTACTACTACTACTACCACTACTGCTGCTGCTACTACTACTACTACTATGACTACTACTACTACTACTACTACTACTACTACTACTACCACTACTACTACTTTTTTAACCCCGTTGTACACAATGACACGTTTGTCGTCATTAGGGTCTGACTGCAACAATACACATTGACGCTTTTGACGTCATTAAAGCATAAAAACTTTCATCAGAGGAAAAGTTTTCAGCTGATCAGCATCATTTTTGGAGGCATCATAGCTTCCCTGCTCCTTGTCAAAAGTAATGAGTTGGCAACTGTGGGTCCTGATACCAGCAAGAGAGTGGACAGGTTATTCAGTACCAAATGAGCTGTGAGTGAGGAAGGTACTGCACAGTTCTGTCCCTTTAAATTTCCACTCTTACCCCTGTCCTGGCTGTGCAACATATTTCACAATATCAGTAGTGCTTGTGTATATTATTTGGGCACTGTTGTGATTAGATTTGGTGTTTGCAATAGGAAATTTGGCATTTGTGAAGCATTCCTGGTCGTTATCAGCCGTTGGCCCAATGAAGATTGTGCTACTGTTTCTAATCAACTACACTGCCTCTACCCAGCACCTAATGTGAGTATTCAGCTATAAAAATAGTGACAGTGAATCATGTGATTTTAGTGTGCATATCTAGTGTACAAAGAATTGGTGAAATACGTGCAGTAGCTTAACCCACCATGTGTCATTGCCGTTTTAAAATGGTCTGACATAATTCTGTGGCCAGTGCCAGTGCCTTTTTAAAACAACTTATAATAAAAAAAATGCACTGTGACCGCATTTTTCAAGATTTGCGGATAAAAATTGGCAGGCATAAATGGTAACTGTTCCTCTACCATCCCCCAGGCTGTCAAGGCCATACGCTCGCTTGCTACCCCCCTTCACGCTCACTCTGCCTCACTCTGCCTGTGTGCCTCACTTAGTGCTGTGCATAGTGAAGGCATTTTATAATTATTTTCGCGTAAGTGTAAGTTGTAATTATTTTCTTGTAAGTGTAAGGGCTATATAGTGAAGTCAAGTTGTAAATACCTTCTTGTGAGTACCAGTACTGTACATAATGAAGTCAGGTTGTACCTATCTTCAAGTAAGTGTAAGATAATGTATTCACAGTGAGAAAGACACACAAGTTGTGATAGATGAAGAAGTAATAAGTAATCAGAAAAGTGTACTGAACATTGCTATACCTTCCCAACATAAATACCTGAGTATACCATACATGGAAACGGCTTTCTTTCACCTATGTGGTGAGTGAGAGAGAGTGGCTATATCTGTATATGAGTATGCAGGACTCAATGAAACCCATTTCTGAGCTTCGGCAAGCATTTTAATGGTGAAATTCGTTGTTTTCACATCAAAATCTATCATTTTAGCCAAAAAAAAAAAAAAGGTCAAAAAATGGCCAGCATGGAGGCGACCCATAGGGCTAAAAGTAGCTGGCTTGCAGCGGGTTAAAGGAAGGCAGGAAACTGTCCTACAGTCATGACACAGTGTGGGTACACCATAGTTTTTTTGCATTTTTCTCGAAAACTATGAAGCCTAGGATCACCGTTTTGGGCTCAAATGAAAGCCAGTGAAATTCTGCATAGGATGATAAAATAAAAACATAACATTGGCAAGAAAAGTTTTTCGTTAGAGCTCCCCAAATTAAAAAAAAAAAAAATATGTTGCTTGATGGAAATGGGTTTTACTTTCATACATATTATTCGAACACCATACCTTGTATCAAACTGGGACCTCTGGCATTCGAAAGCTAATAAAATTCTCTTTCCAATGATTGTATAACGTGTAGAGATTGATTAGTAAACATTCGATTTATGATGTTGGGAAATGAGATGTATGCTCCTAATTTTATTCACATGGCCCTAATGTACATATAGTGTGATTTTTGTGTGTGTTTTTTTTTTTTGGTTATCGTGTAGAACAAACATCGACGAATTGGAATATGTGGGTTTTGTGGCAAAATAAATATGTTTGGGTGGTGAAAATAAGCTGAGAATATACATTTTTAGAGTGTGCGGTGGGCAGGGGGGGGAGGGGAGAAAAGCTGGCGCATCATGTCACAGAAAACTTATTAACTTATCCACGCACGAAAGGGTTAACATCACCCCCACTATTACCACGTCTACTACCAATACTACCTGAGTGGAAAAAGAATGAAACAAATTAATGCTTTCTACCATGAACAGGGATGTCCCTTTGTGTGTGAGTGTGTGCGTCTGTAGAAATCTAACCATACCTTGATAGGAGGTATGGAGCACATAGCTGGCAACTGAACTGCTAAGAATTTATGATGCTACTGTGAGTCTGTGGGTTCCCTTTCATCATGGTATGACAAGAGACCCGCTGTGACAAGTGCAGGAGCAAGATTAGCACCAAAACCGCCCATCCCTGTGTGAAATACCCAGGTTGTTGGCGATCTGTGAATATTTTCAGCCAGCAATATCACTGACAGTCCTGTGTGCAAGGAGAGTAATGTTAAACATTGATGAGTGAATACCCTATATACCTCTAACTGTTAATGGTTCAACATCATAGGGAAGAAACCTTAGGAAAAAAAACACATGGCTGTTCACAGGTGGAGTAAGAGGAACTTCAAAGCAACTAAGACGACCCCATCCCCCTGGAAACACACCGACTAGCAGAGATGATGTGGGTACACCTTCTACTAGCTGAGACAATGGGTCTACACCTTCTACTGGCAGAGTCGCCAAGGCTACACCTTCTACTAATAGAGACGATGGAGCTACACCATCTACTAACAGAAATGATGGGGCAACACCTTATACCAGCAGATATGTTGGGACTACACCTTCTACTAGCAGAGATGATGGGGTTACACCTTCATCATCTCTACATACAGTAGTAAGCAGAAGGCTCTTTTTTGACAGCTTGCTAAACGATATTAGATTTAGCCCACCAGGAGACTACATTCAGGACCCTGTAGTGTTCTTTTACTTTGCTACATTTATCAATAATTATATTCAAAATGTAATGAGGCAGATGCATGTGGCATCTGTTGGCATATACTTTGTGGAGGCACTTGTATTAAGACGGGAGTCTGTTTTAGTAGAGGAAGATACAACCAAAACTCACTATATATACACTCCATGAGTTTTCATTACTCTCATTACTATAAGAGAAACACTGGAGGAGTTGAAACAATATATATTAATCCCCACAGTGCAAATTCTTATAATCCTGATTACGTTGCCTGAGTTATTGTTTTAGGATTTTTTTTTTAATATTAAGTTGATCTTTTTCATCAGATCAAGTATTTCTGAGCTTGAACTCTTTATTGTGGGAGGTAGACAGGCTTGAATCTGCCATTGCTGGGTTACAAAACAAAAACTGAATTAATGAATATGCCGCATTTGACAACTGTGGTGTAGAGGGAGACTCAGTGTCCCCATGGAAACCATTGACGCTGCCTCCTGCTTGAAATTATGGCACGGAGATCCATCACCTCATATGAGGCAATCAGCATGGCCAGAAGTGGCCTGCATATCTGAGTTACTAAATATGCAGTATTTGGCAACTGCAGTATGGCAGGGTTTGGCATGAGCTCTGATGGCGAAGAGGGAGAGTCAGCATTCCCATGGAAACCACTGACATTTCCTTGTGCTTGAAATTATGGCACGGAGACCTATCACCTCACATAAGGCGACCAGCATGGCCAGGGGTGGCCTTCATATCACCTCGTGTGAGGTGATGAACATGGCAAGGGTTAAATCACATAGAAAATGCTCTCTCTGCTGCTGAGGAAAGTGGTTACATATTAGACAACACCAAATACACTGAAGTAAACATTATAAAAAATGTCATTCCTCAATTTATGGGTACTGTACATTTGTTGAAATCCCCACAAGGGTAAGAGAAGTACAAAGTACAAAGGAGAACAAAGGAAAGCAAACAGCAACAGACCTTATGGTTCTTTTGTGGCTGCTTGTTTCAGAGTAGACTATGAGATTTAATTCTCTGTGCTGGAGGATAAGGATAGTAAAGCAAGAAGGATCACCCCACCTCCAAACCCTCTAGTTAAAACTGGCAGGAAAAAGTGCAGCATGGAAAAGCTGACATGGAAATTCCATTGGAAAGACTGAAAAGAAAAAGTTACATTCTATAATACTTCATCTATAAGCTACCAGTCTGAATAACCTGAAAGAGAAAGTAGTGAAGTAAAATGAATAATCAAATAATAAATAACAAAGGCACGACAGTAGATGCAGGTATGTTGAGTTAAAGGGATGTCTGTAGGCACAGTGTGGAAAATGCAGTGTGGATGTTTAGGCATGGTGCAGCAGCCTTGCATGGTGCTTTTATGGTAGGCAGCAGTCAATTAGGCCCCATCTCTGTTCACTCCACTGAAACAGGGAACTTTCCTATGCAGGGCAAGTACACAAGTTACATCCTCAAGCAGTGACCCCAGGTACATTAAAGAAATCCCGATGGTTGTCATTTAACTAGCAGGGACCCTCAGTGATCCACAGCCCATCACAGGTCGAAAGTAAGAGTAGTGACTGTTAGCTCAGAGCTATCTGTGCATATCCTAGTCTGTGCTTATACTTTATTTGCATTTAATAAATTAATCGGGGCTCTGAAAAAAATATATATACACAAGTGTTTTATTCAGGAGTGAACATATTAAGCTGGGGGTTAGACTACAGATACTTATCCAAGTGACCTTTAAAGGTTAATACTATATCACAATTACTACATTGGAGGGAAATTTGTTCCATATATTTACAACTCTTTAACCCGCGGAGAGTGAGTAATTTGGTTCCATAGGTAGCTATTGCCAAGCCACTTCTTGGCCGAAATTTCTAGTACTACAGAATTTAACTGTAGTTATTGTACCTGTACTGTGAATGTGACTGTGGTAACAGAGAATAAGAAGAAATTAGGGAGAAAGAGAAAAATGGGATAGAGAGAGGGGAAGACTGTGCCATACTCTTTTTTCAGCACACTTACCTTGGTTAAAGGAGTAAAAGTATCCTACCACTGTCAAGGCCAAGTAAAAGTATCCTGGAATGCTAAGTAAGACTGCCCTAGGGAAGTGAAAGTTGTTATTCACTATCGACACTACAGTATCAGCCATGTGTTTTGTAGCTGTTTTTCGTTAAGCGAACGCCATGGTCAAGGCCAAGTAAAAGTATCCCAGAACGCTGAAAGAAGTTTAACTACTAGAAGTGAAAGTCTTTGTGGTCAAAGCCACTCACCCTGGTCTCCTTTGGTCATTTACCAACCCACCATTGAACGAGGTGGATGTCAACCTGGCCTAGCTTTCATGATTAAAAATCATCCCTCGCATACCTCTGCACAAGGAGATGTGGCCTAGTTCAGGGGTCGGCAACCTGGGGCTCAGGAGCAACATGCGGCTCTTTTAGGACATTTTTGCGGCTCCAGGAGCTTCATAAATCATTATTTATTTTTTTCAGAACAAAGGCATCATATAACTATATTAACCCCCCATCCCGACGTTTTCTGGGCAGTGGTACGCCCCAGTCCCGACATTTTTGGACCTTTTTTGGGGGGGCTCAAACATCCGCTTTTGGTGAGAAACATCGAAAATTCATAGAGAAATCGCTTACCTGAGGTTTAAAATACTCGATCCAGGTAGGAGTACCTCCTTACCTTACAGGGTTTTCTATCAGGCTGGCTGCAAAGAAAACGAGTTCTATGGGAGGATAACTATTCCACACCACTCATAAACGGTATTTATTTATTTATTTGGTACGAATTTATATGTAGTATGAGAGTATACTGGTTTTCAAATGGTAATATAGGCATTATAAGCATTGTTTCACTCACTAACTCATCACCATTCCTGACCTTTTTTTGCCACATTACCTGATCATCATTTCTGACTGTTTCTTCCTCTAATGTTTGTCCTCCACATTGTCAACAATTGGGGAATCACTCTGGCCCTGAATTTCGTACCGTGGCATGACATGGCTTTACTGGCCAGGTCACTGATAACAGGTGAGTTGCTGAGAAAAGGGTATGCAGGGGGGGGGAGGAGGTCATGCTGGGTAAGGCATTGTCCCTGCCTGGCATCTTGTAGAGGAAGGTGTCCCGTGTATACGGGCCAAAAACCACTTGCGAAAATTGAAAATTGTGCAAATTAGGGACCTTGCAATGTTGCCGCATCATTAATTTACGTCTCCGGGATATGAGTGCACATCATGTGAGGACATGAATTCACGTCTCCAGGATGGGGCGGGTTAAAGCATACTGAATAAATTTCAGAACATTACTATATTTTGATTCGCTTTGTGAATATAAGTAGATCGAACAATATCATCGTAATGTTTTGGTTAGATTTAGAAGTACTGTAGCTCTCGGTTTATGAGGCAGTTTTTTGTATTGTGGCTCCGAAAGTACTACATTTTTATGAAACTTTAAAATAAATTGCTCTTCTAGCTTTAAGGGTTGCTGACCTCTGGTCTAGTTACATAATAATCAAGTGGGGAGGGGGAGGAGGGTATGGAGGGGGAGGAGGGGGAGGGAGAGGGGGAGGGGGAGGGGAGAGGGGCTTGGGGGAATTGCTTGTGGGCATGCCCAATACTAAGCATGCATAGTATTGGGCAGTTTTATACTCCTGATTGGGCCTCCTAAGTCCACAAGTAGGGATGGTAAAGAGCCTCCCAAGTCCACAAGTATAGTGTTGAGCCTCCTAAGTCCACAAGTAGGTATGATAGAGCCTCCCAAGCCCACGAGTGTTGAAGAACCTCCCAAGTCCACAAGTAAGGGTGATAGAGCCTCCCAAGTGCGCATGTAGAGATGACAGAGCGAAGTTCACAGGTAGGGTTGTAAGAGAGAGAGAGAGAGAGAGAGAGAGAGAGAGAGAGACTTCCAAGTCCACAAGTAATGGTGTCAGAAAGTCTTCCAAGTCCAAGGGTAATAATAGGGTCGTTGTGCCTGGGCGGTAAGTACCTGCTTGAGTCGTAATGGTCGTGATGCATATTAACATTGGCCTGTAAAAGTGGCTCCACCCGTGTTTGTGTAGCTAATGACGAGATGGGATAAGGAGCCAGACAAACTGTGTTCAGTATTTCAGTATAATAACTTATATATTTACTTATTGGGTTATTTGTGTTACCTTCTTGCAGTGTTATTTAACTTGGAAAATAAGAAGATGGGATAAGGAAGCAGAAAAATTAAGTATTTCTCTATGATTAGTAATTTATTTTATTTACGTATTTGCTTTTTTGTTTTATTGTGCTAAGTATCATATTTTTTGCTGTGATAGTTGTTTATTTAATTCATTCTGTGGAGTATTAAGTTTTCCTTTACTATAACTTCTTCCTTTTTTCTTTTTTTAGTTTATTCTGTGGAGAGTTAAGTATTTCTCTTTGCTACCTTATTTGTTTATTTATTGATTTATTCATTGAGTTATTTATGCTGCCTTCATGCCTTTTTATTTAACTTGCCAAAGACCTCTCGTACTGATGGGGTTAATGAAGGCTATACCTAACCCCTCTTGTTCGAAAAAACAAATTTGTTATAAAAAATCGACTGGAGATACTGCTGATGGCGTGATGGGATAAGGAGGCAGAGATACAGTATTGGTAAGTATTTCTATATGATAATTTATTCTCAGAAGTGTTAAGCATTTCTCTACTATAGCCTCTTTTTCTTTCTCTTTTTAATTTATTCTCTAATATTAAGTATTTCTCATCTACAGCCTTTTCTTTGTCTTTCCCTTTTTAATTCATTCTGTGGAGTGTTAAGTATTTCTCACCTATAACCTTTGTCTTTTTAGTTTATTCTGTTGAGTGTTAAATTTTGCTCACCTATAGCCTCTTTCTTTGACTTTCTCTTTTAGTTCATCCTCATGAATGTTATGTATTTCCCTAGGATAACTTATTTATTTATTTATTTGTTTAATTTTTATGTCCTATGATACTCCCAGACGATTTTATTCACAATAGGAAGGAGTCTTTAGTAATGGAGGGGATGGACAGCCAGCTCCATCCGTTTGAAATTTTTCTCCCAATCTTGCAGCCTCCAAACGAGTTTATTCAGCATAGGGTTAGTGGGTGAGTGGGTGGGAGGGTGAGTGGGTGGGTGTGGGGTTTTGAAAGTGAGCGGGTAAAGGCAGACTGACATGTAGCCAATGTATGATATCATGTAAGTATGTGGTCATGTAAGTATGAAAATGTGTGTGGGTGCGTGTGTAAGTGTGTTTCTTTGTAAGTATGAACCCATGGATGAAGGCATGTAAGTATGTCTCCATGAGAGTATGTGGTCATGTAAGTATTAAAATGTCCTTACCTAATTGTACTTACCTAATTGTATCTTTACAGGAATGAGTCAAGCTCATACTGTCCCGTGTCTTAAACCATATTTATCGTACATATCCTTAAATTTGTGAATTGTTTTGGTAGACACTATTTCATTCGGCAGTGCATTCCACTGATCAATTGCTCTGTTTGGGAAACCGAATTTCCTTATGTCTTTATCACCTCTCTTCTTATGCAGTTTTTTGCAGTGTCCTCTTGCTGATGCTTCCCCAAAGGTTAAGTAATCATTTATGTCTAGTTTCTCCTTTCCTGATATGCATTTATATAGCATTATCATGTCACCTTTATTCCTTCTCTCCTGTAGTGTTGGTAGATTCAGTTTATTTAGTCTTTCTTCGCAGCTTAGATCCCTTAAGCTTGGTACCCATCTTGTAGCGGCCCTATGAACTTTTTCAATCTTGTCTATGTGTTTTTTGAGATAAGGACTCCAGACTACTGATGCATACTCCAGGGTGGTCTGATGAATGATGTTATTATCCTTCTTAGCATGTCTTTATTTATGTATGTGAATGCTATTCTCATATTTGCAAGCAGTGTATACATGTTCCGTACTTTCTCACTGATGTGGTCAGCCGGAGATAGTCCGTTATTGATAATCACACCTAGGTCCTTCTCTTTTTCTGATGTGTGTAGGGTTTTATTTCCTAAAGTATAATCCTAATCAGGTCTTTTTCCACTTTTATCAAACTAGATTACATGACACTTGTTCACATTGATTTCCATTTGCCATGTATAACTACATTCAAGAAGTTTATTTAATTCTTCTTGTAGCTCTTTACAAGAGTCTGTGTTAGTAATTCTCCTTTGTATTTTTGCATCATCTGCAAACATATTTAGATAGCTTTCATTTCTAGTGTTACTGTCTATATCATTTATTTACACTAAAAACATGATTGGTGCCAGCATTGAGCCCTGTAGTACTCCACAAGTCACTTCTTTCCATCATGAGTAATTTCCCCTTAGTACTGTTCTCATTTCTCTTTTTATGAGAAAATCTTGCATTCAGCAATACAGTTTGCCTCGAATTCCTCCTTCATGGTACAGTTTCCATAAAAGTCTTTGGTGTGGTACTGTGTCAAATGCTTCCTTGAAATCTAAATAGATACTGTCCATCCATCCTTCTCTTTCCTGTATTGTGTCTGTTACTCTGTCTTAGTAGCTCAACAGGTTAGTAACACATGATTTTCCTTTTCTGAAACCAAACTGTCTTTCTGTTATCATATTGTATTCTTCTAGATGATTTACCCAAGCTTTTCTTATAAGCTTTTCTAATACCTTGCTTACAACACTGGTTAGTGATACTGGTCAGTAGTTGTGTGGATTTTGTCTATTCCCTTTCTTGAATAAGGGGACAATGTTTGCTTTCTTCCAAATATCAGGTAGTTTACCTTGACTCAAGGATTTCTTGAAAATTAAAAATAATGGTTTACTTAACTCCTTTGCACATTCTCGTAGTACCCGACATGAAATTTCATCAGGTCCATTTGCTTTTCCTCTGTCTAATTTACTTAACTCCTCCTGTATTACTTTTTTTTTATATTTGTATATCTGGTAGTATGTGTGGGCACGCATGTTCCACATAATCCCTCTCAAAACGTTTTTCTTCTGTAAAAACTGATTGGAATTTCTTGTTTAGTGCTTCACAAATATCCTTCTCTTGTGTATAGGTGATTCCCTCGTCCGTAATGGATTGTATTTTATTTTTGACTTTGGTTTTGCTTCTGATGTAGCTGTAAAATAGCTTCGGTTGATCACTACTTTTATTTATGATATCCTCCTCAAACTGTTTTTGGGCTTTCCTCCTTATTCTTGTATAATCGTTTCTTGCCTGTTTGTAATTATTATTATGCCCTTTCACTATTGTGTCTTCTGTATCTATTACACAACAAATCTCTTTTTTCTTTTGATTGAACCATTTCTTTATTTTCTTTTCTGCTTCTTTGTGCTGTGGGATGTACTTCTGGACTCCTATTTTATAAAGTTCACAGAATTTTTTATATACAGCATTTAAATCTTGTTCTTTAAGTTCCTTTTCCCAAGCAATTTCTAAGAAGTACTTCTTTAGGTCATGATAATTTCCCTTTTTATAGTTTAGGCTCTTTTTGTAACTTTCATTGCTGTTAACTATGTCATATGCTATCCTGAAATTGCAATTTAGTACTGCATGGTCGCTTTTGCCGAATGGAGGGTGATATATTAAACTGTCAATATCATTTTCTTGCCTAATAAATATGAGATCTAGCACTGAGGGTACATCGAGTTCTCTTTTTCTGGTGATTTCTCTTACATGTTGCGTTAGGAAAAACTCTTGCACAAGATCCAGGAGCTCTTGGTCCCAACAGCTTTCTTGGTTTATTATATCTAGAGTATTCCAATTTATATTTGTATTAAAATCTCCAGTCAGTATAATTCTTTCCGATTTCTCTTCCATTTTATGTAGTAATGCTCTTAAACTCTGAATTGTACTCTCTGCCAGGTCCTCATATTCGTCTCTTTCCCATGTGTTTGATCTGGGTGGCATGTACAAATTCGCTACAATTACTTTCCCTTTAGATGTACTAATCTCTACTGCAATCAGTTCTACTTGTGAGGGTATATCTAGTTCTATTTCTTTGACTTTTAGATTTTTCTTAGTTAATATTATAATTCCTCCTCCTTTTTTTAAGTTCCTATCTCTTCTCCATATATTATATTCCTCTAAGTTTAGGATGTCATTCGATATCCTTGGTGTTAATTTCGTTTCAGTTAGGCATATTATTTGGTTCATTTTCTCTGACATAATCATTCATCTCTAATAGTTTAGATACCATTCAATCCACATCTGAGTACATCAATTTAATCATCTATAGTTTAGATACCATTCCATCCACATTTGAGTACATCAATTTAATCATCTTGTTTATATACTTGTCATGACATGGTTCTACTACCTTCCTCCTTTTTATTCCCTCCTGTTTATGTACCACTTTCGTCCCTGCATTCCTATTACTTTGTAAAAAAAAAATGTATTCTTCTCCTCCTCTGATCTTCCCTCATTTTTTGTTTTTGCTTCCTCCCTCTTCTCTTTGAGTAATTCCAGTTCCTCTTGTGTGTGTGTGTGTTTGTGTGTGTGTGTGTGTGTGTGTGTGTGTGTGTGTGTGTCTGTGTGTGTGTATGTGTGTGTGTGTGTGTGTGTGTGTGAGAGAGAGAGAGAGAGAGAGAGAGAGAGAGAGAGAGACTTTTGGTAAGCGAACAGAGGTAAGCTGTTGTTAATACAATAGTAATAATGTAAGTGTGTAGACATACTGTATAAGTATTGGGGTATGTAAGGTATCTTGTAAGTACATCTTTATGTAAGTAAGTCGCCGTGTAAGTAAGATACCATGTAATTATGTCTGCATGTAAGTACCGGTATGCGGCCATATAAGTCTTAAAATATGTATATGTGTTTACGTGTGTGTGTGTGTGTGTGTGTGTGTGTGTGTGTGTGGATATTGCCCTGTAAGTATGAATCCATGTAAGTGTCACCATGTAAGTCATCATGTGCGTCACAAAACGTGTGTGTGGGTGTGTACGTGAACGGTATAAGGGGCAGTGACATGCAAATTGATGGGTGTTGGATGGAGGCCAGGGCAAGAGTCCCTTCGTGCCTCCAACCTCCAGTCCATCGGGGTAGTGCACCAGAAACACACTATTTTACACTGACTTTGTGTGTCTATCTCTCTGTCTGTCTCAGTCTATCTATATGTCTATCTATCTGTCTCTATTTATTTATCTGTTTGTTTATCTGTCTGTTTAGTTAATTACTTCTTTACGTCTTTCTTTTACTCTAACTAGAATTACTTTTATTGATCTGCTTTTATCCGTCTGTTTGTTTGTTTGTTTTTTATGCGAGGAAGAAGGAACCAAAGGCCATGAGCCCACAGTAACAGTTCCCTCCAAAAAACAAAATACAATAGAGAGCCAAATTCAAGATCCGATCATTTTGAGATGCCTGGACACACTGCGTTTGAAAGACTGGAGATCATAGGCAGCAGGAAATACAGACAGAGGGAGACAGTTCCAGAGTTGACCTGTTGCATAAACGAAAGACTGGGAGTAACGGTTAACTCTTGCATTAGAGAGTTGGACAGAAAAGGGATGAGAGTTTGCTGCCAGACGGGTGCTACGCGCCCGTCGTAGAGGTGGAGGAGTGCAAGCAGACAGTTCAGAGGAGCAGTGACCATTAAAGTAGCGATAGAAACGAGATAAAGATGCAACAGTGCGGCGAAGAGACAGAGGTTGAAGGGAGTAAGTAAGAGGAAGAGAGTTAATGAGACGAAAAGCCTTTGACTCCACCCTATTGATATGAGCTATATGTGGGGAGCCTCCCCACACATAAGAGTTGTGCTCCACACAGGGGTGGATAAAACCCCTGTATAGAGTCAACAATTGTGCAGGGGTAAAGAAAGAGCAGAGTCGGCTTAGCACACCCAATCTCTTGGAAGCGGATTTTACAAGAGTTGTAATATGATCTTTCCAAGATAAGTCCCGAGTAAATGAAACCCCAAGCATGTTCAAGGATGATGCAGGATTAAGCTGAATATTATTAAACATTAGTGGGTATACCTGTGGAAGATTTTGTCGGGTTGATGGGTGTAAGAACTGAGTCTTATACGCATTAAAAACAACCATATTATTTTTACCCCAGTCAGAGATATGAGCCAAGTCAGACATTAGCTGTGCCATAGCCTCATCCCTTGTTTGTTGAAGTAACTGTTGAGATGGGCGTTGCGGGAACCGAATGGAAAGGTGAAGGGTGGAGTCATCAGCGTATGCGTGGATAGGGTTAGATGTACAGCTTAGAAGATCATTGATGAATTAAAGGAAGAGAGTTGGTGATAGGACAGAGCCCTGAGGAACACCACTGTTGATAGATCTAGGAGAAGAACGATGGCCGTCTACAACAGCGGCTATAGAACGACCAGAAAGGAAGCTAGCGATGAAGGCACAGATAGAAGGATAGAAAGCATAGGAGGGCAGTTTGGAAATTAAAGATTTATGCCAGACTCGATCGAAAGCCTTTGAGATGTCAAGTGCAATGGCAAAGCTTTCGCCAAAGTCCTGAAACGAGGATGACCAGGAGTCTGAAAGGTAGGTGAGAAGATCGCCAGTGGAGCGTCCCTAACGGAACCCGTACTGACGATCGGAAAGAAGGTTGTGATAGGAAAGATGCCTTATAATTTTTCTATTGAGAATTTACTCGAAAACTTTTGAAATACGGGACGTTAAAGCAATTGGACGATAGTTGGAGGGTTGGGAGTGGTCACCCTTCTTTGGGACTGGTTGAATGAGAGCAAACTTCCAGCAAGAAGGAAATGTACAAGTTGACAGACAAAGGCGAAAGAGTTTGCCTAGGCAGGGTGTAAGCACAGAAGCACAGTTCTTGAGAACAACAGGAGGGACCCCATCAGGCCCATATGCCTTGTTAGTACTGAGGCCAATGATGGCAGAAAATACATCAGCTGAAGAAATTTTAATGTCAGCCATGAGTAAGTCAGAGGGGGTAAGTGATGGAGGAACAGCACCGGAATCGTCTAAGGTGGAATTGGAGGAGAAAGTCTGTGCGAAGAGATCTGTTTTATCAGTAGAAGAAATAGCTACAGAACCATCAGAGTAGAAAAGAGGAGGAAAGGATGATGAGGTAAAGGTGTTAGAAAGGTTTTTGGCAAGGTGCCAGAAGGAGCGGAAAGAATTCGAGTTGGAGAGTTGAGAGCATTTAGTATGGATGAAATTATTTTTAGCAGAGCGAAGAACAGACTTAGCACGATTCCGGGCAGAAACGTAAAGATGATGTGATTCAGGGGTGGGTTGGCTCCGGTACCTTTTGTAGGCCCTCTCCTTGTTGCGAGCAGCATTAGAACAAGCGTGATTAAACCAAGGCTTTCTTGCTTTAGTCAAAGGATATGAGAAAAGAATGCATGCTTTCATGCCCGAGAGAATAACCTTCGTAATGCACAAGGCACACTCAGATGGCTCACGGCCATGGATGCAATAATCATTCCACGGAAAATCAAAGAAGTACTGCCTGAGGGCCTCCCAGTCCGTGGCTCCAAAATGCCACAGACGACGTTTCCCTGGAGGGTCCACAGGCCATACCGGAGTGATAGGACAGGTTAAGGTGATAAGGTTGTGATCGGAGGAGCCCAACAGAGAGAAAAGATTAACAGAGTAAGCAGAATGATTAGTTATGAGGAAGAGGTCAAGTATGTTAGAGCTCTCTCCTAGGCGGTCAGGGATACGGGTAGGGTGCTGTACAAGCTGCTCTAGGTCATTAAGGATAGAAAAGATGTAGGCTTGTTCACCAGGTGGATCAGTGAAAGGAGAGGAGAGCCAAAGGTGGTGGTGAACATTGAAATCTCCTAGAATGGAGATTTCAGAGAAAGGAGAAATGGATAGAATGTGTTCCATCGTAGAAGTAAGATAGTCGAAGAATATTTGATAGTCAGTAGAATTAGTGGATAAGTAAACAGCACAGATATATTTAGTCAGAGAATGACAAGAAAGCCGAAGCCAGAGTGTAGAGAATTCAGAAGAATCGAGTTCAGGATCACGAGAGCAAGATAAGTCGTTGCGTATATATACACAAAAGCCACCTTTGGCTTTGAAATGAGTATAGAGAAAGTAGGAGGATACAGAAAAGGGTTTGCTGTCAGTTGCCTCAGACAGCTGAGTCTCCGTTAGAAAAAGAAGGTGAGGTTTAGAGGAGGAGAGGTGGTGCTCAACAGAGCGAAAGTTAGAGGAAAGGCCCCGAATGTTGTAGAAATGAAGAAGAAGAGAGTCAGACAGTGGTTCCAGGCACCTCGAGTCGTCACCGGGAGAGGGGCGGATGGTGGGGGCATTTATGGTCTCCCCCCCTGGGGACTCCGAGGCTTGGTGATGAGACGCCATAATTTTTTGAATTTTGGAAAAGGAAGTGTATTGTGTACTGTGCATGTAGTTTGGTGTAGATAGTTAGAGAAATTTGTACTGGAGAGCATGCTGGCCTACTCTCTGTGTAACTTAATCTCTCCCTACCTTCCCACATCTCCCCCTCCTTCCCTACCTCCCTGCATCTCCCCCTCTGTCCCTACCTCCCTGCATCTTACCCTCTCTAATCCCCCCACCTTCCCTCACGCAGTCCCCACCAAGCCACACCATGAACCACAACTAACACCTATTCCGAAGCTTCACAATGAACGCTTTTCCTTTCCAAAACACTGACTCATTTTTATCATGCACGCTAAATTAAATACTGTACATGAAAACACTATCTTAGCAACTGATCTGTTAAATTATATGTATATTTTGCACTATTTTGAAATCTGGGGACTCCCTTTTCTTTCATTAATTCCTTATTTTCTTCAGAGGAGTTCACAGACATTGGCCTATTTCTTAACGTTTAATCTCTCTCTTTCTCTAATGACCTCTTTATTTATTTTTTTATTCATTATAGTATCAGCTTCTGGATCAGCGAGTCAGCAATTAGGAGACGCCAAGATGCCAAGGTACTTAGACATTTCCATTTACTACCCTCATTATCAGCGTCATTTATTTTCTCATTTACTACTATTTCATTATTTTTTATCTTTATCATCAACCACCGGACGATTTTATTCAGCTTAAGAAGAACCTATACTGGGAATGCTGTTAACCCACTCATTATTATTATTATTATTATTTTTTTTTTTTTTTTTTTTTTTTTAAGGCTAGACTGCTTCATACAGCTGAGAAGAAGTCATGGTATTCTTGGAGGGTTAATGCTGTCATTATTTTCATTCTCAGAAGGGCAGCTCTTTTGTAATTTAACCCATTCAGTGTCTCAGTAGCTGAATAAAATCGTCTGCTGAGTGAGTCATAGGTGCTTAGCGTTCATGAGGGCTATTATCTGACCTCTAATGAAGAGCCTGTAGTAATTATGGTGTTAATGAAGGATATAATTTAACCACTACAATTGAAAAAACATTTGCTGAATAAAATCGTCTACTGAGTCAGTCATAGGTGCTTAGCGTTAATGAGGGCTATTATCTGACCTAATGAAGAACATGAAGTAATTCAGGCATTAATGAAGGTTATTATCTAACCTAATTAAGAACCTGTAGTAATTCAGGCATTAATGAAGGCTATTATCAAACCTAGTGAAGAACCTGTAGTAATTCAGGTGTTAATGAGGGCTATTATCTGACCTAATGAAGCACTGTACCTGTAGTAAGTAAGGTGTTCAACCCCTACAATTTAAAAAAATAGTCTCAGCTGTATCAAATCGTCTGGTGGTTGCAAGAATAAACTGGATAGGCGCCATAGGGTATTTTAGGGCTTAACCTTGCCCTGTAATAATGAGATGACAGACCCGCTGTAGATTATTTACCTTTGGATTAGAATTGTCCTAAGAAAGGTGAGAGGAGGAAGGAGATATGGAGACGATGTCCGCGGAAAGGAGAGAGAGAGAGAGAGAGAGAGAGAGAGAGAGAGAGAGAGAGCATTTTGGGAAAGGCCTAGAAAAAGAGTTGTAGGATGGGAGAAGAGATGAAAGAGAAAGTGGTCAGGAGGTAAGGAAGGACAGAATGTATGGAAGAGGTGTTGTGGGGAAGGAGAGAGTGGAGGAAGAAAGAAGAGAGAATGAAGAGAGGAGAGAGGAAGAAGATCTGAGAGAGGAGGAAGAAAGGAGAGAGGAGGAAGGAAGAAAGGAAAGAGGAGGAAGGAAGAAAGGAAAGAGGAGGAAGAGAGGAGAGAGGAGGAAGAAAGGAAAGAAGAGGAAGGAAGAAAAGAAAGAGGAGGAAGAGAGGAGAGAGGAGGAAGAAAGGGGAAGGGAGGAAGAAAGAATTGAGGCGGGAGGGAATGAGAGAGTTATTTGAGTTTGTGAGAGGGAAGAGTATCAACGAAAGGAATTTAAGGGAAAGGAAGTTAATGGCAGAAGTTAATAATAAGAGAAACGATTTTCTTCAACTGAGAATGAGTCTTAGGAGGCGGGAAGCATCTAAGGTCCTTTCACCGCAAGAAGTCCGTTCAGGGTGAGGCCCACCTGGTGAATCACCTCTAGCGATGCTGCCAAATCAACCGTAGTACATGCCTCTCTCTCTCTTATTTTCCATCTATGTGCTATTTGAAATTGTTTTTTATAATCTGTATATAGTAAATGGTAGAGTTGAGCAGAGGGTGTTGCAATGGTTTGATCATATGGAGAGAATGGATAATGAGCGATTGGTGAAAAAGATAACTAGATCTGATGTGAGAGGTGTAAGGCTGAGAGGAAGACCACGAATAGGATGGATGGACAGTGTGAAGAGAGCGCTGGATGCGAGAGGGATGTCTGTTGAGCAAGGAAGAGTGGCTGTGAGTGACAAATAAATGGAGAGAAATTGTGAATGAATAAGTGATGACGCAGCCCTGAGGGGATATTCTCCCGCATTTGGTCTGATCAGCTAGTCAGGTCAGGTGCGGGTAAGGGGATGGGTCTGTTATGATGTGGCAGGGGTAAACCAGTTCTGCTGTCGGGCCCTGCTGCGGATGTCACTGGTTGCATAGCGCAGTTGACCCTTGTGCGGTGTGATGCGGTGAGGATCTGTCCGTTCTCCCCTTTGGAGCTAAGATGCGAATGAATGTGTTTGAATGGATGAGTAAATGGAGAGTGAGTCATCCTGTCTCGGGTACCTCCCTTTCCTTGGGGGAAGCAGCCTAGGTATATAGATAGATAGATAGATATAGTAAAGGAAGCTATATAGTTCATTGAGTATCACTGTTTAGAATTATAACAACAATTTGAATGAATTCTATGACACGTGGCAGTGCTTTTTTCCCATGTTGCCACGCCAAGGTCGGCGAGGGACCCAGGGTCACTCCCTGTCTAGCCACCACCCAGGATGGAAGGTCCCACAACTCCCACCCGCTCCCGCTTCCGTAATCGACAAGATTGCGGAAGAAGCAGGGCATCAGGTTTTGAGATTACCACCATACCACTGTCAATATAACCCGATTGAGCTCATTTGGGCTCAGGTGAAGACTCATATAGCCAAGAAGAACACCTTTAAAATGGCTAATCTTTAAGTTCTTGTCAAAGAGGCTCTGAGTCTTATCACACCACAAAGTTGGATGGAAGTGGTGCGACATGCCGAACAAGTACAAGATGAAGATGCACAACAAGACATAGCAGCTGAACATTTCGTAGAGTAATTCGTCGTCAGTATAAAAGAAAGTTCTGATGACGAAGAAGATTATGATTAAAGATCAGAGAGAGGATTAGGCCTACAGGGGAAACCTCTTAAATATAAAACGCGCCTAGTCTTTTACCTCATAGGTGGTGTGGAAAAAAGTTAAAAATAAATAATAAATATATACAATTTATATATATATATATACACACAGAAACAGGTGGGATGGGGGTAGGTAGGGAGACAGAGTGATAATCCGATAATTGGTGGTCAAATTGGCAACGTCGCACTCGGGGAAAATCCAACTTCTGCCACACCCTGAACGGACTTCTTGCTGCGAAAGGAGCATAGTCACCTTTTATGCCTCTTAATCCAACCCCCAGTCAAAGGCCAACCCTCCGACTGGACTACCCTAACCCCTGCACCACCGGGAGCCTTCAAGGAGAAACAGTCTTGGAAGAAATGTAGGAGTGATAAATGGCGTGCACTGGAGGAAAAATGCAAAGCGACAGAGTTGCAAAGTATGGATTTTGAATGCAAGACTGAGAGCATCTAGAGAGAAGGCAAAAGTGGACGGGAGAGAGAGTGGAAGAGTGCATGAGAGAGAAAGAGAGAGAGAGAGTATTGTACTTTTAGTTTTTTTAACCTTCTTCATCTCTCTCTTTCTCTCTCTCTCTCTCTTTCTCATATACATTGCACCACCTCTCACTCACACTTAACCCACATACCAAAGCACAAAATATAAGAGTGACAGGGCGCCGCGTGCCTCCGCCCCATCCCTAACCTGGCTGCCAATTACACCAAGTAGCCACGAGACCGGTGTACTATACCAGGTCCGGTATTTCACAAAGGTTTTTGGACATTTTCCTTACGATATACAAGTCCCCATCTTAATTTGCTGCTTTAAGAAACAGTCTGGATTTTTTTTTTCACTTTGTTTCCACCCGTTTGCATGGTTGCATATATCGAATTTGTCATAATATATCGGCTTAGTATAGTCTTTTAGTATAGATTTTTTCCTGTTAAATTTGTGAATTGTGATTTTTACCCCTTCACTCCGATTAAGCATATTTTTTAATTTTATTTCGCTACCTAAGACGATATCATTCAAGCTGTTACCTGTACAATCCTAGGTTGAGAGAGAGAGAGAGAGAGAGAGAGAGAAAGAGAGAGAGAGAATCATCATGTGGAAAAGACATTTATAGCGGTCGTAGCCAGAGAGAGAGAGAGAGAGAGAGAGAGAGAGAGAGAGAGAAATTAAAAGCAAAATTGGCGAGAATGATAAAGGTGTTTAGTAATTTATTGTGTGTGTGTGTGTGTGTGTGTGTGTGTGTGTGTGTGTGTGTGCGCGCGTGTGTGTGTGTGTGTGTGTGTGTGTGTGTGTGTGTGTGTGTGTGTGTGTGTGTGTGTGTGTGTGTGTGAGTGAGAGAGAGAGAGAGAGAGAGGCCAAAAATTACATTATGATTGCTGATGTCGTTGCCAACGTTTCTGCCAAGTGCACGTTAGATTAAATTATAATGTAAGCATAAAACTCCTTGCATTTCTCCTTCTCCTCCTCCTCCTCTTCCTCTTCTTCTTCTTCCTCCTCCTCCTCCTCCTCCTTTTTCTTCTCTTTTTGCTTCTTGTTTTTCTTCTTCCTCTTCTTTTCTTCTCTTTTTCTTCTTCTTCTTCTTTTGGTTAGTTCAGTCTGCTCTATAGTCTGTTCCCGAGGTTCAAGCAGATGGGGACATGAACCACCACCACCACCACCAACATCATCATCATTATCAACATCATCATCATCATTACTACCACCACCACCACCAACATCATCATCATTATCAACATCATCATCACCATCATCATCATC
>NC_137069.1:31443053-31448053 GCF_032717465.1 Coenobita brevimanus
CCTTTCCTGATATGCATTTATATAGCATTATCATGTCACCTCTTTTCCTTCTCTCCTGTAGTGTTGGTAGATTCAGATTATTTAGTCTTTCTTCGTAGCTTAGGTCTCTTAAGCTTGGTATCCATCTTGTAGCAGCCCTTTGAACTTTTTCAATCTTCTCTATATGCTTTTTGAGATGAGGACTCCAGACTACTGATGCATATTCCAGGGTTGGTCTAATGAATGATGTTATTATCGTTCTTAGCATGTCTTCATTTATGTATGTGAATGCTATTCTCATATTTGCAAGCAGTGTATACATGTTCCGTACCTTCTCGCTGATGTGGTCAGCCGGATATAGTCTGTTATTGATAATCACACCTAGGTCTTTCTCTCTTTCTGATGTGTATAGGGTTTTATTTCCTAACTTATAATCCCAATCAGGTCTTCTTCCACTTTTACCAAACTTGATTACATGACACTTGTCCACATTGAATTCCATTTGCCATGTGCTACTCCATTCATGAAGTTTATTTAATTCTTCTTGCAGCTCTTTACAAGAGTCTGTGTTAGTAATTCTCCTTTGTATTTTTGCATCATCTGCAAACATATTCAGATAGCTCTCATTTCCAGTGTTACTGTTTATATCATTTATATTCACTAAAAACATGATTGGTGCCAGCACTGAACCCTGTGGTACTCCACTAGTCACTTCTTTCCATGATGAGTAGTTTCCTCTTAGTACAGTCCTCATTTCTCTTTTTATGAGAAAGTCTTGCATCCAACAAAACAGTTTCCCTCGAATTCCTCCTTGATGGTACAGTTTCCATAAAAGTCTTTGGTGTGGTACTGTGTCAAAAGCTTTCTTGATATCTAAATAGATACTGTCCACCCATCCTTCCCTTTCCTGTACTGTGTCTGTTACTCTGTCATAGTAGCTCAACAGATTAGTAACACATGATTTTCCTTTTCTGAAACCAAACTGTCTTTCTGTTATCATACTGTGTTCTTCTAGATGGTTTACCCAAGCTTTTCTTCTAAGTTTTTCTAATACCTTGCTTACAACACTGGTCAGTGATACTGGTCGGTAGTTGAGTGGATTTTGTCTATTCCCTTTCTTGAATAAGGGGACAATATTTGCTTTTTTCCAAATATCAGGTAGTTTACCTTGACTCAAGGATTTCTTGAAAATTAAAAATAATGGTTTACTTAACTCCTTTGCACATTCTTGTAATACCCAACATGAAATTTCATCAGGAGCACTTGCTTTTCCTCTGTCTAATCTACTTAACTCCTCCTGTATTACTTTTTCTGCTATCTGTATATCTGGTAGTATGTGTGGACATGCGTGTTCCACATAATCCCTCTCAAAATTTTTCTCTTCTGTAAAAACTAATTGGAAATTCTTATTTAGTGCTTCACAAATATCTTTCTCTTGTGTATAAGTGATTCCCTCGTCCGTAATGGATTGTATTATATCTTTTACTTTAGTTTTGCTTCTGATATAGCTGTAAAACAGCTTTGGTTGATCACTACTTTTATTTATTATATCCTCCTCAAACTGTTTTTGGGCTTCCCTCCTTATTCTTGTATAGTCGTTTCTTGCCTGTTTGTAATTATTATACGCCCTTTCACTATTGTGTCTTCTGTATCTATTCCACAACAAATCTCTTCTTTCTTTTGATTTTTTACATTCTGTATTGAACCATTTCTGTATTTTCTTATCTGCTTCTTTGTGCTGTGGGATGTATTTCTGGACTCCTATTTCATAAAATTCACAAAATTTTTTATATACAGCATTTAAATCTTGCCCTCTAAGCTCATTTTCCCAATCAACTTCTAAGAAATACTTCTTTAGGTCTTGATAATTTCCCTTTTTATAGTTTAGGCTCTTTTTGTAACTATCATTGCTGTTTACTATGTCATATGCTATCCTGAAGTTATAATTTAGTACTGCATGATCGCTTTTGCCGAGTGGAGGGTGATATATTAAACTGTCAATATCATTTTCTTGCCTTGTAAATATTAGATCTAGCACTGAAGGTACATCAAGTCCTCTTTTTCTGGTGGTTTCCCTCACATGTTGCATTAAGAAAAACTCTTGTACAAGGTCCAGGAGCTTTTGGTCCCAACAGCTTTCTTGGCTATTTATATCTAGAGTATTCCAATTTATATTTGTATTGAAGTCCCAAGTTAGTATAATTCTTTCCGATTTCTCTTCCATTTTATGTAGCAATGATCTTACACTCTGAATTGTACTCTCTGCCAGGTCCTCATATTCGTCTCTTTCCCATGTGTTTGATCTGGGTGGCATGCACAAATTGGCTACAATTACTTTACCTTCAGATGTGTCGATCTCTACTGCAATCAGTTCTACTTGTGATGGTATATCTAGTTTTATTTCCTTGACTTTTAGATTTTTCTTAGTTAATATTATAATTCCTCCTCCTTTTTTTAAATATCTGTCTCTTCTCCATATATTGTATTCCTCTAAGTTTAGTATGTCATTTGATATCCTTGGTATTAATTTTGTTTCAGTTAGGCATATTATTTGTGGTTCATTTTCTCTGACATAATCATTCATCTCTAGTAATTTAGATACCATTCCATCCACATTTGAGTATATCAACTTTATCATCTTGTTTATATACTTGTCATGACATGGTTCTACTACCTTCCTCCTTTTTATTCCATCCTGTTTGTGTACCACTTTCGTACCTGTAATCCTATTAATTTGTAAAAAAAATTTCTTCTTCTCCTCTTCTGATCTTCTCTCATTTTTTGTTTTTGCTTCCTCCCTTTTCTCTTTCAGTAATTTCAGTTCCTCTTGTGTTAGGCATCTTTTTATCCATACATTTTTGAACTCCTCTTTTTCCTTAAGATTCTTTGCATTTTTTAGTATCTCTTCCACAGTGTTTACACTCTGGAAAGTCACCTTTAGAGGTCTTGTCTTGCTTTTCTCGTTTTTCCCTAACCTTTTGTGTTCCTCTATGTCTTTACTACAGATTTCCTCTGATACTTCTTTCAGTAAGCTCATTACATTTGCCATCTCCTTTTTGTCTCTTGTGATCTTGTTTTTAACTTCTTCCTCTTCTATACCAGTGATTACTATTGATTTGTTTATCTCTACTGAATCTCTGACTAACTTTGGATTGTTTTGGATTATTCTTTTCACCTCCTTTTTAATGCTTTTTTCCTCCACCCTTGTTTCTAAGTCTTTCTTTACTTTCACCATTTCAGCATACGTGGTTTCTACATCATTTTTGTAGCTTTGCACAGCTTCATTCACTTGTGTTATCTTCTCCTCAATATCACTGCTCTGGTCAATAAGACTGCTAACTTGCCTAATTGTCTCTGTGTCATTTTTGAACTCTTCCATAACACTTTCGTGATTGACTACTGTACTTGCCATTTCACTCATTTTCTTCCTAAGTGTACTCAGTTCCACTGTTAGTTCACTGATGGTTGTGTCTTTCTTATTTGCCTCCCTTCCTAGTTTTTCTATTTCTACCTTTTGCAAATGCATCTGCTTCTTTATTTCATCAATTTCATTTTTGAAAGCCATTTCTAGTTTGTTTACACGTTCAACCAGTCTATTGTGAGTCTCTACTTCAACCAGTTCTTGGTAGAAATCATCATTTTGCTTTTTACTTTTATCCCTTTTCTTTTCCAAATTTGTTTTACTGAAGTATGTATCCATTTTGGAATACTTAAAGTGCAAAGCATGTACTTACAATCTCCGTGTTGTTGTAGTCTAAACAAACCTCAGAGATGACTCAGCGTATTTTTTCGTCTTGGTTCTATTTCCTGTTTGAACAAGTCTTGTTTAAACTTATTATTTTTTTTCCTTTTAATAATGAACAATCATTTAGTCTAACCTGGTACTGAGCTTGACTCATACAAAGATACTATTTAGGTAATGCTACTGGCCGTGATGATTTGGTACGGAGCGCCGGTGTCGCACATCCGCCTAGATTGAATCCGTGTGTGTGTGTGTGTGTGTGTGTGTGTGTGTGTGTGTTACTGGTTCTTCGTAGTATAGGAAGTTCAAATCAGCCTTAGTTACAAGGAAAAAACTGTTGTATTTTTTTAACTGGCCTGCCTGACGTACGAGGGAAAACTATATTCTCTTAGTTACGAGGGGAAACTATATTATTTTAGTCTTTGTTACGAGAGGAAACCCTATTATTTTAGTCTTTGTTGCGAGGAAAAACTATATTATTTTAGTCTTAGTTACGAGGGGAAACTATTATTTGTCTTAGTTACGAGGGGAAACTAATATTTTAGTCTTTGTTACGAGAGGAAACCCTATTATTTGTCTTTGTTGCAAGGGGAAACTATATTATTTTAGTCTTTTTTGCGAGGGGAAACTATTATTTGTCTTAGTTACAATGGAAAACTAAAATATTGTCTTGGTTACGAAGGGAAACTCTATATCTTAGTTTCGAGGGGAAACTATTGTGTCTTAGTTACGGGGCAAACAATGTGTCTTAGTTACAAGGCGAAAATATTATTTCTCAGTTTCGAGGGGAAACTGTCTTATGTCTTAGTTACGAGGGGAAACTGTTGTATCATAGTTACAAGAGGAAATTATTGTGTCTTTCTTACGAGGGGAAACTATGTTCTTCCTTAGTTACGAGGGGAAACTTGTGTGTCTTTGTTACAAGGGGAAACTATTGTGTCTTAGTTACGAGGGGAAACTATTATGTGTCTTATTACTAGGGGATCTATATTATTTCTGATTTACGAGGGGAAACTATGATGTGTCTTAGTTATGAAGGGAAAATATATTATTTCTTAATTACGAGGGGACACTATATTTGTCTAGTTACGAGAAGAAACTATTATCTTAGTTACGAGGGGAAACTATTATTTATCTTAGTTACGAGGGGAAACTATGGTAAGATACAGAGAGGTAAGATACAGAGAGGTCTCACAAGACTTCTCTGTATTATGCAACAACCTGCAACACTCGTAAGTTTCATTGCAACATTCATGACATACTCCGTTAACTCTAACTT
>NC_137069.1:31450553-31463053 GCF_032717465.1 Coenobita brevimanus
CCTCCCTTTCTTTCCGTCTTCTTCCCATTTCTCCACCCTCTTCCTCCCTTTCCCATCCCGTCTTCCCTCTCTCACTTCTCCCTCCCTCCTCCTCCCTTCCTTCCTGCTCCCACTTTCACCCTTCCATTCCTTCCCTTCTTTCCTCCCTTCCCTCCTTCTCTCCCTCTCTTTCCTTTCCTTCTTACCCATCCCCAATTCTCATTCTTCCTTTCTTTCCCACTTCCCTTTATTTCCCTACCATCACCCTCCCTGTCACCCCTTCTCTCTCTCTCTCTCTCTCTCTCTCTCTCTCTCTCTCTCTCTCTCTCTTCCTTGCTTCCTTCTTTCTCTTCATCCCTTCTCCATCCTCATTACCCTTTTTTATTCGCCGCCAGCTTCGCCAGCTTCCTCTCTTTCATGTCTCCTTTCCTTCCCTCTCTCTCCCTCTCCCCACTCCCCCTCTCACCCCATCCCTCCTTACCATCTCCTTCCCACTCCTTGTGTCCACCCCTCCCCCTCCCTCACCATCAACTTATCATCCCTTCCCCCTTCCTTCCCTTCCTACCTCCCTCCTCTTCGTTCTACCTACTCCCCTTGTCCCTTCCCCCCCCCCTCCTTCCTTTCCTCCCTCACCTCTTTCTCTCCATCCCTCCCCCAGGCCTGACTACCTTCCTTCCTCTCCTTGTCTTTCCACACACTACTCTCCTTCCCCCTCCTTTCTCTCCATTCCTCTCCACACTCCCCTCTCCCTCCTCCACTTCCTCTCCATTCCTCTCCACACACTTCTCCCCCCCTTCCTTTTCATTCCTCTCCACACTCTCCTCTCACCCTCCCCTCCACCACCCTATTTCCAATCCATATCATCCTCTATGTACCCTATCCTACTGCACACATATTCCATCTCAATTTCTATCCAAGCTCTCCATCCATTTCTATCGCGTATATAATTCTTCTCTATTATCTGTCAGAGTGTCTCCGTCTCCATCTTTCTTAACATAAATAATTCCTTCTCAGTTTCTGTCTTCAGAATGTGGCTGTCCGCCTAATCATTTTTTAAATTGTCTGGTTCTTCAGTGTATCCAAAATTAATCCCTATTTTCATCGTTCTCTACTATCCGCTATTCACACTAAATTGTCCTAAAATTGCCATGTTTCCATATCGATTGAAAGGTTGTAACAGGAGATTAACCCTTGAATATGCTGCTGGTCACGAAAGCATGTTATGGAATGGATGTACAGCCGTTGCAATGTCTTTTCCTGCCACACTCCAACGCGAACTTAGCTGCAAAAGGACGAAAATCTCGCCAAGGTAGCGAAAGTAAAGTATAGCCTTCTTCAAGTATACCCAACCTCCTTCCACCCTTGTCAGTTTCTTTCTCTTCTATCTAAGGCCCTTCTCAATGTCTAATCCAACTTACTTCCATCCTGTCCTTGTCAATTTAGTTCCTTTGTCAATTTTTGTCCAGCGTTTCTCAATCTATTCTACCTAATATCATTCTCCACGTCTAATTCAAATTCCTTCCATCTAATCTTACTCAATTTAGTTCCCTTGTCAATTTCTGTCAGCGTCGGTGTCCTATTCTCTGCTGTATAACATCCATCTCAATATTAACCTAAGTCTCCTTCTCTATATCTGATTCAAACTCCTTGCATCCAGTCCTTGTCAATTTAGTCCCCTTGTCAATTTCTACCAGCGTCTGCGTCACATTCCCTTCTATATAACGTCCTTCTCAATATCTAAGTCTCTACATTCCATCAAGGTCGTTCCACACTACTTGTTTATGCTCTTGTCTTCATTGTCCTTCCTCCTTCTAACTTCGACTAAGGTACATGTTCTTTTCTTGACGTCTTTCTCTCTGCTCTCTCTCTCCCTCTCTCTCTCTCTCTCTCTCTCTCTCTCTCTCTCTCTCTCTCTCTCTCTCTCCTCCCATTCTCACCTTCTTCTCTTCTCTTTCTCTTATCCCTCTTTCCTCTCTCCTTCCTTCTTTTTCTCCAACTTTTCTCCCAGTCTTCTTACTTTTCCTCGTATTCATTATCTTCTCATCTCTGTAGTCTTCTCTACCTCTTCTTCCCTCTTCCCTTCCTTGTTGTTCCTTCTCCTCCTATTTCCTTTTTTCTTGTTCCTTTTATATCCTCTCTCCCTCTTCTCGTACCTCTTCCTTCTTCCTCTTCTCATCGCTCTTCTCGATTTTTTTCTCTTCTCTTCTCTCCCTCCCCATCCGTTTTCTCTTTCTCCTCTCCCCTTCCTTTTCATTTCTATCTTCTCTAGTCCCCCTTCCCTCATCCCTTTTCTTCCCCCTTGCTGATCACCTCATTTCCCTCTTATTCATTTCCCCATCCCTCACTCTTCGCCCTCGCTCCCCATCCCCCACCTCCTTCCTTTTCACTACGCATCCCCCACCCTCTCACCCTCACTCCTCATCCTTCCCTTCACTCCTCATTCCCTACGTTCCTCCCCTTCACTGACCACTCCTCCACTGTCCTCCATCCCTCGTCATTCCCCTTTTCATCTTTCCTTTCTACTCCCCTGTCTCCCTAAATCCTTCCCCCACATCCCTATCCCACCCACTCACTCCCCCATCCTTCCCATAACCCCACACCACACCACACCACCCATTTACTTCACCATCCATCCTCTTCCCTTTCCCAACCCAAACATCCATTTCTTTAACTTTCCAATTCCTCTTTCCTCTCTTCATTTTCCTCTTCCAATCTTCTCCACTCTTCTTTTGCTCTTCCATCTTCCTCCACTTTTTCCTTCCCTCTTCCATCATCTCCACTCTCTCTGTACTCCCTCCCAATTTCCTTCCTCCCTCCCTCCCCCAGCCCCACCCCAGAAGGCTATCGGTCTAATATGAAGGTCAGTCCCTAGAGACACCAGCCCGTCTGTAGCAGATTGTCCAGGCCTCCACGTATACACATTATTCTACACACACACACACACACACACACACACACACACACACACACACGACAGAGAAGTGTGTGTTCAGTCTAGTACGAAAAAAGTTGGTCTCCTCTTCCACTGTATCAACCCAGGGCGTGTGCGTCACTTCCACTTGGACGCATCATATAGAAAATAATCGTCCAGCTGAGAGAGAGAGAGAGAGAGAGAGAGAGAGAGAGAGAGAGGCAATGCAGGGTGACTCACTGTTCTGAGACCCCAAAACAACACCAGTATATCTGAATTTTATTAACGGACTAATATGAAACTTCGTACTTACAAACTTTAGTCTGTCAGATATACGCTGCATTTGCGAAACTCCCTGACACATGAATTTATAGAGGTAGATGCTGGAAATAAAATGATCCTCACCCGCCTGCACAGTGGTGAGTGGCCATCAATTGGTCATTTTTTTACTGATACGATGATTATGCTGTATTTGATAACTGGTCGCCCTTATTTTATACTGAGTAATACAAGATTATTTTGAGGGGAGGGGCAGAGGGATAACTCTAAGGAAGAAGAATTTTGAAAAATAACTTGCACCACTCAACAGTTAAAAGAAACCAATATTACGAAGAATCCAGCCATTTAAGTCTGTATGAGGACATGGGAACAAGAATTCGTCTTACATATTTTCAACTCTTGTAATTCTGATTTTCTTGTGCTGTTAAAAATCCTAAGGGGAGAGACAGAAGATTTGTGTGTGTGTGTGTGTGTGTGTGTGTGTGTGTGTGTGTGTATGTGTGTACATTATTTCATATTTACCTGTACTCACCTCCCATCATCGTAAAAAGTATCTCATGAGGCTCTGAATAACAAAACCATCTCGTGCTGTTAGGCTACTCGCTGCTCCCGTGACTCATTTACCTAATGGATTATTCTAGCCATGCGTGACGCCGTGGCATCGTTCATGAGACTCCAAAATTGTATTTTTAAAAAATACATAATAACATTTCTACATCAAAACCATATCACATATCACTTATTGTTTAATCTTTTTTTTTTTTTTTTTTTTTTTTTTTTTTTTACTGGGTGGAGATTTTCGTCCTTTTGCAAAATTTTTCGCCTAAGTCACTGGCTGAAAAGGACCACGCTACAGCTGCACATCATTTCCATAGCACTTTTTCTTGACTAGCATCAGACTCTAGTGTTAGTGTCTAAGTTAAAGTGAACAGGGTATAGAAGTAATAATCGGCGTTTCTCGGGTTAGCCAAGTAACAGTTATTATTATTATTATTATTATTATTATTATTATTATCCGGACCTCCTTTCCCACCCTAGGGCTGGGTGAGAAGTAGCAGCGTCCAGACAAACAAAGTTTGCCCAGTTCAATGGGCCACGCTTCCCTTCACTCATCATTCAAGCCCACGGAATCCTGGTTCTATCTGACAGGCCAAACGGTTTCACTACGTACTGTAGCTTCATGTGTGGTGAGTCAAGGTTGGTTTTGGTTGTTGCTGCGTTGTCTCTCCCGTCACCACTGAATCAGTGCCTCCTCACTCTCTGCTGCATAGGTTGGTTTGCACCCACTTCCTCTGCTTTTCTTACCTTGTAGTGCTTGATTTTCCTTACCTGTCCAGCTTTTTTATTGTAGTTTCTTGCTATATGGTGCGAACTTGTAGCTGATATTGGTTACCGTCTCACCTGCTTGCAGTTCACTTGTAGAATCATAGGATCTTGTTTTTATTGTACAGTTGAATCTTAAATTGTTTGTTGACTGTTAATTGAGACATTAATTGGCTCTCATTTATGGCTGTCGTTTATCGTTATAGAGGTTCAGGGTTGTTGGCTGGTGTATCTAAAACTGTAAAACGTCGAATTGTTTGAACTTGTATTAGTTCTTGTTTTCTGTCTTGTTAATGTTGACTCAACTGTAGAATTGTGGAAGTGGTTCGTACGATTACTGCCACCAAATATTAATATCGTAGCCGTCGCTGAGCGTTTCCAAAAATGTGTTAGATTGTAGGGATTTTAAGAGGAGAGAATATTTAAGTTGTTCTTGTCATGGATGGCAGAAGATAATGAGTCGGGGGTTTGACTGCAGTTTATTTCTCCAGAGGGAGTATCTCACGGGAGCAGTACTGAGGCCAGAGCGGTTTCATGCTTGCTAAATCTGTGCGTTCTGTTCCTGCCTTTCGTACCATCTCTCTCTCTCTCTCTCTCTCTCTCTCTCTCTCTTCTAACCCCTTCTGCTCTGTCTCTCCCATTTCCCCTGTATATGACTGGTTGTGTCACGTGTGTGTGTGTGTGTGTGTGTGTGTGTGTGTGTGTGTGGAACTTTCCAAGCCTGTGGAAGTTTCCATCAGGCGTCATATTGTGCTGTGTGCAAAATTTCCCAGCTGCAGAATGTGCACTGCTGTTTCCTCTAGATCTCTCTCGAGCTTAGGCATCACTTTCTTCTAACCTCAACAGTGCATATTAACAATATATACATTACCAGCTATTATATAGTGCGTTATGATATTTTAGTGTCCTGACATGTATGTGTGTGTGTATGTATGTATGTATGTACCGCCGGTATATATGGATATATGTATGTATGTATGTATATATGTATGTATGTATGTCTCATCTCATCTCATCAACCGTTTGAGTGTCCACTGCAGGACCGGCCTATCCCGACCGAAGTGGGGACGATACAGCCAATGTATCTTTACCAAGTGGCTTAGGCTGTCTAGTAGAGATTGTATGTAGGGTGAGAAGTCCTTGTAAGTGTAATTGTAGTGTTGTAGTGGCTTTGGATGTGTGTGTAGTCTGTGAACTAAGTGTAATCGGCCCGCGCAAGCCGACTAGGTGCAGGCATACTTTATAGTATGCAACACTGGTTCAACCACAGCACCCCTTGTGTCCGCCAGTTCAGTACGTGGCCTGAAGAACGCTCCCAAAGATTATTACCCTACCGGGGCGCGAACCCTCGTTCTTCAGTGTACGAAAACGCACACTTTAATGTATGTATATATATATATATATATATATATATATATATATATATATATATGTGTGTGTGTGTGTGTGTGTGTGTGTGTGTATAGGTATGTTTGTATGTACATTATGTATATCACCACATCCATTCAGCAAGCTCCAGCCACACAACCGCCATTCATACCTAACCTAACCTGTGGGTGTGGTAGCCAGCACAGGTACCACACCCACAGCTACAACTCACAACCACACCACACCACTAACAACCACCATGGCCACCACCACCACCACCAACCCCACCACTAAATCTACAACTAATCCCAACCACACCACCACCACATCTACACCAAATCCCAACCTCACCACCACCACTAACAACCACCACAACCACAACCACTATCACCTTTCCATCACCACAGCTAACCACCACCACTCCCAGCCACACCACCACCACCACAACCACAACCATTATCACCTCTACCATCACCAAAGCTAACCACCACCACTCCCAGCCACACCACCACCACCACAACTACACCCACTCTCAACCACAACTCACAACCACTCCACCACTATTAACAACCACCACAACCCACCACCACCACCACACACTAGAATCATTCCCACGTGTAGCAAATGACGCTGACAATAGCAATGAGTTAGGCTGGAGAGGCAAGCTATCTGTCCTATCCAGTTTCATTATGGCCCTCTCCACCGTCTGCATCCTCACTTACTATCACTATCACCACTATCACCAGCCTTTCTTATCACCACTGTCACCCCCACTACATGTACCCTGCTTATTACTACCATTATCATTACTATCACCACCACCACTATCACCAGCCTTCTTTATCACCACTATCACCACCACTACATGTACCCTTCTTGTCACTACCGCTATCATCACCATCACCATCAATACATCACCCCTGAACACTCCAGTCTAACCTAACCTAACCTACCTTACTCTACCCTAATCTACCCTACCTTTCCCTACCCTAACGTATCCTACCCTAGCCTAACCAGACGTCACCTCACCCACCCTAACCTAACCAGACGTCACCTCACCCATCCTAATCTAACCAGACGTCACCTCACCCACACTAACCAAACCAGACGTCACCTCACCCACCCTAACCTAACCAGACGTCACCTCATCCACCCTAACCTAACCAGACGTCACCTCACCCACCCTAACCTAACCAGACGTCACCTCACCCACCCTAACCTAACCAGACGTCACCTCACCCACCCTAACCTAACCAGACGTCACCTTACCCACCCTAACCTAACCAGACGTCACCTCACCCACCTTAACCTAACTCGTCCCAACCTAACCTTACCTCACTTCACTTACCTACTCCAGCCTAACCTAGCTTAACTTAACTAGACTTCACTTAACACCACAGCCACACAACCACTACCACACCACCACTACCACAACACCACTACCACACCACCACTACCACAACACCACTACCACACCACCACAACCACAACACCACTACCACACCACCACAACAACAACACCACTAAAACACCACCACAACAACAACACCACTACCACACCACCACAACCACAACACAACCATAGCCACACAAACAATACCACACCAACACAGCCACACAACCACTACCAAACCACCACAGCCACAACACCACTACCACACCGCCACAACCACACCACCACAACCACAACACCACAACCACAACACCATTACCACACCACCACAACCACAACACCACTACCACACCACCACAGCCATACAACCACTACCACACCACCACAGCCACAACACCACTACCACACCACCACAGCCACAACATCACTACCACAACACCACAACCACAACACCACTACCACAATACCACAACCACAACACCACTACCACAACACCACAACCACAACACCACTACCACAACACCACAACCATAGCACCACTACCACAACACCACAGCCACAACACCACTACCATAACACCACAGCCACAACACCACTACCACAACACCACAACCACAACACCACTACCACAACACCACTACCACAACACCACTACCACAACACCACTACCACAACACCACAACCACAACATCACAGCCACAACACCACTACCACACCACCACAACCACAATACCACTACCACAACATCACTACCACACCACCACAACCACAACACCACTACCACAATACCACAACCACAACACCGCTACCACAACACCACTACCACAACACCACAACCACAACACCGCTACCACAACACCACTACCACACCACCACAACCACAACACCACTACCACAATACCACAACCACACCACCACTACCACAACACCACTACCACAACATCACTACCACAACACCACTACCACAACATCGCTACCACAACACCACTACCACAACACCACTACCACACCACCACAACCACAACATCACTACCACACCACCACAACCACAACACCACTACCACACCACCACAACCACAACACCACTACCACAACACCACAACCACAACGTCGCTACCACACCATCACAACCACAAGACCACAACCACAACACCACCACCAGAACGCCACCATCACAACACCACCACCACGCCACCACAACCAAAACACCACTACCACATCACCACAACCACATCACTGCCACAACACCACTACCACACCACCACAACCACAACACCACTACCACAACTCCGCAACCACAACTCCACAACCACAACACCACTACCACACCACCACTACCACACCACCACTACCACACCACCACTACCACAACTCCACAACCACAACACTACAACCACAACACCACTACCACAACTCCACAACCACAACACCACAACCACAACACCACTACCACACCACCACATCCACAGCACCACAACCACAACACCACAACCACAACCACAACACCACAACCACAACACCACAACCACAACACCACTACCACAACACCACTACCACAACACCACTACCACAACACCACTACCACAACACCACAACCGCAACACCACAACCACAACACCACTACCACAACACCACTACCACAACACCACAACCACAACACCACTACCACACCACCACAACCGCAACACCACTACCACAACACCGCAACACCACTACCACAACACCACTACAACACCACCACAACCACATCACCACTACCACAACACCACAACATCACTACCACACCATCACAACCACAACACCACAACCACAACACCACCACAACCACAACATAACCACAGCCACACAACCACAACACCACTAGCACAACACCACAACCACAACACCACTACCATACCACCACAACCACAACACCACTACCACACCACCACAACCACAACACCACTACCACACCACCACAACAACACTACCACACCACCACAACCACAACACCACTACCACACCACCACAACCACTACACCACTACCACACCACCACAACCGCAACACCACTACCACAACACCGCAACACCACTACCACAACATCACTACCACACCACCACAACCACATCACCACTACCACAACACCACAACACCACTACCACACCACCACAACCACAACACTACAACCACAACACCACAACCACAACACCACCACAACCACAACACCACCACAACCACAACACCACAACCACAACACCACCACAACCACAACACCACCACAACCACAACACCACCACAACCACAACACCACCACAACCACAACACCACCACAACCACAACACCACCACAACCACAACACCACCACAACCACAACACCACAACCACAACACCACTAGCACAACACCACAACCACAACACCACTACCATACCACCACAACCACAACACCACTACCACACCACCACAACCACAACACCACTACCACACCACCACAACCACATCACCACTACCACAACACCACAACACCACTACCACACCACCACAACCACAACACCACAACACCACAACCACAACACCACAACCACAACACCACCACAACCACAACACCACCACAACCACAACATAACGACAGCCACAACACCACTAGCACAACACCACAACCACAACACCACTACCATACCACCACAACCACAACACCACTACCACACCACCACAACAACACTACCACACCACCACAACCACAACACCACTACCACACCACCACAACCACAACACCACTACCACACCACCACAACCGCAACACCACTACCACAACACCGCAACACCACTACCACAACATCACTACCACACCACCACAACCACATCACCACTACCACAACACCACAACACCACTACCACACCACCACAACCACAACACCACAACCACAACACCACAACACCACAACCACAACACCACCACAACCACAACACCACCACAACCACAACACCACCACAACCACAACACCACCACAACCACAACACCACCACAACCACAACACCACCACAACCACAACATAACGACAGCCACACAACCACAACCACAACACCACTAGCACAACACCACAACCACAACATAACGACAGCCACACAACCACAACCACAACACCACTAGCACAACACCACAACCACAACACCACTACCATACCACCACAACCACAACACCACTACCACACCACCACAACCACAACACCACTACCACACCACCACAACCACATCACCACTACCACAACACCACAACACCACTACCACACCACCACAACCACAACACCACAACACCACAACCACAACACCACAACCACAACACCACCACAACCACAACACCACCACAACCACAACACCACCACAACCACAACACCACCACAACCACAACACCACCACAACCACAACACCACCACAACCACAACATAACGACAGCCACACAACCACAACCACAACACCACTAGCACAACACCACTACCATACCACCACAACCACAACACCACTACCACACCACCACAACCACAACACCACTACCACACCACCACAACAACACTACCACACCACCACAACCACAACACCACTACAACACCACCACAACCACAACACCACTACCACACCACCACAACCACAACACCACTACCACACCACCACAACCACAACACCATTACCACACCACCACAACCACAACAGCACTACTACACCACCACAACCACAACAAACTAACCACAGCCACACCACCACAACTACCACAAAACACCCACAGCCACACCACCATCACTACTACCGCACAGCCACACCACCACAACCACAACACCATTACCACACCACCACAACCACAACAGCACTACTACACCACCACAACCACAACAAACTAACCACAGCCACACCACCACAACTACCACAAAACACCCACAGCCACACCACCATCACTACTACCGCACAGCCACACCACCACAACCACCTCCACAACCACCACCAGACGCTCACTGCATCAATAAGTCGCCAAGGAGAAGGGGGCTACGTATCTGTGCCACTCGGTATCATTGTGGGCTCTACGGCATCAGCATCTTCAATTAACCACGCTATTCTCACGCCTGGTACGTCATGAGGAGGAAGTGTGTTGGTGACCAGAATATCCCGGTTAATTCACACACCCTTGTTGGAGGAGGACCTTGAGGATTGGGTGGTTGGAGGAGGAGCTTGAGGATTGGGTGGTTGGAGGAGGACCTTGAGGATTGAATGATTGGAGGAGGAGCTTAAGAATTGGGTGGTTGGAGGAGGACTTTGAGGATTGGGTTGTTGGAGGTGCTTGAGGATTGGGTGGTTGGAGGAGGACTTTGAGGATTGGGTGAATTATGGGGAGGGATTGTTGTGGCGAATAAATGCCCAGAGGGAGAGTAAACGGTTGGGATTTACTTAGGAACGAATGAAACGAATGAGAGGATTGGAAGACAAGAGGTGACCACGATTGTTGGAGGAGGACCTTGAGGACTGAGGACTGAGGACTGGTTGCACTGGGGAGAGGGATTTGGAGGTGATTAAAATGCTGGGGGGGGGGGATTATTACGGTGGAATTTCATTAGGAAAGAATAAAAACCTAAATGGAATGAACGAAATTAGAACGTTTCAGTAAATTCCCTCACCCTTATTGGAGGACCTTGAGGATTGAGGTTTAGTTGCACTGAGGAGAGGTGATTAACATGCTGGGGTTGAACTGAGGGGGGATTAGAAGGTTGGGATTTAATTAGGAAGAAATGAAACGATTAGGAGGATTGGCCAAGAATAAAGGTGACCAGGCCGTATTCTCCCTAGCACCTCTTTCTTCCTGATTTATTTTCAGAATTATCCATTAAAATCCTCTGTGTTGCTTCCACTATCTTTTTAATGTCGACATAGATTGCATGAATAACACAAGAATATAGCAACGGAGCAGAATCAGAAATAAATCGTTCAGGAAGAGGTATTAAGTAAGCTTCCTAACAGCACGAGAATACCTGCTCTCTCTCTCTCTCTCTCACACACACACACACACACACACACACACACACACACACACACACACACACTTGTTGGAGGAGCCTTGGGGATGAGTCGCAATAAGAAAGGCAGTAGGGGTGATTAGGACTTTGGGATTTAATTAAGACGGAATTAAACCTCTGTGTATAAGTCAGTAGAGAGAACACGAAGTTAAGAAAAATGATAAAAAATAAGAAATATATTGAAAATTTAGAAATATTGTGAAAAAGAAAA
>NC_137069.1:31468053-31477290 GCF_032717465.1 Coenobita brevimanus
GAACAATAACCAGCTATATCCAGAAATAAATCTCCAAGGAAGAGGTGTTAGGGATCTCAGCTGAATAAAATCACCTGGGATACAGGACTTGAGTTGGCCCAAGGATAAGGGGGTTGACTCCTTCCTTATTTCTTTTTGTTTTATTCACAGGCTTTTATATTCTCTCTCTCTCTCTCTCTCTCTCTCTCTCTCTCTCTCTCTCTCTCTCTCTCTCTCTCTCTCTCTCTCTCTCTCTCTTCGTATGTGTGTGTGTGTGTGTGTGTGTGTGTGTGTGTGTGTGTGTGTGTGTGTGTGTGTAATTTGTTGGCCCTACTTCTCTTCATCCTTAGGCAGAGAAGGATGATTGGATTCTACTACTACTACTACTAGTACTACTACTACTAATAATAATAATAATGATAATAATTTTTCTCTGTTCGTGTTCCTTTTTTTTTCATTTCTTTCCGTATATTTTTCATTTTCCCATTTCTCCTTTTTCTCTCTCTCTCTCATTCTCTTTCTTTTTTCTTTCACTGATTCGGCAGTGAGTTAATGAAAGGCAAGGTGTCTAATTGCAGTCTTTCATATCAGATCCACCTGCTCTCCTCGATGCAAATGTTGCTTGCGGACTTTGCACTCCAGATTTTAATAATATCCTTTGACGTGCATGTTTATATATATATATATATATATATATATATATATATATATATATATATATATATATATATATATATATATATATATATATATATATATATATATATATATATATATATATATATATATATATATATATATATATATATATATATATATACTTTCTATTTTAATAACTTCTTCGAAGGGTGAAATGTAGGCTTGTATTTACGCCGGTTAAGGAAGCCAAAGGTGGATGTTGTGTATATGTACAGCACACAACGACATATCTTGCTCTCGCGTTCCTGAACTTGATTCTTCTGAATTCTCAACTCTCTGGCATCGGCTGTCCTGCCATTGTCTGACTATATGTATCTGCGTTGTTTGCTTATCTCCTAATTCTACTGACTCAAAAATTCTTCGACTATCTTCCTTCTAAGATGGAACACATTCTATCCATTTCTCCTTTCTCTGAAATCTCCATTCTAGGAGATTTCAATGTCCACCACCACCTTTGGTGCTCCTCTTCTTTCACTGATCCACCTGGTGAACAAGCCTACATCTTTTCTATCCCTAATGACCTAGAGCAGCTTGTTCAGCACCCTACCCGTAACCCAGACCGCCTTGGAGAGAGCTCCAACATACTTGACCTCTTCCTTACAACTAATCCTTCTGCTTACACTGTTAATCTTTTCTCTCTGTTGGGCTCCACCGAACATAACTTTATTACCTTAACCTGTCCTATCGCTCCAGTACGGCCTGTGGACCCTCTGAAGAAACGTCGCCTGTGGCATTTTGGAGCTGAGGATTGGGAGGCCCTCAGACAGTACTTCTTTTATTAATTTCTCCCTTGAATGATCATTGCTTCTATGACCGGGGGCCATATGAGTGTGCCTTGCGCATTACGGAGGTTATTCTCTCGGACATGGAACCATACATTCCTTTATCATATCCTCTGACTAATGCAAGAAAGCCTTGGTTTAATCACGCTTGTTCTAATGCTGTCCGCAACAAGGAAAGGGCCTACAAAAGGTACCAGAGCCAACCCATCCCTGAATCACATCTTTTTTGTTTCTGTCTGGAATCGTGCTAAGTCTGTTCTTCGGTCTGCTAAAAATAATTTCATCCATACTACATGCTCTCAACTCTCCAACTCGAATTCTTCCCGCTCCTTCTGGCACCTTGCCAAAAATCTTTCTGACAACTTTACCTCATCATCCTTCCTTCCTCGTTTCCACTCTGATGGCTCCATAGCTAATTCTTCTACTGATTCAACAGATCTCTTCGCTCAGACTTTCTCCTCTACTTCCACTTTAGATAATTCCGGTGCTGTTCCTCCATCACTTCCCCCCTCTGACATCCTCATGGCTGACATTAAAATTTCCTCAACTGATGTATATTCTGCCAGCACTGGCCTCAATACTTACAAGGCATATGGGCCTGATGGCGTCTCTCCTGTTGTCCTCAAGACCTGTGCTTCTGTGTTTACACCCTGTCTAGGTAAACTCTTTCGCCTTTGTCTTTCAACATGTACCTTTCCTTCTTGCTGGAAGTTTGCTCTCATTCAGCCAGTCCCGAAGAAGGGTAACCATTCCCAACCCTCTAAATATCGTCCAGTTGTTTTAACATCCTGTGTTTCAAAAGTTTTTGAGTCTATTCTTAACAAAAAACTTTAAAGTATCTTTCCTATCACAACCTTCTTTCTGATCGTCAGAATGGGTTCCGTCACGGATGCTCCACTGGCGATCTTCTCACCTACCTTTCAGACTCCTGGTCATCCTCCTTTCGGGACTTTGGTGAAAGCTTTGCCATTGCACTTGACATTTCAAAGGTTTTTGATCGAGTCTCCATAAATCTTTAATTTCCAAACTGCCTTCTTACGGTTTCTATCTTTCTATCTATGCCTTCATCTACAGCTTCCTTTCTGGTCGTTCTATAGCTGCTGTTGTAGACAGCCATCGTTCTTCTGGATCTATCAAAAGTGGTGTACCTCAGGGCTCTGTCCTGTCACCAACTCTCTTCCTTTTATTCATGAATGATCTAAGCTGTACATCAAACCCTATCCACTCATACCCTGATGACTCCACCCTTCACCTTTCCATACGGTTTCTGCAATGTCCATCTCAGCAGTAACTTCAACAAAGAAGGGATGAGGCTATGACACAATGTCTAACTTGGCACGTATCTCTGACTGGGATAAAAATAATCTCATTGTTTTTAATGCATCAAAGACTCAGTTTTTACACCTATCAACCTGTCAAAATCTTCCACAGGAGTACCCACTAATGTTTAATAATATCCAGCTCAGTCCTGCATGATCCTTGAACTTGCTTGGGGATTCATTCACTCGGGATTTATCTTGGAAAGATCATACTGCATCTCTTGTAAAATCTGCTTCAGAGAGATTGGGTGCTAAGCCGACTCCGTGCCTTCTTTACCCCTGCACAGTTGTTGACTCTATACATGGGTTTTATTCGACCGTGTTTAGAGTACAACTCCCATGTGTGGGGAGGCTCCTCACATACAGCTCTTGTCAATAGAGTGGAGTCAAAGGCTTTTCGTCTCATCAACTCTCCTCCTCTTACTGGCTCCCTTCAACCTCTGCCTTTTCGCTGCACTGTTGCATCTTTACCTCTTTTCTATTGCTACTTCAATGGTCACTGCTCCTCTGAACTGTCTGCTTGCATTCCTCCACCTCTACAACGAGTGCGCCATCTAACAACAAACTCTCATCCCTTTTCTGTCCACCTCTCTAATGCAAGAGTTAACCGTTACTCCCAGTCCTTCATTTATGGAATGGGACAACTCTGGAACTGTCTCCCTCTGTCTGTATTTCCTACTTCCTATGATCTCCAGTTCTTCGAACGCAGTGTGTCCAGGCATCTCGAAATGAACGGATCTTGAATTTGGCTCACTTTTGTATTGTTTTTGTCTTTTTTCTTGGAAGGAACTGTGAATGCGGGCTCAGCCTTTGGTTCCTTGTTCCTCGCATAAAAAAACACCTCTTCCTTGGCGATTTATTTGTGGATATGGCTGCTTGATATCATTTTGAATGTTGTTTGTGCAGAGTATGGCTGTATTTGAAGGATTTAAGTTAGAATAGGATAGTAAGCCTAAGCAAAATGATTCGCTAAGGAGAAGTTGTTAGGAAGCTTCCTTACCTGACGAAAAAAGGGATCTTAAGGTGGCGACACACTAGACCAAAAGTGACTAACATGCGAGCCAGTTTTGCAAGCCAAAACGGCTAGCAGAGTTGAGTGTTCGTCACACTCGTGTGTTTTTGGGAGTCAGGAAATGGCTAACAGTGTCGTCTGCCTTGGCGCCTCGTGGTCATTTGTAAACAAACCATCACTGAGTACCTACTCCCTTTCCCTCAGTTTCTACAACCTCCTAACGTACTTTAGCAACTCCATAGCCACAAAGCAGTCTACTAGAGTTTACCTTGTCGCAGGATCCATATCAAAAAATGTTTTCTACTTGTTGTTTGGAAACAAAACAGACAGCCTCCGCGGGCTGGTCACCTGAGTGTCCGAATATTTATTTCATGTTACAAGAAAATAATAAAAGTGAATAAATACCACATGAATTAAATTGTATTTATGTAACAATTTTAGTTAAAGTTTCCTTCTATGAAAAACAGAATATTGTCTCACCAATTACAAAATTAATATAGGCTCATTTGAGTTTTAATCCCACCAACAAGCTGTGAGCGAGAATTGTTATCCACTTCACATAGCAAGCGAAAGCTCGGTCACCGTGAGTCAGTTTGGCCAGCGGGTCGCAAAACTGGCTCGCCTGTTAGCCACTTTTGTCCCAGTGTGACCCTGCCCTTAGTCTCAGCCCCTTCACTACTAAGATGCTTTCCTCTCTCTCTCTCTCTCTCTCTCTCTCTGTATGTGTGTGTGTGTGTGTGTGTGTGTGTGTGTGTGTGTGTGTGTTTAATGCAGAAAAGAGAAGATTGAATCCAAGTCCTGCAGAATTTGTTCCCAAAGAAAGAAAAAAGAAGGTAGGAAAGCAAAAATCGAGCTACATTCATCTTGATGTCTGAGCACATTGCATTTCTAGACGACTGGTGGTCATAGGCAGTGGGAAAGACAGACTGAGAAAGTCAGTTCCAGAGTTGACCCTCTGCACGCACTAAAGACTGAGAGTACCATATAACTCTTACAGTAGGAAGCTGGACCGACGAGAGGTGAGACTGTGTAGAGAGACGGGTGCTGCGTGTCCGCCATAATGGGAGAGGAATGCAAGGAGAGAGTTATTTCTTGCACTAAGGACTTGTGTATTTTCAGCAACTGCCGAATAAATAAATAAATATACCGAAAATCATTGTTATTATTTTTATTATTATTATTATTATTATTATTGTTGTTGTTGTTGTTATTATTATTACACACAAACATCAGACTATGCATCTAATAGCCACCATTCCTTCATTCACTCACCATTATCTCACACACACACACACACACACACACACACACACACACACACACATATCATCATCATCATCATCATCATCAGTGTATGCATTAACCACCACCATTCTTTCATTCACCCATCATTCATGCCTTCACACCCCCTTCCCTGAATAAAAGACATGCATAATTTACAACCCAGACATCGCGAAAATATTCATACTTTTCCTGACATTTGCATAACCTCGTGAAATCTGGAGAAAAGCTAAAGGGATGATTATAGTTGTTTGCCTTGGTGCGTCTCATCCTTGCCAGTGTTTACCCCGGTTTCTGTTTCCCTGTTTCTACTTCCGTCCTTATTTTACTCCGCTTTTCTAATTCACTTCTTACTCCTACTTTGGTTCCTGTTTCCTACTCCCTTTCCTACACCACTTCCTCTTTAGTAGGTCTTACTTCTACTCCTTTTCCCATACAAGATAGAACTTTGATTCCTACACCTCTTCCTACTCCACCACCTGCTCTCTTCCTGCTTTCTTCCTGCTCTCATCCTGTTCTCTTCCTGCTCTCTTCCTATTCTCTTCCTGCTCACTTCGTACTCTGGTTTACAGATGGGCCCCCTGCTTGTATCGCTGCCTGAATGCATAATACAAATATGCAGTGTCTTCGCGTGTGTGTGTGTGTGTGTGTGTGTGTGTGTGTAGAGGAAAATATGCTTCGTTATCCTCCTCCCTACAGTAACTTTTTTCTCTCTCTCAAAAAATGAATATTTTGTATCTATTTTTCCTCGATATTGCTTTTCTATTTCTTCATACCAGCTCTCGTTGCCACAGACTAAGATATTTATTTCTGAGTCGATTGGCATGAAACAATTGATACACCCCTCCCTTGCACCTCCAGACACCTCCTTGAGATTTCTTATATAGGTCTTTGAATTAACCTTATAGCACAAGAAGGGTAAAGGGACGAGTGGAGAATCTCAAAAATTTTGTATGAAGCCAAAGATGCCAAAACAACCATGTCAGAAAAGCAGGGGTTCAGTTCTGCATGAAGCCTGATTCGAAAGAGCTCTCTAGCCCGTTTCACAGGTACGAGAGAAAACGGATCGTGTGTCCAGCCTCTAATGGGTAACTATAGCAAAATAAATCTTTGGGAAATGTCATATATTTTGCTCGTATATGCGGTCTCTCTAGATTTTTACAGTAACTAGAATATTTTCACCTTAACTTGACCCAGGTTTATGTTGTTTTACAGCTTATTTCACGTAACTCAGTGGAAGAAAAAGACAGTGCTACAACTCTACATCTTTTCCATGGCACTTCTTCGTGACTAATGCATTATTTCAGTGTTAACCTTGTCTTAAATTTCGGTTTCATGATAGAGAGTGCAATTTTAGGCCAAGTTACAGTAAAAGCAGTATATTTGTAAGTATATTGACGATTTTGTATTTTTTGTTCCAGGCATGATTGATTGCCTTTTATTTCTACCTGTGTACGGACGTGTAAGTACTGTATTTTGTATTATTTGTTGCCCTACGGTATATTGTGTTATGTATTATACCTACCTCATGTGTAATTGGTGAGGAAGTTATTTTATTATTCTATCTATCTATCTATTGCCAGATGCCTCAATCCCGTTTGGGGTGGCCACAAACAAATCGCCTCCAAGTCGCCCTGTCCCCCTCCATCTCTGCCCTGCTCCCAACTCACACCCCCCTCTCTCATATACCTCTCCACCCCATCCCTCCATCTAATCCTCGGCCTCCCCCTTACTCTTCCCCCCTTCACCTCACTCATATACACTCTCTTCGTCAGTCTTTCACCCTCCATCCTCTCCACGTGGCCAAACCACCTCAGTGTGTTCCTCACAACGCTTCCTATCACATCCACATCCACACCACAACGCTCCTTTATATCCTCATTCGTCAGACTGTCTCTCCATGTGACTCTACAGGCTTCTCTTAAATAACTCATTTCCACTGCTCTCACTCTTGACTTGTGTCCTTCCAACAATGTCCAAGCTTCACTTCCGTACGTTAGAGTTGGTATCACAATACTGTCATGTAGTAACTTTTTCACTACCATGCTCACTTCCCTGTTTCTTATCACTGCTTTCAAAGAACCAGCAACCTTTCTTCCCTGCTGTACCCTTTCAAGCACTTCACCCTCCAAACCTCCATCCTTACTCATCACACCACCCAAGTACTTAAACGTACTCACATTTTCCAATTCCTCACCATCCAACCTCGCTGTACATTCACTGACTTCACCTCTCTCAAAGACCATCACTTTACTCTTCCCTACATTCACCTTTAGATTCCGTTTCTTACACACTCTCCCAGACTCATCCACCAAGCCATGCAGCTCCCCTTCGTTTTCACTCAACAACACAGTAATATCTGCAAACAATAGTACAGGGAGTTTCCAAACACTATCCTCTCTCACCAGGGCCACTTCAACATCCACTACCCTACCTTGTACCTCTTTTATTACCCCATCCATGTACAGATTGAACAACCAGGGAGACATGACACATCCCTGTTTCAACCCAACTTTCAAAGAGAAAAATTCACTTAGTTCACCATCCACACGCACTGCAGCCTTAGCACCATCGTACATACTCTTCACAGCATTCAACAACTTCCCATCTACTCCATATATTCTTAACACTTTCCACAATCCTTGTCTGTCCACCCTATCATATGCTTTCTCCAAATCCATGAAAGCCGCATACAACTTCTTTCCCTTCTCTAGAAACTTTTCCACTAAAGATCTAAGAATGAATATCTGATCTACACAACCCCTTCCCTTCCTAAAGCCTCCCTGTTCTTCTCCAACTAATTTATCTGTTCTTTCTCTAACTCTGTCAATAAGTATCCTACCATACACTTTTCCTTTTATACTAAGAAGACAAATGCCCCTATGATTACCACACACTTCTTTTTCCCCTTTTCCTTTGTACAAGTGAATAATTATACCTGACTTCCAATCCTCCGGGACTCTACCTTCCTCCCAGGCCAATCTGCACATCGTCCACATCCATTCTACTACTATCTCTCCCCCATGCTTCAGCATTTCACCACACACTCCATCAATTCCTGGGGCTTTCCCCGATTTAACTTTCTTCATTGTTTCCACAACTTCTATCCTACTGATTTCTTCCTGTCTTCTCACCTCCCTCCTTCTCCCAGCCATTCCCCAGCCACTTATACTCGTATTACTTCCATCCTCTATGTTCAACAATTCATTAAAGTGTTCTCTCCATCTGCTCACTTTTTCTCCCTTCTCCACTAGTAATCTACCATTTTTATCTTTCACTCCCTTGCTAACTTCACTTCCACCCTGTCTTACTCTTTTCACCTCTTTCCAGAACATTTTCTTACAGTCCCTCCACTTTACACTCATATTCCCTCCAAAACCCTCATCCACTCTATTCTTACTCTCTCTTACTAATCTTTTCACCTCTTTCTTTCTACATATAACTCTCTCTTCCGCCTCTCAGCTTCTTCCACGCCCCTATTTCTCATCCATTCATTGTATGCTTTCTTCTTTTGTGCCACAGCCTGTCTCACCTCTTCAGTTCACCACGCTGTTCCTTGCACCCCCCTCCGTCTTCTCTTCCTCCCACACACCACATCACATGCTGCACATATTTCTTCTGTAAATATCCTACACACACCTTCCACGTCTCCCGTCTGCTCCAATACATATTTGCCCAATCGTTCCTCCACTTCTCTCTTATACTCTGTCTTTTTCTCATCCTCTTGTAACCTTTCCACTCTCCTTGCAACTACTCCTTCCTCTCGTCTTTCCCTTCTTCTATTCCTCCATCTTACTTGAATTCTAATTCTGGCCACCACCAAGTAGTGGTCAGAAAGTCCACTTCCCCAGCCTCTATGAGCTCTTGCATCCATTACACATCTTCGCATCCTTTCATCCACACACACATAATCAATCATTGCCTTCCTTTCATTCAGTTCACCACCCACCCTTCTCATCACTCGCCATGTATACCTGTGGATCATTTTATGCCTGAAGAGGGTATTGGCTATTATTATTATTATTATTATTATTATTATTATTATTATTATTATTATTATTATTTTTACTCCTGTTATTATAAGTTATTATTATTATTATTTTTTTTTAATTATTATCCGTATTATTGTTGTTATTGTTGTTGTTGTTTTCTTACCCCTTCCCTC
>NC_137069.1:31477390-31517390 GCF_032717465.1 Coenobita brevimanus
AGTGTAGAGTCACTCACAGGCAGAAGGAAGAGGAAAGAATGAGAAGAAAGAAAAAACAAGAGGGAGTGTAAAGTTACCCCCAGGCAGAAAGACAAGGAGAAGAATGAAGGAAAGAAAGACAGAAGAGGATGAAAGGAAAGATAATCATGATAATAATATAATAATAATAATAATAATAAACTAAAACAATATGAATAGTAATAATAAAACATTTTATAATGTCACCATATGTTAAGAGCTGAATTCTTTTTCCCTCAGGATGTGTATTTTTCAGTCTTTTGGCTAGAGTCACACGATTATTTTTCTCATAGGAAAGGATTTCATGTATATACATACACACACACACACACACACACACACACACACACACACACACACACATATATATATATATATATATATATATATATATATATATATATATATATATATATATATATATATGAGAATGTGGGACGTCTCCACTAACCCATTTAGCTGAAATTATTATTAAACTGAGTTACTGTTAAATTTTATTTTATTTTTCTATACTATCTAATTCAGGAAGGATGGACAGAATTTTTTCAAAAGGTGCATATATTAACGGATTTTTTTAAAAAATTATGTTATTATATCTTAATACACACACACACACACACACACACACACACACACACACACACACACACACACACACACTCACATACACACACACACAGCCCTGTATGAAGAGACAACCCTCGCATGTTTCCCCCATTTTTTAAAACTATGTTTTCGTCCCTTCAGCCAAGAGTCCATCCACGTTAAGATATTACCGTCTTATACCATGTGCTCTGACCTTCCTAACTAACCTTTAGTGTGGCACCCTATCTATCAGTATATCTATCTACAGCCAGACGCCACAATCCCGTAAGGGTGGCCACAAACAAATCTCCTCCATCTCGCTTTGTCCCCTCCCATTCGCTGCCCCACCCCCCAGCTCACACCTCTCTCCACTCCATCCCTCCACTCTCTTCCTCGGCCTAACCACTCCCTCTCCCTCCACTCCACCCTCTAACTCCACATACATTCTCCTCGTTAGTCCCTGTCTCTCCATCCCTCTCCACATGGCCGAACCACCTCCCATGTATTTATTCCAACACTTCATCCACATCCACATCCACTACCACAAGGCTCCTTCACTTCCTCATTTGTCAGTCTCTCCGTGGTAACTCCATAGCTGATTTACCACCTGTTTTAAATTTGGTTACTACGCTCACTGTCTTCCACGCTACTGAAACTTCACCTGAATTTAAAGAATGATTAAATAGCGTTGAAGGCGAAGAGCATCTGTAATTAAGTAGAGTTGTAATGAAGGGCACCTGTAATTAAGTAGCACTGTAAGTGGAGGGCACCTGTAATTAAGTAGCACTAAGTGGAGGGCACCTGCAATTAAGTAGCGTTGTAAGTGGAGGGCACCTGTAATTAAGTAGCGTTGTAAGTGGAGGGCACCTGTAATTAAGTAGCACTAAGTGGAGGGTACCTGTAATTAAGTAGCACTGTAAGTGGAGGGCACCTGTAATTAAGTAACGCTGTAAGCGGAGGGCACCTGTAATCTGGTGTAGGGATTATTTCTTTTTATTAATTTTCTCCCTTCTGTTTATCTTTTCTAAAAATAAAAATTTTCCTTGGTTTCTTTCATAATTTTTTGCAAATATATCGTTCAGACCTGGCGATGTTTTAGGTTTTAACTCTTTAATTTCTTTCTAAACGTCGCATTTAATGGTAACAAAACAGGTTTCAGTTCTGCATAAGCAAATTAAATCGCTTAGGAATAGGTGTTAGGGAGCGAAGTGAATACGGGCCTATAACAACACAGGCTCCTGTTCTGTATAAGCAAAATAAATCCCTGAGGAATAGGTGTTAGGGTGAATACGGAGATACAACACAGGCTCCGCGCTTTTTGCCAGCGTTTGTTTTCTGATCTCTCTCTCTCTCTCTCTCTCTCTCTCTCTCTCAAAGAAAAAAAGCCACAAAAATGCTACTACTTTTGTTCCCCTTCACTACAAATGGAAAAGAGTATCAGTTTCTTTCTTTTCTTTTTTTTTTATCTTTTTCCATTATTTTTTCGTGTTTTTTCTTGCCGGGGGCGAGCGTTCAATTTTCAGGCCATAGGGTGTAGCAGATTTTTTGACACTGCTATTTTGTTTTCTTTCGTGAGCTGAAAGACTACGCCTGAAAGTAAAGGAAATATTTTTGTCTATTTTTTCTCTTTCTCTGTGTTGCTTACTCTCTCTCTCTCTCTCTCTCTCTCTACTAATGGCAAGTTTAAATCGCAGGTCGGAAACTGTCAGAAACCAATGGAGAAGGATAAAGATCATTCTCTCTCTCTCTCTCTCTCTCTCTCTCTCTCTCTCTCTCTCTCTCTCTCTCTCTCTCTCTCTCTCTCTCTCTCTCTCTCTCTCTCTCTCTCTCACACACACACACACACACACACACACACACACACACACACACACACACACACACACACACACACATACACACCGAATATCAGAAGCAGTAATTTCATTTTTCCTCAGTAGCTGCTTGTGCCATCTTACTCTTACCTGTAAGAGAGAGAAAGTTATTAGAAACAGGTGAGAAATTTTGTTAACGATGGTGATGACAGTGGTGATGATGGTGGTAGTAATGATGATGATGGTAATGGTAATAATAATGATGATGATGATGATGATGATGACTGACCGACTAAGTGACTGACTGAATGAATGGAAGATTGACTGAATGAACAGGAAGTATACACCTCTGAGACCAAACAACCCTAACCCTTTCAGCCCAAGTACCTTTTTTTCGTTATATCCTTGCTACCACCATGCGATGATATATAAATGTGGGGCGATATTTTATTATAATTTCTGAAGGATGTAACAATTATAGTCTGAATTTTCTGCCATATTGCAAACTACACTCTGCAATGTTTGAATGCAAGCTGGTCATATCGAACCACTGCAGGTGTTCCGTAAATGATGTTAAATATAAGGGGTCTACACACACACTCGCGCATTCATATGTAATAATACGGTCATAAGTGAAATAGAAATTATTGCTGCTTTTTGGTAACAAACAGGCACGAGTTAGAGGTTCCGCACCTACACTGTTTTCCTATGGCTTTTTTTTTTTAAACTTGACAAAGATACCAAACCTATGGCCAGGTGTAGTCAGATTAAAAGGTGGGTTTGACCAGTAACCAAGGAGACTCACTCCTACCCTATGACTAAATATCGATTTTCATGCAGCGAGAGTGGCCCAGTTCTATCAGATGAACACAAATCTACTACAGAAAAATAACATAGCTCATTCTTAAACCATCGATCACCAGGATATAAAATAATGGACTGAGCGCACATTCCATCTTGCTATTTAATTACACACACACTTAAAAAAAAAAAAAAGTGAAGAAACTAGACTTCCTCAAAAAAATGAAACTTAATCCACTTAACCTGGGGAAGTTTCAGACAATTTCAGACCCTCTCTCTCTCTCTCTCTCTCTCTCTCTCTCTGCAGGGAAACTGGAGAGGGACGCCTTCACAAGGTGGCACTGATATAACTGGGCGGCTCCACTGCCTGGTTATCCAAACATCCCTCTACTACTTCCCTATCCCCCCAAAGGAGGATGGTGGCCTGCAGGAGAAGGGGAAGTTAAGCCCACAGTCCACCGGGTTCACATTTCAGATGAACCTGGGGTGCTGCTGCTGCTACTACTACTACTATTGCTTCTACTGCGTCTACCACTACTTCTTCTTCTACTACTACTACTACCACTACTACTACTACTACTACTACTACTGCGTCTACTACTACTATTGCTACTACTACTACTACCAAATAAAAGTTGGATTCTATCAGAACTAAAGCCCTTAATGCCAGAGGTGGTGGTGAAGGTAAGGTAAAGGTGGGGGAAGACACCATGAAGCGCTTAGCCATGGTGCTCATCTACGTAGCTTAGGCCTTTGAGCTTGTGGCGGGTCACTCACACATTATACTGAGATACAAGGTTACTGCATCCCCCAGGTTACCACAGTTACCTGCGTAAGAGTTACCCTGGTTACTGGTTTGACCTGGCAAGCCACAATGGCTGGCTGGACACCGGGGTTCAGTGGAGTCAGCTGGCCGCACCTGGATTCCAACCCTGGCGCTATCAGGCCCACAACTTCCTGGCTAACAACATTAATCCCTTGGCTACCGTGGCGGCAAAAATATCTCACCCATGTCACCCTAGTCTCTGCCATCACGCCGCCCTCCCTCCCTCGCACTCTCATCTACCCTCTATGATTAACAGGAGTGATTTTACGAATGCCAAACTTATTAGAAGAATTACGAGAACAAGGTAATAATAGCAGCAGCAGCAGTATTATTATTATTATTATTTTTAGTAGTAGTAGTAGTAGTAGTAGTAGTAGCTGTAACCCCAGGCTCAAATGAACGTGAACTGGGTGGATTGCGGGCTTAAGTTCCTCTTCTCCTTCAGTCCACAATCCTCATTTTCGGGGGATAGGGAGGTAACCAAGAGACGTTTGTGTAGCCAGGCAAGTGACCCCCCCTCTAATTACACCAGTGCCACCACCTGAAGGCGTCCCACTCCAAAAAGATACATAGAAATAATTAGGCGACTCATTTTACTGGCTATGCTGTGGGTAGTGCTGAGATTATTATTATTTTATTGTTTATACATACTAAAGAATTTATTTTTTTAGTGGGAAGAAAGGTAGGTATGATGATGAGGAAAAGAAGATGATGATGATGATGATGATGATGATGATGATGATGATGATGGTGATGATGATGATGATGATGATGATGATGATGATGATGATGATGATGATGATGATGATGATGATGATGATGATGATGATGATGATGATGATGGTCATGAAAATAATGATGATAAAACCTTCATGTGAGTGGTGGACTTCAAAAACTACCATCATCATCATCATGATCATCTTCACCATCCCAGTATTTGCACTACTATAAGAGGGTAACCTCCATCCAGATCATACACACACACACACACACACACACACACACACACACACACACACACACACAGAACTATAAATAGAATACCCCAAGTATACAAAAAAAAAGAATAATAATAATGGAACGATTGTCACGTCTTGTTATTCATGTGATCTCTCTCTCTCTCTCTCTCTCTCTCTCTCTCTCTCTCTCTCTCTCTCGCCATATATAATTATGTGGTGGAATAATAATAATAATAATGGAACGATTGTCACGTCTTGTTATTCATGTGATATCTCTCTCTCTCTCTCTCTCTCTCTCTCTCTCTCTCTCTCTCTCGCCATATATAATTATGTGGTGGAGGACATCAAGGTCTTCTGATAGGGAACATATGAACCTGGCGTGAAACTGAAACCGGGCTCTGTCACACACACACACGCACACACACGGACATGGACACTTTCATTATCAATACAGCTTATCTTTGTCTGTCTTTCTGTTTGTCTGTCTGTCTGTCTGTCTGTCTGTCTGTCTATCACACACACACACACACACACACACACACACACACACACACACACACATTTTCATATTTCATCACAACACAGTTACTGTATTCAAAATGAATTTTAGAGTGCCTTCCTGTGTGTGTGTGTGTGTGTGTGTGTGTGTGTGTGTGTGTGTGTGTGTGTGTGTGTGTGTGTGTGTGTGTGTGTGTGTGTGTGTGTGTGTCGCTTATAAACAGTGTCAGGAATTATGCTCTGCGAGTGAATACCCTTTGCCTATGAACTATGAATAGTGTCAGGAGGTAAGATAAGCAACATGAAAAAGTTTCACTCTAGCAAAATCGTGCAGCTGAACGGTCAAGAATGTGGAAAATGTTCGACTGAGTTGGCAACGACCGCGGTCAAATGCGACCAGTGCAGTAGATTATTCCACCTTAAATGCACAAAGGATGCCTACTTATATGGGGATAAAGTACTTTACCTCCAGAGTGACCTATACGTGCGAAGAATGTGTGAAAACGAAAACTGATGGATACGAGGATGTGTTGGAACTGATCAAAGAACTGAGAATCGGTAATAGACTAATCAGTGATGACGTCAGCGGTCACGACACGGCCGCGACCGGCCTAACAGATAAGGATCTCCCCTACTCTGTAAATGGTGATTCGCTTGGAATAATCAAACGATTGGCAGAAAGCATTGATGTACTGCGAGCAGAAATAAACAGTCTCACCCAAAAAATGAACACCGAGAACAACTGCAGCAAACAGAAACTGTACTCACAAGCCTTGCAGTCGACAGATGATATCCAGCAGTCCAACCAGCAAGCCGTTTACATAAAGCGTAAGGACAATGGAAATGAAAACAGCAGCAGTGCCGAAATATCGTGTGCTCTAAAAGCAGTGCCTGCTATCTCCATGAAGAATGTACATGATAAGACCATTAAACTCGTGCTCCCGAACAGTGAAACGAGGCAGCGAGCCATTGAGGCGATACAGGAGTCGGAGACACTGAAAAATACCTACGAATTATCGTATGAGAAAAAGCTACGGCCCAAGATCACTGCCACCTACATACCAGACTACAAGGATGATGACGAAATAATTAAATCAGTGAAGGATAAAAATCTCACAATCGCTGAACGGATTGAGGACTCAAAGGACCTGCACCTGCTGTTCACGAGACCTAGTGCTCCTGGCTTCAAGACAGCAGTATTATCGACATCGCCTCTCATCAGAAACGTGGTGATGAAAACTGGATATATCTATATACATATGTCCAGGTGCAAAGTATATGACAGATATTGGGTGCTACGATGTAACAAATGTATGAAATACGGACACAAGGCAGAAAAATACAGACAGGACAAACCCTGTTGTGGATACTGCTCAAGCAAGCATTACTCCAAAGACTGTACCAACGAAAATACGCTGAAGTGTTGCCACTGGACAGAAAATTCCAGAGAAGAGACACAACACTCGGCCTTTGACACGGAAGTTGCCCATCGTTTATCGCAGCAAAGAACCTGATAGTCCGCCGAACAATGCACGTGCCAGAAGAGTATTGTCCATCTTCAAAAAACGAGAGTCTGCAGAGCACCCAAAGGGTCAGAATGTAGAAGCTGAAGACGACATGCTCAGATCGTTATCAGATAGGTGTGAATGCATAACAGAACGTAGAAAATATCCAAGAACAATAATATGCTGTAACATCGAAGGTCTTCTGCCCAGAAAGAAAACGTACAAGATACAAATGCTAGAAGAATTAGCCACAGTGTACAATAGCGACATGATTAGCATAACAGAATCACATCTAAGGGCAGAAATCTACGACACTGAAGTGAAGATCAACAGATACCGAATCTTCCGCGGAGACCGCACTGAAGGGAAGAAGAAAGGTGGAGTAGTTGTGTACGTTAGTGAACACTTAGCACAAAGTACTTAGGTAGTAGCCACAAGAGCTAATGGCGAGATAGAATACGTTATACTGCATGTGGCTAAGTTGGAAACCATGGTCATTACCATATATCGACCACGAGGCTGCTCAACAGTGAATTTTCTCAGTATTCTAGATGTTGTTAGGTCAGAAATCGGAAAAAATGGCCCACCAGAACCCACCATTGTTTTAAACGGAGACTTTAACTTCCCTATAATAAACTGGCGATCACTCTCGGTATATGGAGGATCAACAGCTGATAGAGCACAGTCTGAGTCCCTACTGCAACTATGGAAGAATTTATGCTGCAACAGTTAGTAACGACTGCCACCAGGGATCCAATATATTAGACCTGTTCTTAACTAATAATGAAGACCTGGTTGCGGGAATCAGGACCGAGGATACCAACCTATCAGATCATAGATTTGTTGTAGTAGAAACTACAATGAATGTACAACCTGGAGCATCAGACCATATAAATCAGAGCAATTCATTTACAATATTGAATTTCTTCCACGAAGATACAAGCTGGATAACCATCAATGATGAACTGCGCAATATACAGTGGAATACAGAAATGGATAATATGAACAGTGAACAGATATTTAACCTGATTCATTCTAAGCTTCTGGATATCTGTCTAAGGTACACCCCTAAAAAGAAACAACGACAACAACATCGTAGTAAGATTCCACGTGATCGCAAAATCCTGATGAGGAAGAGAACGAAGTTAGTTAAGCGGATGACTGCGAATTCAACAGAGAGCAACGCACTACGTCGGATGTTAGGTGATATTCAAAAACAGATAACAGAATCACATGAAAATGAACTACGATTAGCAGAATAACAAGCAATATCAGCCATGAAACAGAACCCCAAATACTTTTTTCGCTCTGCAAAATCAAAGGCCAAATTTCAAAGCAGGGTTGGTCCTTCAGAAGTCAATGGAGAACTAATCACCGTGCCGAAACAGATAGCTGATGCCCTGAATGATCAATATAAGTCTGTGTTCAGTCACAGTGACCAAGCTAAAGAATAAAAAGAACAGGAGGAGAGGGATAATGATAATACACTAGGGTACATTGATTTCGACCGGTCGGACATTGAGCAGGCCATTTCAGAAATCATCATGTATGCGGCAGCAGGCCCTGGCAACATTCCTGCCATCCTAATCAAGAAGTGCGCGGGTGCTATCTCACTGCCATTGCTGCTGCTCTGGTGTCGGTCTCTAGACACGGGAGAAATGCCTCTTATACTCAAACATGGAATCATCTCACCTATATATGAAGGAGGAAACAGACTACACCCGAAGAATTACAGACCGGTGGGCTTAATGTCACAAGTTATAAAAATATTTGAAAGGATTATAGTTAAAAAGCTATCGAAATTTATGGAGAACAATTCACTTCATAACAATCAGCAACACGGATTTCGACAAGGCCAGTCGGGTCTTTCACAACTCTTACAGCATCAAATTGAAATACTGAAAAATCTAGAATCTGAACATGGAGTGGATGTTATTTATCTGGATTTCTCCAAGGCATTTGATAAGGTGAATCAGCAAACACTACTAAGCAAGCTCTACCGAATGGGGATCCAAGGCAAGATACTGGAATAGTTTAATAATTTTTTTCAGTGATAGAAGCCAGTCAGTAATCGTGGAAGGAGTTCACTCTTACAGTACTGAAGTGCTCATTGGAGTGGTACAGGGCTCTGCTATAGGCCCCGTGCTTTTCCTCATTTATGCCATTGATATAGACCCGGATATGAAATACTGCAGAGCAAGTTCATTCGCGAATGACACTAGACTGTTAGCCAAAATATCGAATGAACAACACTGTACCAAAATGCAAGATGACCTTAAGTCGATGTTTAAATGGGCGAAGAACAACAGCATGGAATTTAACACCAGCAAGTTTAAGATGCTTCGGTACCGACACCCGAAAGCGGACGTGATCAGCTACGAGTACAGAAGCCTAGAAAATGAAACCATTAGCTGTCACAGGAATACAAAAGATTTAGGAATCACTATGAGTAACGATGCCAGCTTTGAACTACAAATAGATGAAATGGTCTCTAAGGCAAAACAACGGATGGGTTGGATTTTCCGTACATTCAAGACCCGGGAACCAGATGCGATGCTGACTCTGTATAGAGCAATGGTTTTACCCATCATCGAATATTGCAGCCAATTGTGGAACCCTGTTACCATCGGGCAGATAAGAAAAATTGAAGCGTTGCAGAGAACATTCACATCTAAAATACATGGCACTAATGCAATGGACTATTGGCAGAGGTTGCAGCATCTGAAGCTGTACTCCTTATAAAGACAGAGAGAAATATATATCATCATATATATTTGGAAAATCATCAATGATATTGTCCCTAACGTAAATTACAACGGAGAAAATCTTATCACAACACACTACAACTCAAGAAAGGGAAATTTATGCAGAATGCAGCCAATAAAAAGGACATGGCGACGAATACAGACACAGACAGAAGGGTCAATTATCGTGAACGGACCAAGGCTCTACAACTGCCTTCCCCAATCCATCAGAGACACGAAACACACACTGACATCATTCAAGAAGGCTTTGGATAAGTTCTTAGCAACAATACCGGACCAGCCATGTCTCCCCCACTATCATCAGATGGCGGAGGGCAACAGCATCCGGCAACAAGCAACCGAAACGCAATGGCGGCACACCAGTGTGGCTGGGGACTGATGTCCCAATCCTTAATCACAGGAACCACAGGTGTGTGTGTGTGTGTGTGTGTGTGTGTGTGTGTGTGTGTGTGAGGCAAAGTGCATGTAAACGTTGTGTGCAAAGTTATGAAGTTATGCATGTGTTTGAGTTGCTCTCTCTCTCTCTCTCCTTGTCTATATAAATCTATGTATCTATCTATATGTACGTTAATCTCTCTCTCTCTCTCTCTCTCTCTCCTTGTCTATATCAATCTATGTATCTATCTATATGTACGTTAACCCGTCACGTCCCGAGGTTTTCCGCACCTATGACATCCCCCAGTCCCGAGCCTTTTTGGAAAAAAAATTTTTTTGCTAAAACTTCCGCTTATGTCGAGAAACGAAGGAAAATCACAAAGAAAGTGGTTCCCGCGGTCTATAAGTGGTCCGTACAGGTGCGGTTCCCCCCCTCAGGTATGGTGTTCTCTAATGGGCTGGATATGCGTTTACGTTTTCTATGGTAAGGAATAATGGGAGAAACAACACACAACCCCTCTATATTTATTGAATTTGAACTAATAAACAATAACAGTAACAATATAATGGATTTCAGACACATATATAGGAAAAATAAGCATTGTACCATCGCGCGAGCATAGCGAGTTTGGTCCGAGTCGTAACATGCTATATGCTATGTGTCTGGTATGAGTCAACCTATCATTTTTTCTACTTGTATACTTCTGTTTCAATGACATTTTACCAATTACAACTGTTTGTAAGTGTTTTCAGATGTTTTCATTCATTATGATGACATGCAGCATAAGTACAACGCACATCAGCTTAGTAAGCGCACTCGCTATGACTCGTATTTCAACATACCAAATTGTTTTATCACTTTCCAATTATTTTTCCCTTTACATAGAACCTTTCCTCCACCACTGTAAAGGTTTTCAATTATTTTCATTCATTACGAGGGCATTTAGCGATATGCTAGCGCATATTCACGTAGCAACCACGATCTCAAACACTCGTGTTTCATCATCTACTTTATTTATTCACTCCACTTATAATTTCCCACTTACATTACACACGTTTACACCCCTATAATGCACTGTACATACTTGCTGCCATTATTTATTCAAGTGAGCGTGAGAATATCGCCTGAAAATACCCTCGCAAGGAATGTTTCGACAAACATAATACTCACACACTTATATACTAATTCACTCACACACTTATATACTAATTATTCACTTTATCACTTGCTGACTTTTATTTTGACTAATACGTGCCTTATTCATTCAACTGAGCGTCAGGAAATCGCATCTCTATACACACGCTATGAATATTTGACTTAGAATATATATCATCACTTACAATAATTTGAACTTATATTATACCCGTAAGAATTTCCCATAATAATAATTATATAATTACGGGCCGTATTTATTGCACTGAGCGACAGAATATCGCATCATAAAACCCTCGCTATGTAAGTTTCAACTTAGGGCAGATTTATATACTTACATACAATGTTTTCACTTATGTTCTACCCGTATGCACTTTATACTAATATTTGGAGATCAACATGACTGATAATTTCACTGAGCGTCTGTCTGTCGCATTTACCTCATAATTTCAGCGTCCTTTCGCATTCACACCATACTAAAATTGCATCAACGTGTGATATTCACTAAAACATGGGTGAATACAGAGACCCACGTCACACTGCACGCACTCATAGCGCGTGTCCTTCCTCTGTGTCGTGAGTCTCACCTGGGAATTACTGCACACGTGACACCTCCGTTGGGGCCTAGGTCTGTTTGGCTGGGGAGGGATAGGAGTGGGGAAATGGCGGCCGGATATTCTCTGGGGAGTTTGGGCAATATGGGCAGTGCGGGTGCGATGTTGGGGCCTTTCAACAGCATACTTTGCAAAGATTTCTCTTGTGAGCTCCCTCACAAACCCTTCAAATGTTTCCTGAACTCCTGTTGTCATGGCGTGAAGGTGGTGGCAATTCAGAGCAGTGATAGCTAGCAAGTGAAAGAAGTTTTTTATACCACTTCATCGTGGTCCTGGCACACTCTACCGTCGATATCATGGAGTCTGACTGGTCCACGAGGCGCATGTTTGTATTGTAATCCATAACACACTCAGGTTTCCAAACACGACGCCTGCTCTCGCTACGGTAATATACTGAATCAGTACGGTGCATCAAGGGGCAGTGAACCGTGGACAAGAGGCTTACTTCTCTGTTGTGGTTCCACATTGTTGCACGGATGTTGTTGGCTTTGAAGAAGACAACCTCATTCCTGCAAGTTTCTGCCCTACCTTGGCCATGTGACGCCGGTTCACCTTTACGGTTCCACAGACTCCCGTTTCATGTGTGTGAAGATAACGAGCGAGAAGAGGGCTAGTGTACCAATTGTCGAGGTAGAGAACGTGACCACGATTAAGGTAGTCTTCTATCATCTTTACCACTGCTCCCGACAGTCCAATACTTCGATCTTCTATTATGTCTGTCTGTGCACCAGTGTACAAGACTATGTCTTGCACGTATCCAGTCCTACAGTCGCACATAACAAAGATCTTGAACCCAAAACGATGCCTTTTGCTGGGTATATACTGTCTGAATGAAATATTGCCTCTCCACAACACGAGACTCTCGTCTATGACGAGGTCTCTATAGGGATAGAATGAGGAACGAAAGGTTTGCCTGAGGTGATCAAAGACCAACCTAATTCGCCTCATTTTATCAGTGTTGTTTGCATTTGCAGGGTCATGAGCATCATAGAAATGGAGGCGACTTAGAATTTGTTGAAACCGATTACGGCTCATCACTTGACCAAATATGGGGGTAAACATAACAAGGTCCCTAGTCCAGTAAGCAGGAATTCTATTCTTTCTTATAATACCCATCAAAAGGACCAGGGCAAAAAATAAGAACATTTCTGGAAGGGAGACAGGGTAATCATAGATCATAGAATGCCTACTCCTTGTTCCCAATCTTTCACTCTCTAGGCGCTGGGCACTTGCAAACAGGTTTGTTTGGTATACAATCTGATCAACAAATGCCTTACTGAAAAACAGGTGGAAAAAATCCAACCTGGTGGAATTACGGTGAATTCCTGGAGCAATGCAGCCAGATCGCCCCTGCTCAGTGAAGGGGTGAATGAGGGGAGAAAAATCACTCCCATCCTCCCAATCCCACGACACAAATCCCTCGTCCCCATCAGCCCCATCACCGCCTTCGTCTGGGTGGGGAGGAGATCCTGGCTGGGGAGGTGGGGGAGAAGGAGTGCGGAGGGCTTCCCCACTGTCACTCCTCTTCCCTCTGCCTTTACCCTTTCCCTTTTCCTTACCCTTACGGCCTTGAGGAACATTAGGGGGCTGTGGGGATGAAATAGGGGAATATTGGGGAGCAGAAGATGTGCTGGGGAGTGGTTCCTCCCCACCTTCCCCCTCCATTACAACACCACGTGCTCTCTCACGCAACCTAGCTCGACCACGTGTTAGGGGATATTGGGGAGCATAAGACGTGCCTTGGAGTGGTTCCTCCCCACCTTCCCCCTCCCTCACAACCCCACGTGATAATGAACGCACCCGCACTGGCCCACGTGATCCACTACGCTGCCTCACACTACGTAGGGAGAGCAATGACTCACTCACGTCACTCTCACTTTCCCTAATCCTCCCTGGACTTTCCCTTTCACTCCCCACTCCCTCCACTTGACTTCCTAGCTCCCCAAACAAAATGCTAGGCCCATACCTGCTCATACGACGTGGTGTGCGCTCTGGGCCACGATGTGTAATCACCTCCCGTCCATACCACATAGCAGCACGTCCCACGGCTCCGTCATCGTCCTCATCCTCGTCCTCGTCCTCGAATTCTGGTTCCAAATCACGCTGGGGATAGGGATAGGATATTGCACGTGCCTTCTTTGCCTCCTGCCCCTCTCTAGCAGCATGGTAAGTCACGTACTGCCGCTTCCTGGGAGACGGAACTTCCTCATCACTGCTGGTGGTTTCTTCCTCCTCTGGCTGCACATAATCCTTGTCCATATCCTCGTCGTCCAGTGGGGAATCACTGTCGCCAGTAAAGGTGTCCAGGGCGACTTGAATTTCGCTGTCTGAGAGACCTCTCTTAGTCATGTCTGAGCAGGACTGTGGCTACCAGGTGAGTGGACAAGTGGTGGGCTAGCGCGGGTCGCGCGGGGGCGCCGAGTGTCCCCGCCTGGTGGCAGGTAGGGGAAGGTCATGCGAGGGTACGTACCACAAATCAAGCGCGAATTTTGAAAATTGTCGAAATTATGCAAATTGCAATTGCACGACGTACCGGTACGTCGCCAGGACGGCAAATGCAAATCGTTGCAACGTACCCAAACGTCAATGGGACGGGGCGGGTTAATCTCTCTCTCTCTCTCTCTCCTTGTCTGTATCAATCTATTTATCTATCTATATGTACGTTAATCTCTCTCTCTCTCTCTCTCTCTCTCTCTCTCTCTCTCTCCTTGTCTATATCAATCTATGTATCTATCTATATGTACGTTAATCTCTCTCTCTCTCTCTCTCAATCAGTATTTATCTGTCTATATGTGTCACTTAACCTTCATCTGTCCATCTATCTGTCTATCTATGTATCCACCTCTCTATCTGTCTACCTACTTGTCTATCTGTCTTCATCTGTCACTATGTATCTTTCCACCCAACACTCCATCCATCCATCCAACAGTCTATCCATTTATCTACCTATCTATCTATCTGTCTATCTATCTATCCGAAGTCGATTAAATATAACAAAATTATTAGGTACAATCCACACTAAGAACACCCTAAGCAAAATCTTGTTTAACGAAATTGAGAAAAACAATGTAGGAAAAGTCTACATAAAATTCCCGCCCAAGTTCAACACAAGATTTGCCCTAAAGTACTTGGTCTTGCGTCTAAGAAACTAAGGCTAACAGGTCGGAGTGGAGACAGCTATTTTCTATTTATTCTTGACAGTTCTCTTTTATTTTAGTGGCTTTGTTTGGTCTCTCCTTATTTTGTGATGCTGTTGTTGATAATAATGATAAGTATGATAATAATAATAATAATAATGATAATAATAATAATAATAATAATAATAATAATAATAATAAATAACAATAATAATAATAACGATAGTAGTAGTATAACAGCAAAAATAATAGTAAGGGATGATGATGATAAAATAATAATAATAATGATAATAATAATAATAATCCTCATCATCATCATTATCATCATCATCATCATCATCATCATCATCATCATCATCATCATCATCATCTCATCATCAATATCATCCCGGTATCTATTCTATCTATATACCTAGGCTGCTTTCCCCAACTTTTGAAAAGGAGGTAGTCGAGACAGGAAGACACACTCCCAATTTACTCATCCACACACACACACATTCACTCTCATCTTAGCCCCAAGGGTCAACTGTGCAGTGCAGTCAGCGGCATCCACAGCAGGGCCCAACAGCAGAGCTGGTTTACCCCTGCCACAACATAATGGACCCATCCCCTTACACGCACCTGACCTGATATTGAGACAATATCCCTTGAGGGCCGCGTCATCATTTATTCGTTCACAATTTCTCACCAGTCATTCCTCTCACGTGCAGCCACTTTTCCATGCTCAACAGACATCCCTCTCGCATCCAATGCTCTCTTCATTCACTGTCCATCCATCCTATTCAAGGTCTTACTCTCAGCCTTACACCTCTAACAGCCGATCCAGTTATCTTTTTCACCAATCGCTCGTCATCCATTTTCTCCATATGCCTAAACCATTGCAACACCCTCTGCTCAACTCGATCAGCCATCTCCCTGCACAACTCCAGTTCTTCATCGCACTTCATCACCTCTCACTCGATCCATACGCATCACTCCCACACATACTCCTCAGACACCTCATCTCCACTGCATTCAAACTTTTCCTCTCTGCTACACCCTTGTTCCACATTTCAGCCCCATATAAGGCAGTCGGTGCCACAACACCTCCATACAGCCTTCTCTTTACATCCATGCTAAGTGAATGGCATCTAAACACTCTTTCATTCCTCCCAGCACCTTTTCTACTTCATTCACTCTAAACTTCACTTCCATCCACAGCAACATGTGACCCTAATTACTTAAAACATTCTACCTCCTCAAGCAACTCACCATTCAAAACTATATTCATCTTCCTACCATCTACCAACCTAGTACTCTTCATCACTTTACTCTTATTCTCATTTACTCTCAATTCCCTCCTTTCACACACCCTTCCAAACTCATCTACCAACTGTGTCAATCTCTCATCTCTTCCCTTAATCAGTCACCAATGCAGTATCATTCACAAACAGCAGCTGATTCAGATTCCACTCTCTACCATCAGCATTCAGCAGAATCAAACCTCCACCTAACACTGTTGCATTCACCTCCCTTAAAACACCATCCATATAAATATTAAACAACCAAGGCGGCATAACGCATCCCTGCCGCAGCCCCACACTAACGGGAAACCAATCACTAACAGTATTTCCCACTCTTACACACGTTCTACTATTTATATAAAAACTTTTAACTCCTTTTAGCAACCTACCAACTAGTCCATACAATCTTAAAACAGTCCACAAAGCCTCTCTATCATTTCTATCATACGCTTTCTCTAAATCCATGAATATCCACAACACATCCTTACATTTTGCTAAATACATTTCACATACCTGTCTCACAGCAAATACCTGATCCATGCATCCCCTCCCTCTCCTAAAGCCACACTGCTCCTCACCAATCACTCCCTCTGTACCCTCTCTTACTCTCTTAATTAACACTCTGCCATACACCTTACCTACAACACACAGCAGACTTATACCACTAAAGCTGGTACATTTTTTTTTTTTTTTAATACGAGGAAGAAGGAACCAAAGGCCATGAGCCCGCAGTAACAGTTCCCTCCAAGAGAAAAACAAAATACAACAGAGAGCCAAATTCAAGATCCGATCATTTTGAGATGCCTGGACACACTGCGTTTGAAAGACTGGAGATCATAGGCAGCAGGAAATACAGATAGAGGGAGACAGTTCCAGAGCCGACCTGTTGCATAAATGAAAGACTGGGAGTAACGGTTAACTCTTGCATTAGAGAGTTGGACAGAAAAGGGATGAGAGTTTGCTGCCAGACGGGTGCTACGCGCCCGTCGTAGAGGTGGAAGAATGCAAGCAGACAGTTCAGAGGAGCAGTGACCATTAAAGTAGCGATAGAAAAGAGATAAAGATGCAACAGTGCGGCGAAGAGACAGAGGTTGAAGGGAGTCAGTAAGAGGAGGAGAGTTAATAAGACGAAAAGCCTTTGACTCCACCCTATTGAGAAGAGCTGTATGTGGGGAGCCTCCCCACACATGAGAGTTGTACTCCACACAGGGGCGGATAAAACCCCTGTATAGAGTCAACAACTGTGCAGGGGTAAAGAAAGAGCGGAGTCGGCTTAGCACACCCAATCTCTTGGAAGCAGATTTTACAAGAGATGTAATATGATCTTTCCATGATAAGTCCAGAGTAAATGAAACCCCAAGCATGTTCAAGGATGATGCAGGATTAAGCTGAATATTATTAAACATTAGTGGGTATACCTGTGGAAGATTTTGTCGGGTTGATAGGTGTAGGAACTGAGTCTTAGATGCATTAAAAACAACCATATTATTTTTACCCTAGTCAGAGATATGAGCCAAGTCAGACATTAGGTGTGCCATAGCCTCATCCCTTGTTTGTTGAAGTAACTGTTGAGATGGGCGTTGCGGGAACCGAATGGAAAGGTGAAGGGTGGAGTCATCAGCGTATGAGTGGATAGGGTTAGATGTACAGCTTAGAAGATCATTGATGAATAAAAGGAAGAGAGTTGGTGATAGGACAGAGCCCTGAGGAACACTACTGTTGATAGATCTAGGAGAAGAACGATGGCCGTCTACAACAGCGGCTATAGAACGACCAGAAAGGAAGCTAGCGATGAAGGCACAGATAGAAGGATAGAAGCCGTAGGAGGGCAGTTTGGAAATTAAAGATTTATGCCAGACTCGATCGAAAGCCTTTGAGATGTCAAGAGCAATGGCAAAGCTTTCGCCAAAGTCCCGAAAGGAGGATGACCAGGAGTCTGAAAGGTAGGTGAGAAGATCGCCAGTGGAGCGTCCCTGTCGGAATCCGTACTGACGATCGGAAAGAAGGTTGTGATAGGAAAGGTGCCTTAAAATTTTTCTATTAAGAATTGACTCGAAAACTTTTGAAATACAGGACGTTAAAGCAATTGGACGATAGTTGGAGGGTTGGGAGTGGTCACCCTTCTTTGGGACTGGCTGAATGAGAGCAAACTTCCAGCAAGAAGGAAAGCTACAAGTTGACAGACAAAGGCGAAAGAGTTTGCCTAGGCAGGGTGTAAGCACAGAAGCACAGTTCTTGAGAACAACAGGAGGGACCCCATCAGGCCCATATGCCTTGTTAGTACTGAGGCCAGTGATGGCAGAAAATACATCAACTGAAGAAATTTTAATGTCAGCCATGAGGAAGTCAGAGGGGGAAAGAGATGGAGGAACAGCACCGGAATCGTCTAAGGTGGAATTGGAGGAGAAAGTCTGTGCGAAGAGATCTGCTTTATCAGTAGAAGAAATAGCTACAGAACCATCAGAGTAGAAAAGAGGAGGGAAGGATGATGAGGTAAAGTTGTTAGAAAGATTTTTGGCAAGGTGCCAGAAGGAGCAGGAAGAATTCGAGTTGGAGAGTTGAGAGCATTTAGTATGGATGAAATTATTTTTAGTAGAGCGAAGAACAGACTTAGCACGATTCCGGGCAGAAACGTAAAGATGATGTGATTCAGGGGTGGGTTGGCTCCGGTACCTTTTGTAGGCCCTCTCCTTGTTGCGGACAGCATTAGAACAAGCGTGATTAAACCAAGGCTTTCCTGCGTTAGTCAAAGGATATGAGAAAGGAATGTATGCTTCCATGCCCGAGAGAATAACCTCTGTAATGCGCAAGGCACACTCAGATGGCTCCCGGCCATGGAAGCAATAATCATTCCAGGGAAAATCAAAGAAGTACTTATCACCCTTACCTTTATACATGCCCAGTCAATTGGCATCATACTTCTTCCAAAACACACATTCAGCAGTCTTGCTAACCACTCAGCAATAGTCGCTCCACCACCTTTCAGGCATTCCACAGAACACCCATCACTACCTGCAGCTTTTCCTGTTTTCAACACCCTTACTGCCTCCTTTACTTCCTCCATCGTGATCAAAGAATCATTCAACTCTCCCAACACATTTATTCCTTGCACCCTTCCATCTGCCACAATCTCAGTCCCCCTTTCCTCCTCTACATTTAATAATCTTTCAAAATACTCCTCCCGTCTCTTCCTTACTGCATCCATCTCAAATAACATCCTTCTGTCCTCTGCTTTTACTCGCTCTTCCTTCCCAGACTCTCCTTTTCACACCCTTTTCATCTCCTTCCATAACATTTTCTTATTCTGTTGAAAATTCTCAATCAACCTCCTACCCCACTTCTCATCTGCTGCCACTTTAGCATCACGCACAGCACTTCTCGCCCTATTCCTCTTTTCCTTATACCTCTCATATGACACCTCACCCTTTCTCTGCAGCCACACTGCATATGCACGTCTCTTCTCAGCCACAGCCATACTTACTTCTTCACAACACCATTCACTTCCTTCTCTTACACCACCACCCACACGTCTCACACCACACACCTCTTCTGCATGCCCCACCACATCACTCTTAAACAACTGCCATTCCTCCTCCACACTGTCATTTTCCTGATCTTTCAATGCATTCCACTCATCAATCAATTTCTCTTGATACTCTATCATTTTCTTTCTTTTATCCAACTCACTCACTTTCAAAACCTCCCTGCCACACCTAAGCCTTCTACCTCGCGTCAATCTCATACATACTCTCAACTTTCCCTCCACCAGGCAGTGGTCAGACATGCCTCCACCCTCCCCTCTCAGAACTCTCACATCCAACAATCTTCCTCTGACATTACTGGACACAACCACATAGTCCATCAGTGCCCTATCAAGAACCCTTCCACCCTCCTGTCTCACCCATGTATACTTATAAATATCTTTCTTCTCAAACAGCGTATTTCCAATCACCATCTCTCGCTCAACACACATCCCTATCATTCGTTCCCCATTTTCACTCCATCCAGGCACACCATGCATACCGACACCTTCACTTGCTACATTTCCCACTTTAGCATTCAGATCTCCTCTAATTACCACATTCATATTCGCTCCAAAACTCTGCAGACACTTATCAACATCATTCCAGAAATACTCCCTCTCTTCTTCATCCCTTTTGCTACCAGGCCCATGTGCACACACAGACACACACAACTCACGTTCAAATTTCGCTTCCATCCACATCAGTTTCGATGACACCTCCTTCCATTCAATCATGCACTGCTGTACTTCCGGGCTCACTAACAAGGCCACACCTTCTCTCGCTCTTCCGCAGTCAACACCTGATATTCTTCCAGTTACACTTCCAAATTTAGACTCATCTTTCCTTTTCATCTTTGTTTCACTCAAAGCTAACATATCCAACTTTCTCCTCACAAACATTCTCCCAATCTCCTCCTTTTTAGCCTCAATCGTACTACATCCACGCACATTCATAGACCCAGTTTTTAGGGTATGGGGATAACTCAGTCCCCATCCCTTTCTCTGGCCTATCTCTTTAGGAACTAAAAAACAGAGGAGGGGGTCCCTAGTCCCCTCACCCCGACCCTTTTAGTTCCCTTTCACGACATACACGGAATATGGTAGCAGAATTCTTCCCAACACAACCTTGCTGCAGAGTGGTAGTACCACCCCATAGTGCAATCAGATTGTGTCCTCCCCCCTGCACAATAATAATAATAATAATAATAATAATAATAATAATAATAATAATAAAAATAATAATAATAATAACAATAATAATAATAATATTAATAATGTAATAAAAATATTAATAACAATAATAATAATAGCACTAATCTAATATACTATAGCACTAGCCATGTGTGTGTGTGTGTGTGTGTGTGTGTGTGTGTGTGTGTGTGTGTATTTTGGGCAGCTGAAACAACACATTCAAATTACACCAAAATTGGCAAAAAAAAAAAAAAAAAAAAAAAATCGCTGATGTGGAAAAACTTGGTCCCATCACGATTGAAAAACTTTTACTATATTTAATGAGTGATCAAAGCTTGACCAAAAAACGCCGCTCCCGGCGTAAGTGCAAGAAATTAGGGTTGTATTCACCGTAGAGTTTTTGATGGCTTTATATAAACATGACTCATATTATCTGAAATGATCGCAACGCGTGTGCGAAGCGTGAGGAAACGAGTGATAAGCACTAGGAAACAAGTGTGAAGCACGAGAAAGCGAGCGCGCAGCACGACAGCCCTCCGCAGGAGCAAGCGCGAGAGGGCACGAAGGGCCTAGGAGCACTTGTAATAGTAATAGTAGTAGTAGTAGTAGTAGCAGTAGTAGTAGTAGTAATTATAATAATAATAATAATAATAATAATAATAATAATAATAATATTTTAATAAAAGCAATAATAATAATAATCCATCAATCATCTAACCAAGTGTTGCCTCATCAGGAGTGTAGGAAAGTAATAATAATAATAATAATAATAATAATAATAATAATAATAATAATAAAAGCAATAATACTAATCCATCAATCATCTAACCAAGTGTTGCTTCATCAGGAGCGTAGGAAAGTAGTAGTAGTAGTAATAATAATAATAATAATAATAATAATAATAATAATAATCCATCCATCATCTAACCAAGTGTTGCCCTATGAGGAGCGTAGCAGAGCAATAATTATAATAATAATAATAATAATAATAATAATAATGAGACAGACAGACAGACAGACAGACAGACAAAATGTATATTGAAGAGAAGAAAAGAAGAAGGATAAAAAAAAAGAGAAAAGAGAGAAAAAATCAAGAAGTATACAATAAGAAAATAATAAGAAAAGAAGGAGAAAAGAGAGAGAAAGAAAAAAGAAAAGAGAAAGAGAAAGGAAAAAAGAAAGGGGAGGGAGAAATAAATATAGGGAAAGAAGAAAGGAGAAGGAAGGAAGAAGAGATGGGAGAAAGAAAGAAACTCCCGGAAGTGACAGAAAGTACAGACAAAGGAAAAGAGAGAGCAGTGAAAGAAAAGAGACAGGGAACTTAATGAAGGAAAAGGAACGAACAATTATATGACAAGGGGATAGATGAAAGATTAATTACGAGGGAAATAATGAGAGAGAGAGAGAGAGAGAGAGAGAGAGAGAGAGAGAGAGAGAGAGAGAGAGAGAGAGAAACTGATCAATTACTGAACCGAAATCATTCCCTCTCCACATCTGACATGGACAACAGCTCCACTATGCATTTCTAGTCATGTTGCAAATGTGTCGAGGTGTAATTAATGTGTAGCGCAGGTGTTGTAGTCTCAGTGGCTTTGTATATTTCGCAGCCTCTCTTCCTTTGCTGGGATTGGATGGAACAGGCTAAGAGCAAATTGGTCAAAGTGCAAAATGATGGGAGAGGCCTTTGTCTTGCAGTGGAATGTTGATGATGATGATATGATGATGGTGATGATGATGATGGGAAGGAGGATGGTAGTGGTGGTGGTGGTGGTTGTGGTGATGATGATGATGATGATGGTGACTGGAATAATAAAATATAATAAAATATGAAAATTTTAAAATACAATACGAATAGCATTTTAATGGGTTTGGAAATTTCGTAAAATCTTTCCCTAAGCGAGTATTCTGACCATTCCTCCTCCATAATCCTTTTTCATATTTCTGATCCAACTATGTCGATATTAAGAGAAGGGTCGTACTAGAGGATGTTACGGAATAAGCAAAGTAAAACGCTTAGCCAGACGAGTTACGAGGGCTTTTATGTCACTTTTTTTATTCCCCTATGGAGGGGACCCTCTCCCACCCACAAGCAAGAGTGAAAGGCAGTGAAGAGGGGGCGGTGGTCGAATGGTTGGGTAAAGAAATGACATGCGGAAAAAAAGGTAAACAAGTTAAGCACAATCAGAGAGCGCATACCTCCAACAATACCTATACTGGACAACTCCGATCACCATCAAAATTTAGCCAGCTCTTCCTTGACCCATGACCCATATATGCACAAGCTTCATTGAAATCCTTCAACGACTTTTTGAAATATATTCTGGACTAAGAAACAAAGACACAACGACAAACTGGATGAATACATAAATGGATAGAAAGACTGGATTAAAGAGAATGAGAGACAGCAAACGGGAGACGCAGAAGAAGAAAGAGAGAGAAAGAAAAAAAAAGAAAGAGAAAAAAGTGAAGATGAGGAAAGGAGAGGAGAAATGACGCGACTGAGAAACAAAAAATGGAGAGAAAGTTTTAATGATCGGAGCTGGAGAGGGTCCCATCAACATAAACTTTACTAGCTCTCTCCCTCTTTCTCTCTCTCTTTTTCTCTCTCTCTCTCCTCTTTTCACGATAATTTCCCAGCTCTTTATATTTTCCAAATTTGTTTTTCTTACCATCTTTTTTTTCCATTTCCTCTCCCACATTTAATATTAAGATTTCCTGAAAAAAATCCTAAATTTCCTGTTTCTACTTTCATATATATATATATTTTTTATTCTTTTCAATCTCGGGATATATAGATAGATAGATAAATAGATGTATAAATATAAATATATATAAATATATAATATATATATATATATATATATAAATATAAATATAAACATATATATATATATAGATAGATAGATAAATAGATAGATAGATATAGATAGATAGATAGATAGATATAGATATTATTTCTTGCTGGTGACAAAGTTTTCAGTCAATTTTGTCACTTTCTCTTGTACTGAAGATGTTTATTAATGTTTTATCCTACTCCTGAAGTTTCAAAATACCTTCATGAGCTAAAAGATAAAAAAAAAAAAAAGCAGTAAAAAATTAGCGAGTAAAATAAAAAAATCCGCTGGAGTGAAAAAAAGGAGCGAAGAAACAGCAGGAGTGAAAAAAAGCAGACGTGGAAAGTAATTAGCAGGATTGAAAAAAATCAGCAAGTGAGCAAGAGTCAGCAGGAGTAAAAAAAAATCAGCAAATGAAAAGAAAAAAATCAGTAGGATAGAAAAAATTAAGCAGAAGTGAATAAAATCTTTAGTATGTGAAAATTTACAAGTCAATGGTTAGAGCAATTTTAATTTACGGGCATGAGTCATGGTACAGTACAATTGCAACAGATCAGAAAGTATTAGGATCTGAGAATAAAATACTGAGAAGGATTCTTGGGGTAAAGTGGCAAGACAGAGTTACAAATGCAAGAGTAAGGGATATTACGAGAGTGGAACCAGTTAATGAATATTATGTGAGACTGTCTCGCTGGAAGTGGCTGGGGCACATATACAGAAAAGAAGGTACTTTAATACAGGATGTGCCAGAGTGGACTGCTAGAGGAAGAAGAGGTAGAGGTAGGCCGAGGGAAACCTGGTTGAGGACAATGAAAAAAGAAGCAGGAGAGGAGTGTTGGTGGGACCTGAAGGAGATGGCAAGAGACAAATATTGGTGGAGAGAGTTCATTGAGGCCCTATGCATCCCGTGGGGTGCCACAGGAAATGATTGATTGATTGAATAAAATCAGTCTGAGTGAAAAAACTCAGCAAGAGTGAAAAAACTCAGGAGTGAAACAATCAGAAGTGAGAAAAGCAAGGAGAGTAAAAACAAAAACAAAAAAGATCAGAAGTGAACAAGAAATGCGGAAAAAGACGTCACACGGAGTCACGGGGTTATTATTATTATTCTTTTTTTTTACAAGCTTGGGTCGATTTCCCTGAAAATTATTATGCATGTGTTTAGGTTTGGATTCTAGAGATGTCTCTTATATATATATATATATATATATATATATATATATATATATATATATATATATATATATATATATATATATATATATATATATAGATAGATATATATATATATATATATATATATATATATATATATATATATATATATATATATATCACTTTTCTCTCTCTCTCTCTCTCTCTCTCTCTCCTTTTTACCATTTATTTCTGTTCCTAACTTCTTTTATCCCTTTCCTTCGTTTATTATTCTCTCAGTTCATCTCATATCTCTCCCTTCTCTTATTCGTCCCAACCTCTCTGTTTGCTTCCTCTGTCTGTCTGTCTGTCTGTCTGTCTGTCTCTTTCCTTTGATCTCTCAGTCGTGTGGTATTTCTTTCAGTCTCCCTGTCTTCATAACTGTTCTCTCTCTCACTTTCTCGTTATCTCACTTTTTTGTTTCCTTTATCTGGCTTCTCTCTCTCTCTCTCTCTCTCTCTCTCTCTCTCTCTCTCTCTCTCTCTCAACTTGTATTATTAGAGAGCAAGTCTTTCTATTAAGTCCGGACCACCAATACAAAGGACATCTAGGTCTGTGTGCTCTTTGTATCTTTGTAAAATTCTTAAATACTCGAGGCTCTTCCTTATACGAGTAAAATTTCAATTCATAACGAGAGGAAAATTAAAAGTGAAGATGGTGATGATGATGATGGTGGTGGTGGTGGTGGTGGTGGTGGTGGTGGTTGTGATGATGATGATGGTGGTGGTGGTGGTGGTGGTGGTGGTGGTGGTGGTGGTGGTGGTGGTGATGATGATGATGATGGTGGTGGTGGTGGTGGTGGTGGTGGTGGTGGTGGTGGTGGTGGTGATGATGATGGTGGTGGTGGTGGTGGTGGTGGTGGTGGTGGTGGTGGTGGTGATGATGATGATGATGGTGGTGATGGTGGTGGTGGTGGTGGTGGTGGTGGTGGTGGTGGTGGTGGTGGTGGTGGTGATGATGATGATGGTGGTGGTGGTGGTGGTGGTGGTGGTGGTGGTGGTGGTGGTGGTGGTGGTGGTGGTGGTGGTGGTGGTGATGATGATGATGATGGCTGAAAATCTACCCTTCTAACAAATCAAATCTTTCTAACTTATCTACCCTGGCCTTATCTACTCATCTAACTTACCTACTCCGCTCCGGCTCGAACCCCTGGTCAATTAGGAACATATCTATACCCAGACAAAAAAGCTACTGGTAGCCTACTATTTCATCGCGTCCATTTCACACTTAGTTTATGTATATACACTATTTTCCTCCATAACATATATACATACAGAGAGAGAGAGAGAGAGAGAGAGAGAGAGAGAGAGAGAATCTAGAAGAGGCATGTAAGAAGATGCGAAATATGACTCCAAACTCTTGTGCCCTACTGTACACTAATTCCCAAGAGTCCTCTCTGAGTAGGGATGCTAATTGCTTACTACTACTACTACTATTGTTATACAGCTACTACTACTACTACTACTACTACTACTGCTTCTATCCATTCTAAACCATGACATCTATAGTGCGTTTACATCAACCTGGCAAAATCTCTAACCCCCTTTCTGCTCGGTTGATGGACAGGTGTAGTCGGCACTGAGGTTGGATTTGACTATACCCATTTCACTCTAACTTGGCCAAAATTTGCGATCTCCACCTTGCATGCTGAGCTGTAGCAATAGATTGATACTTGAATATAATGCTTGTCACGAGGAAAAGCTGTAGATAGGATACAAGGCTGTAGAATTATGTTTTTCTATCACTAGGCACACACACACACACACACACACACACACACACACACACACACACACACACACACACTCAATGAAGTCTCTCTCTCTCTCTCTCTCTCTCTCTCTCTCTCATTTTTGCCATGTATTTCTGTTCTTCTCTCCTCTTATCCCTTTACTTCGTTTATTTTTCTCTCAATCCATCTTATATCTCTCCCCTCTCTTATTCCTCACAATCTCTCTCTCTCTCTCTCTCTCTCTCTCTCTCATTCCCCCTACATGCCTTATTATTCACATCACAATTTTTTTCGTGAATAATCGAACCTGACTCCTGCAAAATATATCAGTGCCTGCAAGTGACATTTGAAACTCTGCCAGTTCTTTCCCTTATTTTCCGTCCCCCTAACTCTCTCTCTCTCTCTCTCTCTCTCTCTCTCTCTCGTCCCCCTTTTGCAATATTTCTTCTCAAAATCTCCATTTTTTAAATTTTCATTTTCCTACCAGTCACTTCCTTCTCCTCCCCCTCTATCAGTCTATCCATCTAACTATCTAGTCATCTATCTATCTACTTATCCATCTATCCATCCATGTATCTATCTATCTTTCCTTACCTCCCCCATCCCTTCCTTGACCTGATCCGACCTGGTTCCAACCAAGACGACCTCATTTCAGGGAGGGACGGCCACTGCTTTCCCCCAAGATCATGTGGACTTGCTCAGCTACTTAAGTCGTTCTATATACAGTAAATCCCGGGGCTTTCACTTATCGGGGATTTGCTGGTGGTGGATTTTTATGCCTGTGATTTGTTGCCCGGGATAAGACTTTACAAAGTTGGCTACGAAAAGAGGGGAAAGAGTTTTGATTAACCATACGATTTTTTTTTTTTTTTTTTTTTTTTTTTACTGGTAAGGCTGACTTGCTGGATAAGACAAATAATCCCCTTCCGACAAAATTGCAGGGCGTACCGTGCAGTTTTGGTTCCTCAGGGTTCTGTCCTATCACCAACTCTTCCTTTATTCATCAATGACCCTCTATGCTGCATATCCAACCCTATCCACTCATATGCTAAAGAGCTGTTATAGAGTCTTTAGAAAATGTGATTGTGCAGAGAACGAGAAAAATGATATATTCGAAACCTTTCATATGAAGACAGACTGAGAAGATATGTACAAGCTGGAAAGGCGTGGAGTAACTGGGGATTTACTTGGGGTGCTTAAGTAGATGAAGGGAATAAATAAGAAGGAAATTAGCAAGGTTTTAAAACTGCAAAATCAAGAGTGAACTCAAGCCCAAGGATTTAAATGAAATATATTCCGTTTGAGTGAGTCTTAGGTCTGTCTTCTCGTCGGATAAGGAGGATCCCTAGCAGCTCTTCCTTAGCGATTTATTATCGGAATGGCTGGTTAACATCCTTGTGTACGCTAGTTATGCAGGGCCATATTAGAAGGATTTATTAAACAGAGGACAGAAATGTGTAATAAGGAAAATATATCGCTGAGGAAATGGTGTTTCAGGGCTTTCTTACCGACGAGAATACAGGTCTCAGACAGGTACTGGTTTGGTTATAAGTACTGGATGAGTGGAATAAGATGCTCAATGAAGTCGGGGCTCCTTAACTGTTCTACTTTTTTTTTTTTTTTTTCAGGTTTCATTAGGTTCCCGTTTTCCTTTTGTCCATTCCCATAAAATTTCCACGTCAGTTTTTCTACACAGTGTGGTTTACTAATTCTTCTTTTTTCGGGTTTAATTACAACTCTGTTTTCCTTTCGTCCCATCTCATAAAATTCCACGTCAGTTCGTCTACACTATGTTGTGGTTTTTACCCACTCTTCCCTCCCAGTTTCAGCCAGAGGGCTTGATGGGTGAGAGAAAGCCTTGTCTTATTCTAGTGTCACATTCTTAAAGGTGCTGCCTAATCCGGCCTAATGCAGTTATCCTCTTAATGTTTTCGGGGGATCTGAGGTGTGGCAGGGTGAGGTGTGGCAGTGTGAGGTGCGGCAGTGTATGGTGTGGCCGTGTGTGGTGTGGCAGTGTATGGTGTGGCCGTGTGTGGTGTGACAGTGTGTAGTGTGGCAGTGAGTGGTATGGCAGTGTATGGTGTGGCCGTGTGTGGTGTGGCCGTGTGTGGTGTGGCAGTGTGTGGTGTGACAGTGTGTTGTGTGGCAGTGTGTTGTGTGGCAGTGTGTTGTGTGGCAATGTGTGGTGTGGCAGTGTGAGGTGTGGCTGTGTGTCACAGTGTGAGGTGTGGCAGCGTGAGGTGTGGCAGTGTGAGGTGTGGCAGTGTGTGGTGTGACAGTGTGTGGTGTGGCAGTGTGTGGTGTGGCAATGTGTGGTGTGGCAGCGTGAGGTGTGGCAGTGTGAGGTGTGGCAGCGTGAGGTGTGGCAGTGTGAGGTGTGGCAGCGTGAGGTGTGGCAATGTGAGGTGTGGCAGTGTGTGGTGTAGTAGTGTGTGGTGTGGCAGTGTGAGGTGTGGCAGTGTGTGGTGTGGCAGTGTGTGGTGTGGCAGTGTGAGGTGTGGCAGTGTGAGGTGTGGCAGTTTGAGGTGTGGCAGTGTGTGGTGTGGCAGTGTGTGGTGTGGCAGTGTGAGGTGTGGCAGTGTGAGGTGTGGCAGTGTGTGGTGTGGCAGTGTGAGGTGTGGCAGTGTGTGGTGTGGCAGTGTGTGGTGTGGCAGTGTGAGGTGTGGCAGTGTGAGGTGTGGCAGTGTGTGGTGTGGCAGTGTGAGGTGTGGCAGTGTTTTTAATTGCAGAGTGACTTTTATAACGCTATGCAAACGTCACAGAAATGCACACACACACACACACACACACACACACACACACACACACACACACACACACACACACACACACACACACACACACACACACACAGTAGATTAGATGTAAGTGGATATGGGAACTGAATAACAAGAGCTTATCTCAAAACCTGTTATGATTAGGTAAACACACACACACACACACACACACACAGTAGATTAGATGTAAGTGGATATGGAAACTGAATAACAAGAGCTTATCTCAAAACCTGTTATGATTAGGTAAACACACACACACACACACACACACACACACACACACACACACATTCCCCAAATATCCCACTATATAAGCCCCAATACACACAAACCCCCCCGCCCCCAACATACGCAAAAAAATCTTTATCACAGCTCACAATAATTAACCGAAAAAAAAATAAACAGAAAAATTCCTTTATACACAAATTAATGTTAAGCCAATCAGTGCAGCCCTGCAGATCATCACCCGCTAAATGCATCAGGGGTAAGAGTATGCAGCGCACACTACTGGCGTAATGACAACAAGGGAATGCATGTACCTGGAAATTAGAGACTGCGAATACCTGGCAGTTAAGTCCAATCATCACTTGCCATCACCGTCCCACTACCTGCCACAGTGGAGAGTATATTTAGCGCGGGTGACCTACCTCTCTTGCCCAAAAGTAAATAAATAAATAAATGAGTTTAGCCTACTTTCGATAGGGTGACGTTGGTTATGTGCGACGCCTAATGTGATCAAGTACGTCTACATGTGTGTGTGTGTGTGTGTGTGTGTGTGTGTGTGTGTGTGTGTAGGTTCGTGTGTGCGTGAGTGCGTGTGCATGCGTGTGTGTCTATAATCAAAATATATCCTGAATGCCTGGCTGGAATAGGATCAAACTTGACCTTCTAATTAGGGATGGGAAAAAGTGATTTGATTTTCGCCCAGGTCAATCGGTCAGGGTAAATAAATAAGGCAAAACATTAGGGTGTGGTGTCACTCTGGCCTGTGCAATCCTTATTCTATTTTCTTTTTATTCTTACCATCCCTATACGATTTCCTTTAGCTTAGGAAAACTTCTGTATCTAACCCCTCCAGTTCCAATAGCCTATTTTGGGGTAAATTTGTTTGAAGATGGCAGTAATGATGACGATGATAATGGTGGTGATGATGATAGTGGTAGTAGTAGTTGTAGTACTAGTACTAGTACTAATAGTAATGATAACAACAACAACAACAACAACAATAATAATAATAATAATAATAATAAAAATAATCACTACAAAATAAAAGGACACTGAAATATTTAATAAATAATGTATGTAACTCCATGTAAGAAAGTCTCTCCTGAGCTTAATATTTCGTCTTAGGATACCAAGGGAAAATATAACAATAACCTTCAGGGAGCGCATACCCCCAGCAAGGCATCACCATCCCCCCTTCAAAACTTGACCTACGACCTTTGTCCTCAAGATTTAATTACTTGGGCCTTTAATGGCCTTCTGTCATTATTCTAAATTGCCGGTAGTGTAATCTAATTCACTGCTATTTAATTAGTGATTATGACAGACAGACAGGCCAAAAGACGAGCATGTAAACCTTCTCTCTCTCTCTCTCTCTCTCTCTCACACACACACACACACACACACACACACGTACATACGCCCATGACAATGTAAATATCCAAGAAATTAAATATGATTTTGCCATAATACTAATACATTCGACGCACTACGGGACGAATGTGAAGGGAAGGCAGAGAGGGAAGTAGAGGAGAAGGACGGTGAGAGAACTTCCAGTACAGGTAAGTATAAACAGAACAAGAAAGGTAAGAAAAATGTTGTTGTTGTTGGAGACTCCCAGGTGAGATATCTGAACAGGGCCATGTATACTCCACTCGCTAAACATGTGTGTCTTCCAGGGGCCAGGGTGGCTAATGTGGTAGAAAAAATTTCAAATATCGTAAAGGAAAGTGGTGACAAACCCACTGTGTGCCTCAGTGTAGGAGGCAATGATATTAGTAGCCGTAAGAGTGAGGTACTGTGGAAAAGGTACAAGTTGATGTTAGAAAAGGTTAGGGAGAGGGAAGGAACCCCTGTAGTGCTTGGTGTTTTACCAAGGTGGCGGGTTGGAAGGGAATGGTTGAGCAGGGCAATAGGGTTTAATTGCCGCCTTGAAAGGTATTGCAAAGATAATGCAATACCTTTCATAGACAGCTGGGACCGGTTTTATGGACGGAGTGCCTTGTATAGTTGGGATGGGACTCATCTTAGCAGGCAGGGAGTTACTGTTTTAGCTGGAATGATAGATAGGGAGTTGGAGGGATTTTTTCGAGATTGAGAAGTAGGTGTACAGGAAGATGCAGCAACTACACTCAGAAATCATTATTACCATGTTTGGATAGATGCATCGATAATTGCAAAATTAAGAACAAAAGTTCAACCAGTAGTGTAGATACATCCACTCAGGCACCTCAAATTGAGCAGGCGATGATAGATGATAGAACAAGCGATGATAGAAGGGCGATAAGCGATAGTACAAAAAATTGTTATATTAGTAAAGTAAAGAGTTTCCCAGTTAGTAATAAAATAAATAACAGCAAATGCCAAGGTAGAGGCATAACTACTAGTAATAATCTGAAAGTGTACTACACAAACAGCCGGAGTTTACGTAATAAAATGGATGAACTGAGGGCTTTAATTTGTACAGAGAAAATAGACATTGCCGTTATTAGTGAAACTTGGATGAATACAGACACTCGAGAATTTTTAGCAGAATATCAGATAAAAGGCTATAATATTTTTGTGTCAAACCGTCAGGGAAGAAAGGGGGGAGGGGTAGCTATTTATGTAAAGGATTCATTAAACTGTTACAATAAAGCAGACATTAAAGTAAATAGGGACACAGAAAGTGTCTGGGTTGAAATTAGTAACAATAGGGAGAAATTAGTCTTAGGAGCAATTTACAGATCTCCTAAATTAAGTAGAGCTGATAGTAAATACCTTTGGGAGGAAATGAGGAAAGCATCACAGTCCAGCTTAGTAATAATTGTAGGGGACCTAAATCTGCCAAGGATAGATTGGAGAATTCAGACAGGAGATGCAGAGTCAGAGGAATTTCTAGAGGTAGTACAGGATAATTTCCTTTATCAGTATATCAGGGAGCCCACCAGAGGTAATAATATACTAGATTTGGTTTTAGCTAATAAAGAAAATATCATTAGCGATATAGAGGTTGGTGGACGACTTGGTAATAGCGACCATGAAGAAATTAAGTTCAAATTTATTTGGGATGTCTGTTCCACTGAAAATACCTCCACCGTTCCTAATTTTCGTCTAGGAGATTTCGATGGCTTAAGAGCTTATTTTCGAACGGTATTCCACAGGGAGATTAGCTATTGGAGGGAATGCCAGGTCAGTGTGGAATCCCAGGTCATAGGTCAGGCGCAGGAAACACCTGGGGATGTCCGTCAGGTGTCTGTGAGGGAGGAGGTGGTAGATAGGAATGTAGTCCAGGTGACGGAAATTAACTCAGCTACAGTACCAAGCAGACGTTCAATCAGTCAGAAGTATAACGAGTTAATAAATATAATTCACGGAGGCCAAGATAGATATATTCCTTCAAAGCCGTTTAGAACTAATAATTCGGAACCTAGATGGTTAAACAACAGATTAAAATCTCTCATAGGCCAAAGGAAAGGAATATATAGAAAAATAAAACGTGGAGAGGAACACTTACGTAACCGGTACACAATTTTAAATAGAGAAGTAAAGAGGGAGATAAGAAAAGCAAAGAGAAGTTATGAAATTAAGGTTGCCAGTGAATCAAAAGAAAACCCCAAGGGTTTTTATCAAATGTACCGAACGAAAAATAAAGACAGGATAGGACCACTCAGAACAGAATCAGGTGACATTACCAGTGAAGATAAAGAAATGTGCTCCATCCTAAATAATTATTTCATATCAGTATTCACCAAGGAAAATCTAAGCCTGGTCCCTCAAGCAGCAAATATTTACCATGAGAATACGGAAAATATTCTTAGTAAAATAACCATTAGTAAGGAGGACGTATTGAAAGAAATTAATAAGTTAAAACCTCAAAAATCGCCAGGTCCGGACGATATATATGCAAAAATTATAAAAGAAACCAAAGAAGAATTATGTCAGCCACTTTTAACGTTATTTAATGACTCTTTAAGTTCAGGAGAAGTTCCAGAGGCGTGGAAAACCGCAAACGTAGTGCCCATCTTTAAAAAGGGTGATAAATCAGCTGCGTCGAATTATCGTCCGATAAGTCTAACGTCAATAGTAGGAAAAATGTTAGAGTCAATTTTGGCAAATAAGATTAGAGAACACTTAGAAAGATTTAATCTTATAAACGAAAGTCAGCACGGATTCAGGCAAGGACGATCCTGCCTCACAAATTTGTTGTCATTCTACTCGGAGGTCTATGAGGCAGTAGATAGCGATAAAGCTTACGATGTTATTTATCTGGACTTTAGTAAAGCTTTTGATAGGGTCCCACACGAAAGGTTAGTTAGAAAGGTTCGAGCACACGGTATAGACGGCGATATCTTAAAATGGATAGAATCCTGGCTGAAAGGAGGAAAGCAAAGAGTATTAATAAATGGAACTAAGTCGGACTGGGAATTAGTAACTAGCGGTGTACCACAGGGTTCAGTACTCGGTCCCTTATTATTTATCATATATATAAATGATCTAGACTTAGGAGTCAATAGTAGCATCAGCAAATTTGCCGACGATACAAAAATAGGGCGTATCATTAACTCGACTGACGATTGCCATAACTTACAGAAAGACCTCGATACATTGTCCAAATGGTCTAAAACTTGGCAAATGGAATTTAACGTTGAAAAATGTAAAGTACTTAACGTAGGCAAGACCATTGGAGATACTAAATACAGCTTAGATAACAAAGAAATTAGCAAATCGGAATGAGAGAGAGATCTAGGAGTTATGATTAGTAACGACCTTAAACCTAGGCAACAGTGTATTAATGCGAGAAATAAAGCAAATAGGGTCCTAGGATTTATTTCGAGAAGCGTGAGCAATAGATCATCTAAAGTAATACTAAAACTTTATCTAGCATTAGTAAGGCCACATTTAGACTACGCAGTACAATTCTGGTGTCCTTACTATAGAATGGATATTAATTCGTTAGAAAATGTACAGAGAAGAATGACTAAAATGATACATGACGTCCGGAACCTGTCATATGAAGACAGACTGAAAAGACTAAGTCTGCATTCGCTAGAGAGGCGTAGAGTAAGGGGAGACTTAATTGAGGTGTTTAAGTGGATGAATGGTATAAATAAGGGAGATATTAGCAAGGTACTTAAAGTGAGCATACAGGATAGAACTAGAAATAATGGTTTCAAACTAGAAAAATTCCGTTTCAGTAAGGAAATCGGTAGAAATTGGTTTGGTAATAGAGTAGTAGACGAATGGAATAAGCTACCTAGTAAAGTAGTTGCTGCCTCTTCCATTGAAAGTTTCAAGCATAGGCTAGATAAGCATATGACAAATAAGGGGTGGATATAGAATAAAGAAAATCTTATAACCAATACTAATTCAAAAAAAAATTCTTTTCAGGTTACACTATGATAGTCTCTATTCTCCTTTCACACTTTCCTGTAAAATGTCCACGCCAGTTTTTCTATACGGCGTGGTGTTCTTTCTGACTTTTTCCTGCCGGCTTCGGCTGGAGGGTTTGGAGGGCGGGGGAGAGCCTTCTTCTTTGCTGTCCTTATCTCATTCTAGTAGTTCAGTTACTCTTCTAGGAGCTGCCTAGCATGGGCCAACCGGCCTACTGCAGTTATCCTCTCTTCTTATGTTCTTATGTTCTTATGTTCATAGCCAGAACGCTTGCCGGATGGATCCCCCCCTATTCCCCCTCCCCTCTCTTCTCCCCCTCCCCCTCTTCCGAGCAGTGTAAACCAGTATTACGAAGACCTAGTGAAGGTTATAAACGAATTACTCGAGCATAAAAGAGATGTGAAGAAAAACTGCTCATACCATACAGACAAATACTATAACAATAAAGAAATAAAACAACTCTCGCAAATGATGAGACTGGCTCACAGAAAATGGGTGTAAATGGGTAGGGGTGACGAAAGCAAAGCCGCAATGAAGGAACGCCCAGATTTGCAGCCAGCCCAGAAGGGAAGTAAGGAGGGAGTACTGGGAACGCTTCACTAACACGATAGGCAACAGTAAGACCATAACCGAAATTTGGAAAGAAGTTAACAAAGTAAGAGGGAGAAAGGTGAAAAGTGTAGCACACCCACACCCACACCCACACCCAGAAAAATTAGCTGAAGACTTAATGGAGTCGTGGGCATCAGCGGCGAACAGTGAATGTCTGCCACAAGACGTGAGGGAGGCATTAGAGGCATGGCAGGACAATAGGGGAAGCTTCATTGTTACTGCACTAAACACCGAAGACGTGACGGGACAGACATAACCAGGGATGGGTTACTGCGTGCAGTTAAAAATGGAAGGTCTACAGCTCCTGGTGTGGATGGAATTATGTATGAGATAATTAACTGCCTGGCCAGCATGGAGGACGGCCCGCTGTTAGACTTGTACAATATGAGTCTAAGGGAGGGCAGAATACCGACAGCATGGAAAAAAGCAATTATCATCCCTATCCCCAAAGCGACTGGAGGAAACAGACCAGTCTCACTAACATCATGCTTTTCAAAAATGATGGAAAGAATCATGTTAGAGAGAATAATATTCCTCATAGGTGACATGCTTATCTGTACGGGTTTATGAAAGGTAAAGGGACAAAAGACGCCGTCATTAAGTGCCTTTCTATAGTAGCCGCAGCGAGAAATGAACGCTGTGGTGGGGCAGGCGGGATGACCGGGGATTCCCCCACTGTAGCCATATCCACATGTCACCGACCATAGAGGTAGGATGTCACCGACCATCGGCCACCACTGCAGCCCCGCTCCATGATCCTTACCCTGTGTCTCTGGCTTTCTCTTTCTCTCTCAGTTTCTATATAAACTGGTGTATTTCCGAAACTAATTATGAAATTATTATGACTTTTGTTCCACACCACCACTGAGGTAAAAATCAAGGAGAGTTTTCTGTATAAAGGTTTCCTCCCCCTTGTCTGAGGGCAGGTCAGTTCTGGCGAGTGTATAATTATAGGTCAGGTGGAGGTATCGACAAGGCTGCACTCCCCCGCTCATATACCACATTTAGGAGGGGGGGGAACCTTTATACAGAAAACTCTCCTTGATTTTTACCTCAGTGGTGGTGTGGAACAAAAGTCATAATAATTTCATAATTAGTTTCGGAAATACACCAGTTTATATAGAAACCGAGAGAGAAAGAGAAAGCCAGAGACACAGGGTAAGGATCATGGAGCGGGGCTGCAGCGGTGGCCGATGGTCGGTGACATGTGGATATGGCTACAGTGGGGGAATCCCCGGTCATCCCGCCTGCCCCACCACAGCGTTCATTTCTCGCTGCGGCTGCTATAGTGATACTGACTACTGCAGGGTATTCATTGACCTCAGAGGATTTAATCCCCGAGCTAGGCAACTATGGCCATTTAGCCCCGCTAGGTTACAGGAGCGCGCTACCACTCCCGGCACGGCAGTCCCGGGTGAGGCTCGAACTCGCAATCCCCCGATCACGACTCAGATGCTCTACCACTGAGCCACCGTGTCCCCAATTAACCTTATGGGTGCATTCGATAAGGCCAATGGAGAAGTAATTTTATATGAATTAGCTAGCATGGGGGTAAGGGGAAGATTGCTACACTGGGTGGGGGATTATCTCTTTGGACGGCGGGCCCAGGTGGGGACCCAAGGGACACTCCCCTGGGAAATGCATCTAGAGCTTGGTACGCCACAGGGAGGAGTCCTAAGTCCATTACTCTTCAATCTTTTTGATGAACAAAGTGGCGCGTGAACAGCTGGGTTACGGGGTCAGTGAAGTAATTTATGCCGACAACATCATGATACAGTCCAAAACTTTCGATGTTATGCAAACTGCACTGAACAGGTTTGGCAACCTGTTCAAAAGTCTGGGTCTTGTAGTTAACGAGAGTAAGACAAAGTTCCAGTGCCGTGTGTTAGGGGAAAAGCATTTAGTAATTAATGGCAAAAACAGCGAGAGGGTGAGATGTTACAAGTACCTAGGTATGTATGTCGGGTACACAGCAGACTGTAAAGATGCCGAGATGAACCACATAATAACGCAGTGCAAGGCACGATTGCAGTCCTTGAGATCAATGGCCTATAGTGGTGAAGGGGTGGGTGTACCAGTACTAAAAATGATGTACCTCAGTACTGTCAGATCGGTATTACAGTACGCAAGCCTAGTCCTCCCTTGCCTTGGTGAAGGAAAGCTGGAAAAACTTGAAAAAATCCAGAACGCCGCAATGAAGATCATGCTTAGTGCCCAAGGAACACCATGATAGATGCCATGAGACTTCAGCTAAATTTGCAGAGTGTAAAAAACAGAATTCAGGAAAACAACGTGGCGGCTGCAATAAGACACATGCGGTCAGAAAGCGGACTGGGACTCAGTAACAGCATCAAAGATATTGTTAACGGAATCAGAACCTTCTGAAGGCAAGTCAAGAATGCTATGTGAAAGGTCTTGCGAGGAACGTACTCAAATACGAGGTACAAAACTTCTGTGAGGAGATACCGCAGGCACCTAGGCCTCCACCCTGGGAAAAGGAAGAGGTGAAGGTGAGCATATCTCCACTACAAAAAAAGAAATGTTATGCTGTAGGTGTGTTATGGACACATGTACAAAATCAAATAAATAAACTCTGCAGTGAAAACACTGCTCACGTCTATTGCGATGGTTCGGTCAGAGAGGATGGCAGGGCAGGGTGTGGGATCGTAATATTAGAGAAAGCAAACAGTGCATGTGTACAGAGCGAAATAAATTTTAGAATAAGAAACAACGTGTCTTCCACTCAGGCAAGACCACTGGAGATACTAAATACAGCTTAGATAACAAAGAAATTAGCAAATCGGAATGCGAGAGGGATCTAGGAGTTATGATTAGTAACGACCTTAAACCAAGGCAACAGTGTATTAATGCGAGAAATAAAGCAAATAGGGTCCTAGGATTTATATCGAGAAGCGTGAGCAATAGATCATCTAAACTAATACTGAAACTTTACCTAGCATTAGTAAGGCCACATTTAGACTACGCAGTGCAATTTTGGTGTCCTTCCTATAGAATGGATATTAATTCGTTAGAAAATGTACAGAGAAGAATGACAAAAATGATACATGGCGTCCGGAACCTGTCATATGAAGACAGACTGAAAAGACTAAGTCTGCATTTGCTAGAGAAGCGTAGAGTAAGGGAGGTGTTTAAGTGGATGAAGGGTATAAATAAGGGAGATATTAGCAAGGTACTTAAAGTGAGCATACAGGGTAGAACTAGAAGTAATGGTTTCAAACAAGAAAAATTCCGTTTCAGTAAGGAAATCGGTAGAAATTGGTTTGGTAATAGAGTAGTAGACGAATGGAATAAGCTACCTAGTAAAGTAGTTGCTGCCTTTCCATTGAGAGTTTCAAGCATAGGCTAGATAAGCATATGACAAATAAGGGGTGGATATAGAAAAAAGAAAATCTTATAACCAATACTAATTCATAATTTTTCCTTTTCAAGTTACACTATGATAGTCTCTATTCTCCTTTCACACTTTCCTGTAAAATGTCCAAGCCAGTTTTTCTATACTGCGTGGTGTTTTTCTGACTTTTTCCTGCCGGCTTCGGCTGGAGGGTTTGGAGGGCTGGGGAGAGCCTTCTTCTTTGCTATCCTTATCTCATTCTAGTAGTTCAGTTACTCTTCCAGGAGCTGCCTAGCATGGGCCAACCGGCCTACTGCAGTTATCCTCTCTTCTTATGTTCTTATGTTCTTAAACGGCCTCTGGGAGATCACAGGAGGTGAAGGAAACGTGTGTTTCTTTGTAGACAGCCGAGGAGCACTGGAGTCCCTTAACAGCACAGCACCTGCACTGGCAGACGTAGGCTTCCAGGGTAGAGCTGTCCTGCATCAGCTCAAGCAATTTGGTAGAAGCATATCATTCACATGGATACCATCCCATGTTGGAATACCAGGTAACGAAAGGGCTGATGAACTAGCCAAGAGTGCAGCAGAAAAAAAACACATAGATGTGGTATGCCAACTAACCTTGAAAAAGATTAAAACTATAATAAGAACAAAACAAGGTCAAGAGGAAAACCAGAGAATGGAGCAGCAACATTCTAGTATTGAACTATGTCTCACTACATTAATGTTGCTCTGAGAACCCACTTTACATATGGAAAATATAGAAATAAGTGGAAAGATTCCGTGTGCACTAGACTGAGGTTAGACTATAAATATCTGTGGCAGCTTGGAGTGGATACGCCCGATTACATAGCG
>NC_137069.1:31522390-31539890 GCF_032717465.1 Coenobita brevimanus
ACCTCTCTCTCTACATATATCTGTCTCCTTCTCACCTCTCTCTCTACATATATCTGTCTCCTTCTCACCTCTCTCTCTACATATATCTGTCTCCTTCTCACCTCTCTCTACATATATCTGTCTCCTTCTCACCTCTCTCTCTACATATATCTGTCTCCTTCTCACCTCTCTCTACATATATCTGTCTCCTTCTCACCTCTCTCTCTACATATATCTGTCTCCTTCTCACCTCTCTCTACATATATCTGTCTCCTTCTCACCTCTCTCTCTACATATATCTGTCTCCTTCTCACCTCTCTCTCTACATATATCTGTCTCCTTCTCACCTCTCTCTACATATATCTGTCTCCTTCTCACCTCTCTCTCTACATATATCTGTCTCCTTCTCACCTCTCTCTCTACATATATCTGTCTCCTTCTCACCTCTCTCTATATATATCTGTCTCCTTCTCACCTCTCTCTACATATATCTGTCTCCTTCTCACCTCTCTCTATATATATCTGTCTCCTTCTCACCTCTCTCTACATATATCTGTCTCCTTCTCACCTCTCTCTCTACATATATCTGTCTCCTTCTCACCTCTCTCTCTACATATATCTGTCTCCTTCTCACCTCTCTCTCTACATATATCTGTCTCCTTCTCACCTCTCTCTCTACATATATCTGTCTCCTTCTCACCTCTCTCTCTACATATATCTGTCTCCTTCTCACCTCTCTCTCTACATATATCTGTCTCCTTCTCACCTCTCTCTCTACATATATCTGTCTCCTTCTCACCTCTCTCTCTACATATATCTGTCTCCTTCCCACCTCTCTCTCTACATATATCTGTCTCCTTCCCACCTCTCTCTCTCTACATATATCTGTCTCCTTCTCACCTCTCTCTCTACATATATCTGTCTCCTTCTCACCTCTCTCTCTACATATATCTGTCTCCTTCTCACCTCTCTCTCTACATATATCTGTCTCCTTCTCACCTCTCTCTCTACATATATCTGTCTCCTTCCCACCTCTCTCTCTACATATATCTGTCTCCTTCTCACCTCTCTCTCTACATATATCTGTCTCCTTCTCACCTCTCTCTCTACATATATCTGTCTCCTTCTCACCTCTCTCTCTACATATATCTGTCTCCTTCCCACCTCTCTCTCTACATATATCTGTCTCCTTCCCACCTCTCTCTCTACATATATCTGTCTCCTTCTCACCTCTCTCTCTACATATATCTGTCTCCTTCTCACCTCTCTCTCTACATATATCTGTCTCCTTCTCACCTCTCTCTCTACATATATCTGTCTCCTTCTCACCTCTCTCTCTACATATATCTGTCTCCTTCTCACCTCTCTCTCTACATATATCTGTCTCCTTCCCACCTCTCTCTCTCTATATATATATATACCTGTCTCCTTCTCACCTCTCTCTCTACATATATCTGTCTCCTTCCCACCTCTCTCTCTCTCTCTCTCTCTCTCTCTCTCTCTCTCTCTCATCTGCTTAACGCCCTAAGACATAAAACTAAGAGGTAGGCAAGATGGTTCTCAAGTGTGATGAGAAAGGAGCCTAAATTAAGTCTTCTTATTATTCTTATTCTTTTTTCTTCTTCGTCTTCGTCCTCTTCTTTGTCTTCTTCTTCTTCTTCTTCCTCTCATCATCATCATCATCATCATCATCATCATCTTCTTCTTCTTCTTCTTCTTCTTCTTCTTCTTCTTCCTCCTCCTCCTCCTCCTCCTCCTCCTCTTCTTGTTCATCTTTTTCGTCATCATCATCATCATCATCATCATCTTCTTCTTCTTCTTCTTCTTCTTCCTCTTCTTCTTCCTCCTCCTCCTCCTCCTCTTCTTCTTCTTCATCTTTTTCGTCGTCGTCATCATGATCATCATCATCATCATCATCACCACCACAACATACAGACTGTCATACTTGTGCAACACGAAGGCCTTTCCCACCTTTCTCCACTCTGACCTATTGGATGTTAGACTGTTCCATCCATATATCAGAATAAGTAAAAAAAGATAATGTGTTAGGGACTACAAGCCCACAAGGACACACGAACCCAGGTAAGCAGATTCTGGCTTGATGTAGGACGCACCTTTGACTCTTATGCCCCCAATCATTGATTGTACACGGGGGATATACATTTATCGCCCGCCTTTAGATGGAGGGGTGATAATGTTTTTGCCTGCCTGTGTGTGTGTGTGTGTGTGTGTGTGTGTGTGTCTCGCATCTATTACTCAATGCATGTATATTTCATTTATTTATTTATTCATTTATTTACAGCCAGAGGCCACATCTGATCTCCAGTGGTACACATCTGAGGAATCTGATCGCGTTTCTGTCCCTATTGATTATCGACGGACACTCTCTCTCTCTCAAGGTCATCTACTGAAGACGCTGATATCTTTCCAGGGGCGTAGCCAGAAAGTTCACAAGGGGGGGGGGGCGAGGGAAAGATGTTTATAGATTCTTGAAAAGGTGGTGGCAGGCAAGCGAATCGAGCCTCTGCAGCTGGGGGGTCTGAGGGTGGCGCTGAGCCCCCCCAGGAAAATTTGTGAAAATTAAGTACTTTTAGGGGCTTTCTGAGGCCTTTGAAGGTATGTATTGGAATATTTAGATGATAACTCATTATAGTGAAAATGGCGATATATAGAGCAAGAAAATGATTTTGGCTGAAAAAAGAAGCTCTATTAATGATCCTTAAGGAATAAAAGAACAGTAATGAACCTGAGAGTCTCATGTGCATTTTCCTCGCCTTTAAGGGCATAATAATTTTATCTAAGTTAGTTGGTACCTGGAAATGTCAAAATTAATCTGACAAAAGGTGGAAACTATCTATCTACTGTATCTATCCATTGCCAGACTCCTTAATCCCGTAAGGGGTGGCTACAAATAAATCGCCTCCATGTCGCGCCCTCCCCCGCCATTTCACTTCCCTACTCCCAACTCACAATCCCCCTCTCTCATATACCTCTCCATTCCATCCCTCCAACTCATCCTTGACCTTCCCCTCCCTCTCCACCCCCCCACTCCACCTCACTCACATACACTCTCCTTGTCTGAGGGAAAGCAATATAATTTTAAATATTTCACAAATCTCTTGGTACCTCAAGACTCAAGTATCATATAACATATCAGAAACCACTTCCATAGTCCACACATCATCTATAATTATAAATGTGCCATGCATTGGAATTCTACTCACTTGGTTAAACTAAATGGGTAAGCCACTGAAATATGTTAAATTACTTAGACTTGTCTGCTATTTTTGACTAAGAAAAAAAATATTTTAGAATATATATATATATATATATATATATATATATATATATATATATATATATATATATACTGTATATATACACACACACACACACACGTGATTTCTACTTTGATCACAGGTAATAAAAGTTCTAGGACTCATTCGACCTGATCGTTTTCCTACTTTGGACAGATATTGCTTAAGATCATCATAGTTCTGATTAATTTAACTAGAAGGAAACACTGATAATGTTGAACTCTGACAAATAAATGTAGTTTCATTCATACTGATACTCTATAACCGCTATATCAACTAAAATGAAAAAAAAAAAATTCGTTACATCAATATGCTCTCAGCAATGTTGCATGCCATGACAGTACTGTACATTCATAAAAAGAGATTCAGTCTTCTTGCTCTTCTCTTTGAGAACCGATCCAATATTATGTGTGCAGACTGACTCACCACGTCTCTCTCTCTCTCTCTCTCTCTCTCTCTCTCTCTCTCTCTCTCTCTCTCTCTCTCTCATGCTGTCCTTTACTGCAGTACACTGACAAAATCAGCAAGGGAGTGAGAGACCGTAAGGAGATGGCAACCTGGTCTATAGATGAGGAAGCAGGAAGTAAATTAACCCTAGTACTGGACGTCTACCAAATTTATCTATCTATTCTATCTATCACCCAGTCCTTTACTGCAATACACTAATATAAATAGACTGCATGGAGTGAGAGGTTCTAGGGAGACGGCACCAGAGAAGAGAAAATAGAGATGAATTCGTTCTAGTCTGGGCATCTACCGGTACTGTTGCAATATTATCTCCACTGTTGCAATATTATCTATCTCTTCTATCTATGTATCACTTAGTCCTTTGCTGCAACACACTAATAGAAACAGACAGGCAAAACGGAGAAGCCCCCCGTCCCAGACAGATGGCAACAGAGAAGAGAAAAGAGAAAGTGGAAAGTGAATCAACGTTAGTACTGGGGTCTAGCAATTTATCTATCTCTTCTATCATCCTGTCCTTAGTGCAAGTCACTGATAAAAACAGGAAGTCGGCAACGGAGAAGAAGCCCCTAGGGACACGCCAAACCGAGTCCAGAGAAGAGGAAGCAGGGAGTGAATTAACTTTGGTACTGGATATCTAGCAAAATATATATCCATTCTGTCACCTAGCCCTTTCCTGCAACTCACTGATAAAAATAGAGTGCTGGCAACGGAGAAGAAAACCCAAGAGACACGCCAAACCGAGCCCAGAAAAGAGGATGTAGGGGAAATTCTTTTAAAAGCCCGCACATAAAATTTATATTGTCGCCCATTTCTCTCCTTTCGCCTGGGAAAGCGAGTAAGAAGCGAGGGAAGGGTCGGGCAGTCTTTATTTTCAACACAGTAATGGATCTGGTAATGGAGGAGATTGGCGGTGTTTTGGGGCGTTTGTTAGAGCTGGATAAAGATAGCTAACTCAGTTCTAAGCTCACCTAACTTCTTTTATATTTAGTTGATGACCAAGTGTAGCCAGACAGGAGGGCTTGGCAAAGATAACTAACTCCTTTCTAACCTCATCTAACTTCTGTGTTTAGTTGAGGGCCAGGTGCTGTTAGTTAGACTGGAGGGTTGATTTAACATTTGTGCATTTGTTCTAAAACGACAAAGACTGGTAACTATTTTTAACTGACAAGACAACTACTGTAACTTTTTTTCTATCTGGCAACGATAGCTAACTCTTTAGATGGTCCCTACCTTTCTCTAATTGGTTTGTAAGTCATATTCTCGGTTATGTTAAAGATTCAAACCATACCCACATTAAAACCAGACAAACAGCATACGAGAAAATCAGTGTGTATTATGCAAAATAAATCGCTCAGGAAACGGCACTAAGGAGACTCCCATGCCACATTACAGCCCCAGGAAGCTGAAATATCTACAGACAGTCTCCATCTTTTCTCCACTGGGCTTAAATCTACTTTCAGGGGAACAAAAGAAATCCAAATTACGAAGGGAATTAGTTTTGTGAGGAGGCAGCTGGCGGTAATATCGGGATTAAGGAATAAAGTCTCTCTCTCTCTCTCTCTCTCTCTCTCTCTCTCTCTCTCTCTCTCTCTCTCTCTCTCTCTCTCTCTCTCTCTCTCTCCGTTGGTTTTCCTGGGATTAAATACTGTCACTCTAAGGTAAAGATTATGATGATGATGATGATGATGATGATGATGATGATGTTAATTCTAAATCTGTACCTTCTTTTCTCTTATTTCCAAATGCTTCCCATCCCTTAATATGATGACAATGTCGGTGATGATAACGATAAATATAATGGCGATGCTGATGATAACACACACACACACACACACACACACACACACACACACACACACGTCCTTTCCCTGAGGACCTACCGTTCGTTTGCGAAACCCCCACCCAGAGAGAGAGAGAGAGAGAGAGAGAGAGAGAGAGAGAGAGAGAGAGAGAGAGAGAGAATCTGCATATACCGAGAAATGATGCGATGTGGTGAATGTGGTGGATGTGGTGAATATACAATCACGTGAGAGAGAATAAAGGCACAGGAATGAATATGCAAGCTGTGTGTGTGTGTGTGTGTGTGTGTGTGTGTGTGTGTGTGTGTGTGTGTGTGTGTGTGTGTGTGTGTGTTCTGGTGCCAATATTGTTTCCCATGACTAGTTGTAGTTTCACACTATTGTTGCATATTACATATAAAGTTGTTTATTCATAATTAACAATATGCAACGTAGTATGAATGATAAACAAACGAACGCCATTTCACTGTAAAGTGTGGCTTGGGATAAGATGCGACTCAGACACCTTCTTTTAATAAAAAACCTAGAGTAAAGGGAAGGCGATAGAGAAATATGAATTGTATATATGTTTAAGTCTTGGGGGAAATATTTATCTTGTTGGTATACCTTAATGTAATCAATATTATTTTATTGAGGTGTATAATATACATGGTATAGTTATGCTGCTTCTATTCATGTACAAATCCCAGTTGTCTGTGGAGGTTTAGCACCTCTGATTTAGCTGACTCGGCGCCACACCCAGAGGGGATGGCGGCCGGCTAGGGCAGAACGCACGTATCACTAGAACGAGAGGGACGTATAAACTCTGAGCTCTCTGTGTCGCAGTTGTATCTTTCTGTGGCCAATAAAGAGAGATTTAATCTGCTGTTTCAGTCTCACCTGCACACGCTACCTCTACATTCCTTCAACAGGATTCTACACCGATTCCCACCATCTCCAGTGTGTGAGAAGACTTTGGTGGAGTGTCAGCCGGAAGTGACTTCGAGCAGGAGCAACGTTATAACATTGCTTGGAACTGTGAGGTCACGACTCAGCTGAAAATTGGTGATCAGCTGTGGGGTTCCAAGCTGATATATATTAGTGACTGGTTGAGGAATTCCATACAGCCTAAACGGTTACAGTGGCGAGATTCCTATGCCTGCTGTTACATATGTGTGTGTGTGTGTGTGTGTGTGTGTGTGTGTGTGTGTGTGTGTGTGTGTGTGTGTGTGTGTGTGTGTGTGTGTGTAGGCGGAAACTGAAGGCGATTTCGTAGTGTAGTTCTCCGCTTGTTCGGTCTCTCTCTCTCTCTCTCTCTCTCTCTCTAGTTGAATTTCAGTGGGACCGACCAGCTTTCATATGTATTTAGCTTAATCTCTTTCCTCTCTATATCCTTGCTCATTTTCCCTCCTGCTCTGTCTGTCTGTCTGTCTATCACACACACACACACACACACACACACACACACACACACACACACACACACACACACACACACACACACACACACACAAACCCCGTATCCCAACCCAGTCCCTTGAGAAATTAATATCCTTGAATAATATCCTTAATAATACTGAGAAAAATTAGAATCTCCACTAATGACTTAAGAAAAATGCCTTGAGGTAAGTAAGGAATATTTCTGGGGTATATATGTAAGCCCTTAAGATCGAAGGCGAACTTTTGGCTTTATTAGTAGTATCTGTTGGCTTTATTAAGACCAGGTGAAGAATTTGAAATAAGGAGGTGAGGTACTGTCTTTATTGGCTCCTTCAAGAAAGATCACTCGTAAGCTGAAGAAAATTGATATGAAGATTATGTTGAATTAAGTCGTCATCATACTGAAGATATACAGTACATACTACTATCCGCCTTGACTTTATCTAGTAAGGATCTTGGTTTCTCTTCGTAAAGAACTGAGAAACTGTAAGCTAAGATGTTGCAGGTCTTAGTGAGGTCAGGAAAACAAATACGGCATGAACAGAATTAGCTAAAGAGGCGACCAAGAAAAGGAGGAACATGGTGCAGGATTTTTGATCAGCCAACACCTAGCTGATGATACAGCTTTTGTCCTTGTATAACATAAATGAGTGGCAGGCCTGATCATTACACGGAATTCATGAGATACAACAAAGAAAATCCAAGTAAATTCTCCAACTTCACCTTACTGATGTGAAAAATATATCTATCTATCTACAGCCAGACGCCATAATCCCGTAAGAGGTGGCCGTTTGTCTTTGAGTTAGTTGTTTTACGGGGAGGGGCACTAACCCTTCTCCAACCCTCATGCTGACACGTAGCGAACAATTATGGGTTGGTTATATGGTTACCAGATAGCGTTGAAAATGGTTTCATGGCTTACAGGAAACCATTAGGCATGTCACTCAATGTAGAGTCACTTGAAACTAAAGAAGAGTAATAAAAAGCAACAGGAAAGATAGGAGAACTAAGTAGAGAGGAGGGCAGACACAGAAAAAACATGATAAAGGTGAGGGAAGAAATGGGCAGCACTACGTCAAGTGAGTGGATGATGGTCGCCACCACCTACCACCAATAAGAAGAAACAAAAGAATATTTAAGTATATATAAAGAATGCAATGAAGATGCACCAGACCCATCAACAGGAAAGGTACGCAAGCACAGGCAACAATTTGTGAACTGAAAATTTAGTTTTACAAATCTATGGATATTTCTGAAAATTACTTCCTTGTACATAATTATATCACCGTATTTGCAGAAATATTCCTCTTATCCTTACACCTTTTGAAGTAGTGTCTTACCTGTAAAGAAAAAACAAGGTGAACCAATATAATTAAACACGAAAATAAACTTTACCCAGAAATAATTCATCATATTTGAACTTGGTACCGTGATTATCTATTTTTCCATCTATCTATAAATTAATAATTACAGTAACAGAAAAGACTAAAAAACACAGATGCAGTAATCTATGTCAACTTAGAAAAAGAGGAAAAAATATTCCAATCCACCTTTGCATATTAAGCTTTTAACCACCTAAAGAATCTGTCCTAGTGCTCTCTCTCTTCTCTCTCTCTCTCTCTCTCTCTCTCTCTCTCTCTCTCTCTTTCTCATTTCATGTAAATACTCTCCTCTTTCCTCCTTGACTCGGTTGCTCTTCCTCTCTAAACTTCCTCTTCTCTCTCTCTCTCTCTCTCTCTCTCTCTCATCCACTGCCACATATCTCTTTTCCTCTCCCTTCTTATCATTCACTTTTCTTCTCCTTGCATCCATCTCTCCGCCTCTCCTTGTTCTACTTTTCATCTCTCCATATCATTCTCTGCCATCTTCTCCTCTCTTCTTCTTTACATATGTTTTTGTCTCTCCTTGCCTCTCTGTCTCTCTCTGTTACTCCCGTTACCCCCTTGCCACTACACTTGTCCGTTTCACCCTTCTCATTTAGCACCCTTTCCCCACCCTACTTCACCTTACCTCTCCCTACCTTTCACAGCCCTGGGCACTTCACCCTAACCCACCATCCCTTGCCTCACCCTATCTCACAGTGCCTCTTCTGGTCTGTTCCTGCTTCACCCAGCCTTTCCCCAATTTTACTTGCCCTCTGACCCTCCATCTGCCTCTCCCTACCTGTCCCTTCCCTCTGCACCTCAACTTGCCTCTCCCTATCTTTCCCTTCCCTCTGCATCTCAGCCTGCCTCTCCCTGCCTCACCCAGCCTCACCTGCCCCCCTGCCTCACCTCAACTAAACACCCTCTTACTTCCTGCCTCACTCGACTCTCCTTCCGCACTGTACCTGAATTGTTATTCTCGACCCTGGCTTTAACATTCTTTTTAGCGTCCCTTAATGCTAGTTTTATTTTATTACCCATCCCCGCTCCGGAGGGGTTCGGGGACTGGTGTTGTGTTCACTTAGTTTGTCTTTTTGTTTGTTTGCTTGTTTCTTTGTTTGTTTGTCTCTGTCTTTTAACAATTTACACGAAAACTACTGGTACTATTTTGACTATATTCCAGGGATGATGGGCTATGGCCTTCTGATACCCTGATTAAATTATGGGTTACACTGGGCCGAGGCCCAGGCTGTAGGGCCCCCAAAATGTAAAAAAGGCTAAGACGTAATTTTTTTTTTTCGCCATAACTCCTTTCAAATTCGTCATATCGACATGAAACCAAAACCTAAAGGTGCATTTTTCAAATCTGCATCCTATAACATGCCTCATTACATCAGGGGGGTCACTCTTCAATTAGGAGTAGGGTGGGTCAGAGCCAGGTGAGTCGAGCCTAAAATCTCAAATGGGCATAACATCGCCAATTTTCATACGATTTACTCCAAATTTGATATGTGACATTTTTGACTAGATATCCTATTGTGTGTATACGTCAGCACTAAAAATGACTGCCGGGGACGGGTTTGCTGTGTCTTGGCACCACTTTTTGTTTCTGCTACTTCTCAGCCATTTTTGCTAGCTTAAAGATTCGAGGTGGCGGAACATTTATATATATTTTTTGTCATATCCACACGATTATTATTACACTCACCATTATTCCATATGGTGGGGATATAGGAACCACCCCCCGTCCGTCCATCAGTTTGTCTGTCTTTCTGCCCGTCTTTACGGCTTTTTACTGTATCTGGGAAACTACCAGGTGGATTGGCTTCATATCACACAGAAAGATAGAGTATGTGTGGTAGTTGATGCCCGTATATGTACAATTGCCATATTGTCTGGACTTTACCAGCTATGACCATATAAGGTAAAATTTGTCTTGTGTCATATCTTGGAAACTTCTTGCTGGATTTTCTTTATATCTTACAGAATGACAGAGTATGAGTCCTAGTTTATGTCCTTATATATAAAACTGCCACACTTAAGTATTTACGAGCTATCTCCGTATAAGGAAACTAATCTGTAAATAACTGTATCTTGGAAATTACTAGCTGGGCCATCTTCACTTCTTGAAGATAGTGTACGAGTCCTAGTTTATGCCCCAACATAGGAAATTTCCGTACCTAATAGTGCATCTCTGTATATTCTTTACCGCATGGCGTGGATTCGTCTTTACTAAAGGCTTGTTTATCTTAATAATAATAATAATAATAATAATAATAATAATAATAATGATGATAATAATAATACTGTTATTATTATTATTATTATTATTATTCTCCCTACGTGTCAAGTAGGGTTGGTGGAGGATTAGTGCCCTTCCCTGTAAAACAATTAACTCTAAGCCCTTGGCCACCCCGTTTGGGATACATGGCGTCTGGCAATGAATGAATGAATGAATGATTATTATTATTATTATTGTTATCAGTTTTCGAACTATGTCTTGACCTGTATTCTCGTCGAAAAAGGAAGGTCCCTAACACCTCTTCCTAAGGGACTTATTTTTCTTATTGGTCAAATGAATGTGAACCCAGTTGACTGCTGACTAAAGCTGACCTGCTCTTGTAGTCCATCCTCCTCCATTCCGGATCCCCAACCTTTTCTCCTCCCTGACATGACCCCTGACCTCTTCTTGTCCCTGCCCTGCCCTGACCTGACGTGACCTCACCTGCTCTACTTCATGCCAGGTGTGTGAGTTACCTGAAGGAAGGTGGAAGACAGTGACAAAAATAGGTGTATAGATATTCTTTAGCGTAAGAAAACTGTAGTCCAGTGAGGGAAGAAAAAATGGAAGATGGGTGGAGGAAGGAAGAGGAAGAGGATGGAAAGGAGGAAGAGGGAGGAAGAGGAAACGGAAGGAGGGGAGGATGGGGAGGAGGAAGAGGAAGGTGGAGAGGATGGGGAAGAGGAAGAGGAAGGGGGAGGGGTTAAGGAGAAGGAAGAGAGAGGGGGAGAGGATGCGGTGGAGGATGTGGGAGGAAATGCAAAAGGAAAAGGAGGAGGATGTTGAGTGGAAGAGAAGGAAGTTGAAGGGGGAGAGGATGGGGAGGAGGAAGAGGGAAGAAGAAAAAAAGGAAAGGGAAGAGGAAGTGGAGAGAAAGAGAAGGATAGGGGAATGGAGGTGAAGAGAAGGAAGAGAATGTGGAGTGGAAGAGAAGGAAAGTGAAAGGGAGAGACAGAGGAGGCGGAAGAGGGAGGAAATAAAAGAGATGAAGGAAGAGGAATTGGAGAGGAAGAGAAGAGATGAAGAGGAGGAAGAAGAGGAAGGGGAGAGGATAAGAAGAAAAAAAGAGAAAGGAGGAGGAGGAGGAGGAGAGGAACGAGGAAGAGGCCGAGGAGGAGGAAGAGAGAGAGGACGAAGAAGATGGGAAGAGGAGGAATACAACGGAGTACAAAGGAACACAGCAACTGATTTAATGATTCTTTCAAGACTGTTAGAGATAAGACTAAGACTATGATGCCTAATTTATGAGATGAAGATAAGATTTTAAAAAGAATGCTAAAGGAGAGAGAGAGAGAGAGAGAGAGAGAGAGAGAGAGAGAGAGAGAGAGAGAGAGAGAGAGAGAGAGAGAGAGAGAGAGAGAGAGAGAGAGAGAGAGAGAGAGAGAGCATTTCTATTAAGGATAATCTTTCGTTTTTATACCCATTTCATATCCTAACTTTCGGCTCTCCCTGTTCACATCAGCTATACTCCTTTTACTCTCTCCTGGCCTAAACATGACATCTCTTCATCTTGAGTGCTCAGTTGTAGCAATAGATTAAGGCTATAATATGATGCTAGTCACGAAGAAGTGCCATGAAAAGGGTGTAGAGCTGTAGTATTGTCGTACTTTGCCACTGAACTCCGTGGTATAAGCTGAAAAAAAAGGAAGTCTTATTATCTAAGGCTTGTATTCTCGTAGGTTAAAGGGGGTATCACATGGTACCTCGCATCAAGAACGGCCGAGGAAGATTTAAGTGGAACGAAACTTGGACGCTATCACACACGTTCCTCGTATCCTTGGCAAAGGACATGCTGCTCACACTGTTGCCAGAGCCCCATCTAGCGACTGTGGAAAGTGATCGCTGTCGCTGACTCGGTAGAGAATAAGAAGCAACTTTGTTTACAAGCAGGTACACACGCCGATGAGAAGTATACATCACATCACATTATCCAGGAGCCCCATCGGTTAAAATGGCTGTCGGTAAAAATGACTGGTAGCAGTACGTCTAGCTGCAGTGGAATCCTCAGTTGTAAACACGTGATTATTTTATCGACATCACAGTTTCCTCGGTATAGGATATATTAACTCTTTATAAGGGTTTCAAAATGATTGATATTTATTCTAAAATATTAATAAGTATTCAGTGTTAGGCTAAATGTTTAGTGCTGTAGTACGATATATTCTCTGTCGAGTCGCCTGGGTTTTGGTCACACTGTTTTGCCCGTCATATCCTCGGCAGGAATCCATTCAGATGAATTCCAAATGCCCGTGGTATCGTCGGCAATTTTACCACGTTACCGTTCCGATTTACCATCGTATCCTCGGCAAACCTCGTATGAAGTGCCGTGTGATAGCCCCTTAAGAAACTCCTTAACACCTCTTCCTGAGCGATTTATTTTCGAACATGGCAGGTTAATATGCTACAATACATTCTTCACGCAGGGTATGTCGATATTGGGAGGATTTATGTAACAGTTAAAAAGGCTCCCCGCACTTCCTCCTTACCGATTTATTCTTGGATATGGGTGATTAATACCCTTTGGTAGGTTATTTATGCAGAATATGGCCATAGGGGAAGGACCTATGTAACGAAGAAGAGGTAAGTGAAGTGTAATAAAAAATAATCGCTTAGGAAGTGTTAGGGATCTTCGATAACCAATGACAATGTGTTTATTTCATTCTACCTATACGACGTTCACAAAAACTTGGTCTAAAACTGTCATTTCCAAAGTTAAGAAGCACCAACTATATCTTGAGACGCTATTAAAGACAACTTAGTCAAGCTTCCTCGTAATGAAGGAACTAATAATGACAAAATACATCTTTAACTCCCGAAAATATATCTTTAGTGGAAAAAATCGTGAGGAGATAGCGAGAATAAAACGAAAAACATGAGGAAAAACGAATAATCTGAAGCACGCTGTAGTAAAGATAAGGGTTTTCATTGTATTTCACCCGTTGTCAATTCTCTGCACACGCGGCTGCTTTTTTTTTTTACTATAACACACACACACACACACACACACACACACACACACACACACACACACATCTAAAATAATCAAATTGTGGTTGGTATGCTAAGTGGCTTTTGTGATTGCCTTAACTGCCCTTCCTTAGCGACTTATTCCACACCTGAGTATTACGCCAGTGAGTCCTACGTTACTAACGGGCGCATTTCATTTGGGCGAAATATTCGATTTGTTACTCTATCATTTGGGCGACTGTTTGTTTTATCATTTGGGCGACAACAAATCAGGAACTCCGTGAAACAGTAATCATCATTTGGGCGAAATCAAATTAAGACAAGAACGGCATAAGTGCTTCGTTACGTATGGAGGTGAAGTACGTTTCGGATTAGTTTTGAATCACGGAGGCTACGTAGGTGGCCGCGTAGCTATTCGGTTCTCACACTCAACGGCGCGAGGAGTGCGGAGAGAGCCTTCACTCCTCGTTACCTCGTTACCAGGACCATGGAAGGCACCATCTCAGAAACCAACAGAAAAGAAAAAAAGAAGTTTAATATTTGACGGATTCTCGTATCGAGTTGATGTGATATTGAAAAATGGTGATATTGCATGGAGGTGTACAAGCAACAAAACCAGATGTAAAGCTCGAATTAGGACTGATGAGAGTGGAAAAACAATCATAAAAGCTATGACTGAGCATAACCATGAAAGTGACAGTAAGAAAATGGAAGCACAACAGCTGAGAGCGCAAGTTAAAAGGTGTCCAGATTCAGACATAAGCGCAAGGCCTTCAAAAGTGATTAGAAAAGAACTTGTCAGTTTTAGTGATAGTCAACTTGAACCAAAAGACCTGAGAAACTTTTCCCTTGCACTGTACAGAGAGCGAAGGAAACAGTTCCCGGTCCTACCTAAGAGTCGTCATGATGTGTTTGTGTATCTTCCAGAAAATGAAGTGCAAACAAACAGGGAGGAAAACTTTTTACTTGTAAATGATGAGGAGAAAGGCATGGCCCTATTTTCCACCTACACAAACCTAGAATGTCTTTGCAATGAAATACAAGATATTTTTTTGGATGGAACTTTTAAATGTTGTCCTAAATTCTTCTATCAAGTTTATACGATTCATGGTTGTAAGAATGGTCTACACACTGGTCTACGCACTACTACCCAATAAAACAGAGTGCTATGGTGACTTGTGGCACAGAACTATAGAAATATGCACAGTCAGAAACTTGAACTTGAATCCTAGGTCAGTTCATACGAACTTTGAACAGGCAATGATAAATGTTATCAAAACTGTATTCCCTCGAACAGAAATACAATGTTGCCAGTTTCACCTTGGCCAAGCATGGTGGCAAAATATTCAGAAAAACTGATTAACAGCAGAATATAATAATAAAGGTGGTGTTATTGGAAAATGGCTGACAAAATTTTTTGGGCCTCCCTTTTTATCTTCAAATGAAGTATCAGACTGCTTTGTTGAGGATGTAATGTGTGATATTCCAGACGACAGACGGTGCACCCAATTTGCTGATTACATAGTTGATAATTATGTTTCGGAGGAGGCTAAGTTTCCGCCATTGTTGTGGGCTGCTACACCATCTCCCAAAAGAAGAAGAACCAACAATGGAGTAGAGTCATTTCACTTGCACTTCAACGGACAGTTCTACTCCCCCCATCCCTTTATCTTTATCTTTCTCGATGTTATAAAGAAGCTACAAAGTGTCACCTATATCAAGATCAAAGGACTTAATGCAACAGCACCTATGCGAAGAAAAGATAAAGAGAAGATCAATTTTCTAATTGAACAGTTCAACAAGTATGAGACGAAAGAAATTTCTCGCTCTCAGTTCATTCGCTCAGTTGGCTACAATTTTTCAGCCATAACAAACATGTAAACAGAGTAAGTGCAAATTAAGGGTACATGACACACACCTTTTAATGAAAGACGATAATTTTTAACATATCTTTTAATGAAAGACAATAATTTTGTCATAAAAGTTGAAACGTCTCTTGCATATGAATCACCATTTATGCTATGTTCTCCTTGTAACAGCAGAACCAGTTGACACATTGGATCGATGGCTCAACTGTGTAGTAGGTTCAACCATTGAGGAGCAGCGAGCCGTGAGAAGTGGCCGAAACGGTCTCTGAAGACTTCTTGTGGCAACATGCTGCCCATCAACCCCGAGCAGCCAGGCCTCACCACCATCCATACACTGTGGCTACGGGAGCACAACCGCATCGCAAGGGAGCCGCAGCAACTCAACCCTCAGTGGTCTGACGAGGAAGTATTCCAGGAGACTCGTCGCATTGTGGGCGAAAAGAAAGACAATATTTTTTTTTAACATCTTTTAATGAGACAATAATTTTTTTTAACAATTTACTACGCTTAATACATACTCCTTATGTGTAAGTGATGAAATGTAGCTTGATTTTCGTCAAGTGACTTGTCATGATAAATATGATTACAGGAATTTAAAACTGACAGGGTGCCGATAAGGTTTTCGCCCAAGTGAAGTAACGAGTACTTCAAAATGAAGCTTAATTTATCGCCCAGATGAAGAGGTAACTGTCGCCCAAATGATGTGTTTTTTTTCGTCCAACTGAAGGGCGTATTCGCTCAAATGAAATGCACCCGTTACTAAAGCAAAGTATGTTAATATTCCAAAGGCATAAATAGCACACAAGAGAATGTTATGGTGAAACATGAGAGAGAGAGAGAGAGAGAGAGAGAGAGAGAGAGAGAGAGAGAGAGAGAGAGAGAGAGAGAGAGAGAGGTGGGGGGGGGGAATGAAACAAGGCTAAAGAGAGGCGAGGGACATTGCCAGGTGGACAAGAAAGGAAGAAGGCAAGACAGAGGGAGCCAGTCATGAGGGTGAGGCAGGGTGAGGTATGAGGAAGGCAGGGAGGGGCAAGGAGAGGCAGGGTGAGGTATGAGGAAGGCAGGGAGAGGCAGGATGAGGTATGAGGAAGGCAGAGTGAGACATATGAGACAGGAGAGCAGTACGAAGGAGACAAAAGAAGCAAGCTATGGCCAATTAAAGTAAAAGTGGAAGGGGAGAAACAGGTTAAGGCAGGGTGAGGCAGACTGAGGCTGGAAAATGAGGCAGCCTCTTGTCTTGAGGAGAATAGCCTTCTCGGTGACCTAACACTCGCTACACACTTTCCTAAATGCTCTCTTTTCCTTCTTTCCTTCCTTCTCTCCTTCCTTCCCTCCTGTCTTTCTTTTCTATTTCTTCCCTTTCAATTTTTTCTTTCTATCATTTTCCTTCCTTCCTTCCCTCCTTCCATCTTTCCTTCTTTCCCTCCTTCCGTCATTCCTTCCTTCCTTCCTCCCTTCTTTCTTCTCTCTCTCCCTTCCTCCCTCCTTCCTTCTTTCCATCCTTTCTTCCCTCCTCTCTTCTTTCTTCCTTCTCCTTTTTCCCATTTGTTATTCCCTCTCGTTTTATTCCCTCCTGGTCTTTCTTTCCTTATAATTTTCCTAGTCGTTTTTCCTTCCCTCTTTTCTTCCTTTCTTCCTTCCTTCAGTCGTTCCTTTCTTCCTTCCTTTATTCATTCCTTTTTACCCACTTTGTCCTTACTTCCTTTCTTCTTCTTTTTCTTCCTTCCTTCCTTCCTTCCTTTTACCTTCTGTCTGTCCATCCTTTTTCTGTCTCTCCTTCCTCTCTGTCTTTCCTTTCTTTCCTCCAACTTCCTTTTTCTTTTCATTTCTTCCTCCCTTCCTTTCCTCTTTCTTCTAATTCTTCTTCATTTCTTTCGCATCCTTCTTCCCGTCCTTCTTCCTTCGTACCTTCCTTCTTTCTACCTCATTATTTTTTCCTTCCTCAGTCAACCTCCATCTTTCCCCTTTCCTTCCTTTTTCTTCTCATCCTTCTTTCCTTCCTTCCTTCCTTCTTTCTTCGCTCCTACTCTTCGTCTGT
>NC_137069.1:31544890-31619890 GCF_032717465.1 Coenobita brevimanus
AATAATAATAATAATAATAATAAGCCTATCCCCACCATATGATAAACAAGGATTTTTCCTTATATGGTCATAGCTGGTAAAGTACAGACAATATGGCAATTGTACATATACGGGCATCAACTACCACACATACTCTATCTTTCTGTGTGATATGAAGCCAAGCCACCTGGTTGTTTCCCAGATACAGGCCCGGACGGACAGACGGACAGACTGACGGACAGGGGCAATTCCTATACCCCACCATATGGAACAATGGTGGGGATAACAACAATAGTAATAATAATAATAATAATAATGATAATAATCCATCCATCCATCATCCAATCCTACGTTGCTCCATGAGGAGCGTAGGAGCCCGGGGCTAGACAGTTGGTCCTGACATTTAAGATGAGAGTGACCAACCTCACTCACCCCTGAGTGGCATTACGTGAGCAATAAACCCCAACCACCCCTTGGATATAAACCTTCACCGGCTCAATCCGATTGAAGCACAATAATTACCAATTGGAGCACAATAATTACCCACTAAACCACCAGGCGCCAAAATTTGGTTACATGGTTACTGTCACGGTTTTTTTTTATAATATCACGGGGTTTTTAAAATAAATGCCAAATATTATTTAGTTGATAATAATATTCAATAATATTGAAGAGCAGGGACAATGATTGTCTTACTAAATCAAGCAACGATTACTTTACGCTAGCTTGCTTCGCACGATTCTCTAAGAACGAGAATTTATAAACTTTCTCGACAGTACACAGCAGAGACTAATCACTCAGTTGCTGTTTATTTGTACTGTAGCCTCTCGAGAAAGTTACTTCACCCCTAACAATAAATAACTAATACTAATAACAGTATCAGGTTCTTGCTGATGCTTAACTCCTAGGAGGCACAAAGGATTTTTAAGTTTAATACAAGACTGGCCTAAGTACCAGTTATGAATGGCAAAACGTTTATGCAAGCTAGGAGCTATATGGTAAATAAACTTAATTATGGAGAAATGAAACAAGAGTTTACATTACATTAAGCTCAAGCAAAAGAACTGTTAAATTTATTGATTACAAAATAAATTTAACGTTACATTTCAAATCAAATTAATGAGATCGCACTCACTCACTCACTCACACAAGAGCTAAATTCTTATGCCTAGGAAAAAACACCTTAATTAAACTCTTAAACCTAGGAAAATACAAAAAGGAAATACTGGTAGATGAATGCTGTGTATCACCAAGGTGGGAGCACTGGAGATTCCTGTGGTCTAGTGGAGTCTGGGTACTAGCGACCTCTCACACTGCTGGAGCACAGGACCTCTCTCCGTCACAGCAAAAACTGGACTGAATAAGTCGTGGGAAACAAAAGCGGAGCACTAGGCCGCATTTTTCTAACGGTCGAGGCAAGCAGGGGCGAACAATAAAGAAACAATAGTATCGCTCAGTAGAGCACTTAGTGACGTGCATTAAATCGGTCACTTTTGAAACAGTGACGAATGTTTTGAAAAGTATACCACCGAAGTGGAGAGAGAAACGGTTAACTGAGCGATACACAGTGAGTTTTCCACTAATAGTTCGTGTTTTTCTCAAAAGGGAAATGTCGCGAATTTGATTCGTGACATTACGCCCCTACAAAATTAAATTTTTTCCTTATGGGAAAAAATTTGTGGATATATATATATATATATATATATATATATATATATATATATATATATATGTATGTGTACACATCCTAAGTCATTCACACAAGATTCACACTGTGGTGTGGGTGCTATCCTGCTACAGGAGAAAGCCGCAGTCGCCAGTGAGCGAAAAAACCTCGTATTTATGTTAATAGAAGCAGGCTTGAGGGAAAAACTCCGTGACGACGGTGAAAATCCTGTACTCAGGTCAAACTGAGCGAAAGTTCGCTACATTTACACTGACAACTAAGTGTTGTGTAGCGTGGTGTATGTAATACACGGTGTAGGTGTGACAGTTGTAGTGTAACTGTACCTACGTGTAAAATGACACAGTAAATAATAATATGGCTTCGTACATTCGAGGTTGCCATTAATTATAGCACACGATTAGTGTCGGCAAGTTGAGAATCCCTGTGCAAACTCTGGTCTTCCATAGCCTCGAACTGCACAGGGGTCCTCAACCTGTGCCTTAACCTACAGTACTTATATTAATATCGGGGAGCTGAGAATCCTTGTGCAAACTCAGGTCCTCCATAGCCTCGAGTCGCCTCTGCGGAGTTCTCACTTCCCCCTTTACCTACAGTACTTAACATCGGGGAGCTGAGAATCCTCGTGCAAACTCGGGTGTTCCATAGCCTCGAGTCGCCTCTGCGGAGTTCTCTCTCGAACTTCCCCCTTAACCTACAGTGCTTATATTAGTATCGGGGAGCTGAGAATCCTTGTGCAAACTCGGGTCTTCCATAGCCTCGAGTCGCCTCTGCGGAGTTCTCTCTCGAACTTCCCCCTTAACCTACGGTATTTATATTAGTATCGGGGAGCTGAGAATCCTTGTGCAAACTCGGGTCTTCCATAGCCTCGAGTCGCCTGCGGAGTTCTCACTTCCCCCTTAACCTACAGTACTTATATTAATATCGGGGAGCACTCGGGTCTTCCATAGCCTCAAGTCGCCTCCCCCTTAACCTACACTACTTATATTAATATTGGGGAGCTGAGAATCCTTGTGCAAACTTGGGTCTTCCATAGCCTCGAGTCGCCTCTGCGGAGTTCTCTCTCGAACTTCCCCCTTAACCTACAGTGCTTATATTAGTATCGGGGAGCTGAGAATCCTTGTGCAAACTCGGGTCTTCCATAGCCTCGAACTGCCTCTGCGGAGTTCTCACTTCCCCCTTAACCTACAGTACACGTGTATGTACAGGCCCTGGACATACTGTGTCCTGTGGGGCCAACAAGTGAGACGTCAGGTCTACACTTTTAACTGGGAACCAGGCTGGTCCTTGGATTACTCAAATCTCTGAGGATGCCTATCACGGAACCCAGCATACAGCAACTGCCCATGTCAGTCAGCAGTTAGCAGGCGAGACATCAGGTCTGCACCTACGTTATCACTTCCCTTGATGTATCTCACGACAAGGTTAAACTGCTGTAAATAGTGTCCAGCGTGTCAATCTTGCATTAGCCGTCTTGGTCGTGCTAAGACTAGTGAGTGGCATATGGTCAGTTTCCAGAGTAAATGATGCCCCAGATAAATAATAATAATATTTTTTAACACCATCAATCACAGCCAAGAGTTCTTTCTCAACAGTACTGTAATTCCTCTCAGCAGGTTTTAGCCTACGGCTGTGGTATGCCACTGCGATTCCACCTTCCGATTCCTGCATCAATACGGCACCTACTCCATCTTGTGAAGCATCAGTGCGCAGTATGAAAGGTTTGCTGGAATCAGGCAACTGCAAGATAGGCTCCTTGCACAACATATTCTTGAGGGTGGCAAAAGATCTCTCTTGCGCTTCTCCCCATTCAATGGTGTTTGGAGCATATTTCCGTAGCACTTCGTACAACGGTTGGGCAATGAGAGCAAAGTTGGGAATAAAACTCCTATAATATCCCACTAGGCCAAGGAATGCCCTAACCTGTTTCTTGGTCACGGGTCACGGGGCTTCTCTAACCTTCCTGATCTTGTCACCCTGACACCTGCAGTGATTGTTGCCAACAATATGATCGAGGAACTCCACCTCACTGTGAGCAATCTTGCATTTGCTAGGCTTCACAGTCATGTTGAAACTCTGGAGTCTACTGAAGACAATTTCCAAGAGTCTGAGGTGCTCCTCCAATGTGGCAGAATGAACGAGGACATCGTCAACGAACATCTCTACTCCTACAATACCCTGGAGCACTTGTCTCATGGCACGATTGAATACTGCTGGGGAATTGGTAAGTCCAAATGGGAGGACTTTATACTGGTACAACCCCCCAGGAGTAGCAAAGGCAGTGAACTGACGACTCTCAGGATGAAGGGGAATCTGGAAGAAACCCTTCGCTAGGTCGAGCTTCGTGAAATATCGTGACCCTGCCAGCTTGGAGAAGATGGCATTATGGTCACCAATTGGCTCAGCATCCACTTTGGTGATTGCATTGAGCCTTCTGTAGTCACCACAAATCCTGACTCCACCTTCTTTCTTGCGGACAACTACCATCGGACTACAGTAAGGAGATGAGGACTTTTCGATAATGCCTGCAGTCTCCATGTCAGCAATTTCCTTATCCACTGCATCCTGTAGTCACATGGGAATCGGATATGGCTTAACCTTTATAGGAGCATTGCTGGTCAACTCAATTTTATGACACGCAACCTTTGCAAGTCTAGGTTGGTCTGAGAAGACATCAGCATACTGACAGAGCAGTGACCATAAGGCATTTTGGTCTCCTACTGCTAAGTCAGGGTTAAGTAAAACATCTCCGACAGTCTCTTCCTGATGGGACTGAGCGGTTAAGGGCTCGTCATCATGGTCATCAGCTGGGATCACTGCGGCTGCCCCGGTTTCTTCCAGTGGCTGGTCACTATCATCAGCTACTCGTAGGCCAGTCTCCTCGGGGTCTGACTCATGATAAGCCTTCAACATATCAATGTGGAAACTTTTACGAATATTCCCCATCTGTATTATGTAGTTGAGGTCTGAAATGCGCTCTACTACATTGAATGGACCCTTCCACTGCACCAACAACTTGTTCTGGGCAGTGGGGAGTAATACCAAGCATTTATCGCCTGGACTAAACTTCCGAAGCTTTGCCTTCTTATCGTAATAAGCCTTTTGAACTTCACGCGCCTTGATCAGTTCTTCCTTAGCTAACTCGCACGTCGACTGGAGGCGGTCAGCCAAATCAAGGACGTAGGTGTAGGTGGTCTTGACTTCAGGGTCGGGTTCTTCATCGTCCCATAACTCACGAAGGACTTGAAGGGGGCCCCGGACCGACCTCCCATACACCAGTTCAAAGGGTGAGAATTTCAATGAATGCTGTGGGGCTTCTCGATAAGCAAATAGAAGAGGGGCAATGAACCGCGGCCATTCCTTTGGCTGTTCGGCGGTCATGTGCCTCAACATCTTATTGAGAGTTCCATTGATCCTCTCACACAACCCGTTACACATGGGATGAGACAGCGTAGTTCGTAAGCCTCGGATGGACAGCAACCTGAACGCTTCGTTCATCATTGCTGAAGTGAACTGCAAACCCCGGTCGCTTAAGACCTCCTTAGGGATACCTACACGACAGAACACTTCAATTAATGCCTCAGCAACAGTGACGGCCTCTATATTCTTAAGGGCCATGGCTTCAGGCCACCGTGTGCTGAAATCAACAATAGTGAGGATATACTTTGATCCATCACTAGCCCTAGGGGAGATTGGCCCAACTATGTCAACTGCTACTCTCTCGAACGGTTCAGAGATTATGGGCATTGGTTTCAATGGCGCAGGACGGACACGTCCCCGGTCAGTAGTACGCTGACACACATCACAGGAACGTACGAGCCTCGTTATTTCCCGTCCCATTCCTGGCCAGAAAAAGTCAGCATGGATGCGGTCAGAGGTCTTCTTTTGACCCATGTGACCTCCCATCGCTGAACAGTGACCTAATTCAAATACTGCTCGGTGATATTTTGCAGGAACGACAAACTGCAGTCGAACCTCAACCTGGGGTGTCTGTGACTCACGGTACAGTCGTCCTTGCTTACTAAGGAACCTGGCTTGCCCTCCCCGTGAATACTTGATCACTTTACCCTCCAGCTTCTTGCGCACTGAGGCAAGTGTCGAGTCAGTCTGTTGCTCTTGGACAACATCTTGACTACGAATCAGATCTTGCGGCTTTGTGATGGTCAATGGAGTGACGCGATTTGGAGCCTTGGCCATGGCTCGTGTTACCGCAGCAGCCGAAGTCTGAGTAGCAACATCTACGGCACAACTATTTTTGACCCCATAAATGTTTCCTACTATGAGGTCAAATAGAGGTTCTGGCATGACAACTGCAAGTGTCGTACCAGTATTAAATGGAGATGCCACCTGGATATGTGCCTCAGGGAACAATCTCACTGATCCATCAATAAGTCTAACTTGGATCTGTCGACCTGTATACTCATCAGGCCGAACTAAACGCTGCTTAACAGAGCAACCTGAGGAACTATTGTCCCTCAGAACATTTACAGAAACACCTCCCACAGACCCTGGCTGAACAAGAAAGGCCGTGTTGCTGGTGGAAGGGTCTGAGGATGTAGCAGCCAGTCATTCATGAGACTGCGGAACAACCGATGCAGCAAACGTGGCGCCCTGGGAACTAGGTGTCTGAGGAGAGTTCATGGTCGGAGGGGGACTTGTGAACTGTTGGGAAGTACCTGTACTGGTAGAGATGGCACCACCGGGTACTTGTTGTGGAATGAAGGCTGCATTTGCCTCCTGCCTCCGATACACTAATTGACCTGACTGAGGGTTACGTGGCTTGTCCTTGTATTGCTGCTGCTGCTGCTTGGGGAACTGCTGCTGGTTGGGGTGCTTGTTGTACTGCTTCCAAGCAGGCTGCTGTGTATTTTGCCCCTGGTCCTTCTGCGGTTTGCTTGGACCTTGGCCATTACTCTGAGAACGGCCTTGGTGCTGGGATTCAGTCTGAGACGGCTTCCCAGACTTGGCAGTATCTTTTCTGCTCCAGGTGTTTTGCTTACGAGTTTGATACCCGTATGCAGTAAAGAATGCATCAGCCTTTTCTGCCATTTGGCTGGCATCTTTCACCTGGCAGATCTTAAGCTGTGCTATGAGCTCAGCAGGCCACGACCTCTCTAGCTGTGTACGCAGCATAAGGTCAATTATCCCCTCACACATGGAAGGAGTTTCATCTTTCTTCATCCACTCATTTAAGTAAGATGTGAGACGATCAAGGAACTGAACAGCTGTCTCCTTGTCTTGGAGACGAGCTCGCATGAACTGAACTTTGGCGTCGCCTACTGTGAGACCATACGCCTTAATGAGTGCAGCTTTCATCATCTCATATGTGAGATTGTCTCCACGAATTCTGTGGAGAATATCGAGGGCAGGGCCCTCAAATAGGCTAAGAAACTGAAGCCGCTTAGCTGCCTCATCCAGTTGATACATGTCTGCCATGTCCTCAAAACGAGCTATGTACGGCTCGATTCGCTCACTTTCCTTGTATGAAGGAAGCTTGATGCGTGGGGTCGCCAGGACATGTGCAGGGGGAACGCTCGTGGAGCTTGGACCAACTGCACCAGATGTGTCTGAAGCCAAGGAATCTCGCTTGAGCTTCAGCACTTCAAGTTCATGTTTTTCGCGTGCTTCTCGCTCGGCACGTTCGTGTTCTCGTTCTCTCTCTCGTTCCTCACGCTGTTCTCGCTCATGTTCTAAGTCGAGTTCGCTCTTTTTTTGCTCGTGTTCGCGCTGTTCTCGCTCGTATTCGCGCTGAATCTTACGCTCTTCATGGGCATCATTCTCGCACTGCTGCTCCTGATTATGCCGTGAGAGTATATACTCTTTAATTTCGGTTGGGTCCGAAAGACCCATTTCTTTGGCTTCCTGTAAAAATACAGTGGTAGCCATGGTGCTAATTTATTAAGCAAACCGAAACTGAGTACTGACTGCTTCACAAACGAATGCTAATAAGACAAGTAAAGAATACAGACACAAGCTAGTGGTGACCAGTCTTATCTAGTTAACTGGAAAAGAATAAAGCAAAAATGCCAATAACTGAAAAGATTCAATAATTAACACAATGGGTACGGCGGGTACCCAGGAGCGAATAAAATCGTCTGGCGTTACCAAAAATAAAGTACTAGAGTTAAGTACTCTATGGATTAATAAAGCAAAAATTCACTTGCTAAATTAAGGGTAAACACCAGTAAACTTGTGCCTATAAACTTTAATGATAAATACCTAAATATGAACGAGTGAGCACTATCTCGTGAATAGCTTTAGAGCTAGAAGTTAATATCCTGGCGAGGTCGCCAATTGTCACGGGTTTTTTTATAATATCACGGGGTTTTTAAAATAAATGCTAAATATTATTTAGTTGATAATAATATTCAATAATATTGAAGAGCAGGGACAATGATTGTCTTACTAAATCAAACAACGATTATTTTACGCTAGCTTGCTTCGCACGATTCTCTAAGAACGAGAATTTATAAACTTTCTCGACAGTACACAGCAGAGACTAATCACTCAATTGCTGTTTATTTGTACTGTAGCCTCTCGAGAAAGTTACTTCACCCCTGACAATAAATAACTAATACTAATAACAGTATCAGGTTCTTGCTGATGCTTAACTCCTAGGAGGCACAACGGATTTTTAAGTTTAATACAAGACTGGCCTAAGTACCAGTTATGAATGGCAAAACGTTTATGCAAGCTAGGAGCTATATGGAAAATAAACTCAATTATGGAGAAATGAAACAAGAGTTTACATTACATTAAGCTCAAGCAAAAGAACTATTAAATTTATTGATTACAAAATAAATTTAACGTTACATTTCAAATCAAATTAATGAGATCGCACTCACTCACTCACACAAGAGCTAAATTCTTATGCCTAGGAAAAAACACCTTAATTAAACTCTTAAACCTAGGAAAATACAAAAAGGAAATACTGGTAGATGAATGCTGTGTATCACCAAGGTGGGAGCACTGGAGATTCCTGTGGTCTAGTGGAGTCTGGGTACTAGCGACCTCTCACACTGCTGGAGCACAGGACCTCTCTCCGTCACAGCGAAAACTGGACTGAATAAGTCGTGGGAAACAAAAGCGGAGCACTAGGCCGCATTTTTCTAACGGTCGAGGCAAGCAGGGGCGAACAATAAAGAAACAATAGTATCGCTCAGTAGAGCACTTAGTGACGTGCATTAAATCGGTCACTTTTGAAACAGTGACGAATGTTTTGAAAAGTATACCACCGAAGTGGAGAGAGAAACGGTTAACTGAGTGATACACAGTGAGTTTTCCACTAATAGTTCGTGTTTTTCTCAAAAGGGAAATGTCGCGAATTTGATTCGTGGCAGTTACCACCCAGCGTAGTAAATAGTTTCCTGGTGTACAGGAAACCATTTGGCTTGTCACTCAGTGTAGAGTCACCGATAGGCAGAAGGAATAGGAAAGAATGAAGGAATGAAAGACAGAAGAGGGAGTGTATAATAATAATAATTCATCCATCCATCATCCAATCCTACATTGTTTCATGAGGAGCGTAGGAGCCCGGGGCTAGGGAAGTTGGTCCTGACATTTAAGATGAGAGTGACCAGCCTTACTCATCCCTGAGTAAGCAATAAACCCCAACCAACCCTTGGATATAAACCTTCACCAGCTCAATCCGACTGGAGTGCCGTAATTACACACCAGACCACCAGGCGCCAAAATTTGGCTATATGGTTGCTACCCTGTAGTAAATGGTTTTCCTGGTGTACAGGAAACCATTTGGCTTCACTCAGCGTAGTCACCCACAGGCAGAAGGAAGAGGAAAGAATGAAGGAAAGAAAGACAGAAGAGGGAGCGTAAAGTCACTCGTAGGCAGAAGGACGAGGAAGGAATGAAGGAAAGAAAGACAGAAGAGGATGGAAGGAAAGAAGGATGGAGGAAAGGAAAAGGCAGACCCGAGAGCAGCACTACATCGAGTGAGTGAATGGCGAACGCCCTACCTACTACTACTAATAATAATAATGATAAGAAAATAATGAAAATAACAAAACAACAACAACAACAATAATAATAATAATAATAATAATAATAATAGCAATAACAATAGTAATAATTGACAGTCTGTACGAGATAGTGTCCGTTTTCTGTTAACTAAGGTAAGGGTACCCTAGTATAATTTCGACATAAACTTTGGCCACTTCCAGTATAATAATTTCGTCTTCATTCACCTGTCGCCACATTACTTACATTTTATAAGTGACACTAATATTCTGTCCATGCTTCCCTCACTCTTCCTGTCTTTATCATCTGTGTGTCTTTCTCCTCTCTTCCATCGCCTTATTTCGCATTTTTCACGTTTTCTGTTTCCTGTCTCTCAGTGTCTATTCTTCGTTTTCCTTCTGCTGTGTTCTCTCTGTCTGTCTGTCTGTCTGTCTCTCAGGTCTTTTTAGTTCTTATTATTCATTTCCTTCCCTTTAATTCCTTTGACTCTGTCTGTCTGCCTGCCTGTCTGTCTGTCTGTCTGTCTGTCTCTCTCTCTCTCTCTCTCTCTCTCTCTCTCTCAGGTTTTTATTTCTTATCCAGTAATTTCCTTCCTGTTAATTCCTTTGACTCTCTCTCTCTCTCTCTCTCTCTCTCTCTCTCTCTCTCTCTCTCTCAGGTCTTTTTATTTCTTATCCATTAATTTCCTTCCTCTAAATTCCTTTGACTCTCTCTCTCTCTCTCTCTCTCCATCTTTTTTTCCTCCCATCATTTGTCATCTTTCCTCTCTCATCACTCCTCCCCCTTCCTCATTTTCCACCTATTCCTCTCCTCCCCGCTCCTCTTCCTTTTCTCATCTGTCAAAATTCTTTCTTGTATTTTTCTCTTTTCTCTCTTTTATCGCTCCTTCTCTTTTTCTCTTTCTCACCCCAATTTTCCTCCCCATCTTCCTTCATTCTCTTCTCTCTTCCTTTCCCTTTTCTCTCGTTCCCTCCCTCCATTTTCTCTACTACCGTCTTCCCCTTCTACTATTTCCCCTTCCCAACTCTTCCTCCTTCCTGTCTTTTTTCCCATCCTCTTCTTTCTTCGCATAAGTTTCCTCTTCCCCCTTTTCTCACCTTTACTTCCTTTGCTTCTTCCTATTTCTCTCTCTCTCTCTCTCTCTCTCTCTCTCTCCCCTTTACCCTTTCCTCCATTTCTCTCTCCTTTTTTTTCCATTCTCTATCTCTTCGTTGTAATCTCTTCCATTCCATTTTCCTCCCTGTCCTTCTTTTCTCTCCTTCTCCTCAAGCCCCTCCTTGATTTCTCCTTTCTTTCCTTCCTCCCCCTTCTTCCCATCTCTTCTCTCCCCTCTTTCCCCTCACCCCTTTACTCTTCCTTCTTCTTCCCATCCTTTCTCCTTCCTCCTGTTCTCCTTTCCTTTACTTTCTCAGTTTTCCATCCGCATTTCTTTCCTGCTTTCTTTCCCCTCACTCTGTTATTTTCTCCCTTTCCATGTTACCTTTTCTCCTCTCAGCTCTGTTCTCTCTTCCTATTTCTTCCTTCCCTCATCTCTCCTCTCATTTTCTCTCCTCCCTCCCCCTCCCACTCTTCAGTTACTCCTTTCTTCCCCTTTCTCCCTCCTTCCCTTCTCTCCTCTCCCATTTTTCCCTCCCTCCTCCCTCTCCCTCTCTTCCATTTCTCTGTTTTTCTTATATCCCTCATTCCTACCCTTTCCTTTTACCCTTCTTCCCTAATCTCTTCTCTCCCATATTACAGTACTTTATCCTCTCTCCCTCTCTCTCTACTCTTTCTTCGATTTCTTCCTATTTCCCTCCCTTCTCTCTCCATCCCACCACCTCTCTTTCCGTCCCCTTTCCTCCTCCCTTTCTTTCAGTTCTCCCCTCCCCCTTCTCTCTCATCCACTCATTCCTCAACTCCTCTCCCTTCCTTCCCGTCCTGCCTCCTTCCCTTATCTCCTTCTCCTATCTTTTTCCCTCCTTCCCCTGCCCTTCCCTCTCTCTCCCAACTTCTTCTCTCTTCCATCCACTCTTTCTAAATCCCTCCTCCCTGTCTTCTTCCTTCCTTCTCGTCCTGCCCTCGTCTCCCTTCCTCCCCCGTCCCCCTCCTTCCCTTATCTAACTTTTCCGTCTTTTTCCCTCCTTCCCTCTGTCTGTCTGTCTGTCTGTCTGTCTCCCTCTCTCTCTCTCTCTCTCTCTCTCCTCCACACAAGAAAATATTGGTAGCCTGCCAGGAAGTAGTCATAATAATATGAAGCGAGTTATAACAGCACCACGACTGACTCCCGCTGTTCCTCCTCTTAGTCCCCTTTCCTAAGCGATTTGTTTTGCCTTTAACACTTTACTATCTTCTCTTCATTGCTGCCTAAATCCTTCCAATATCGCCATCCTCTACAAAATTACAAAAGATAGTAACCAACCATAACCAAAAATAAATCGCTAAGGAAGAGGTATTAGGGAACTTCCTTACGTGACGAGAATTCGGACATTTCTTAGTCTCTCTCTTCTCTTATTTTATCGTCCTTTGCCTTTTGATATCGTTCCTTATCTTATTTAATCGTCCTAAATCTTATGCTAACGTAAAATAGCAAGCCTTACCTAACCCACGCTAACCTGACCTAACCTTACTTAACCTGACCTAACCTGACCTGACCTGACCTAACCTAACCTAACCTTACCTAACCTGACCTAACCTGACCTGACCTAACCTAACCTAACCTAACATAACATAACTTGACCTGACCTAACCTAACCTAACCTGACCTGACTTAACCTGGTCTGACCTAACCTGACTTGACATAAACTGACCTGACAACCTGATCTAACCTAACCTGACCTGACCTGACTTAACCTGATCTGACCTAACCTGACCTAACTTAACCTAACCTAACCTGACCTGACCTAACCTAACCTAACTTAACCTAACCTGACCTAACTAACCTAACCTAACCTAACCTAACCTGATCTAACCTAACCTGACCTAACCTGACCTAATCTAACCTAACCTAACCTAATCTGACCTAACCTAACCTAACCTAACCTGACCTGACCTAACCTGACCTAACCTAACCTGACCTGACCTAACCTAACCTGACCTAACCTAACCTAACCTAACCTAACCTAACCTGACCTAACCTAACCTAACCTAACCTGACCTAACCTAACCTAACCTAACCTGACCTAACCTAACCTGACCTAACCTAACCTAACCTAACCTAACCTGACCTAACCTAACCTGACCTAACCTAACCTAACCTGACTTAACCTGACCTAACCTGACCTTCATCCTTAATGTAATTTCTTTTATTCTTAATCTAACTTCCTTGATCCTTAATCTAACTTCCTTCATTCTTGCTCTAACTTCCTTCATCCTTAATCTAACTTCCTTCATCCTTACTCTAACTTCCTTCATCCTTAATCTAACTTCCTTCATCATTAATCTAACTTCCTTCATCCTTAATCTAACTTCCTTCATCCTTAATCTAACTTCCTTCATCCTTAAAATAACTTCCTTCATAACTAATCTAACTTCCTTCAGTCTAACTTCTTTCCGTCTTAATCTAACTTGCCCCATCCTTAACCTCATTCTTAATTTAAAATCCTTCATCCTTTAACTTCCTTCAGCCATGACCTAACGTCCTTCCTTCTTAACACAACTTCCTTCCGTCTTAACCTAATTTCTCCCAGTCTCACAACTTCCGTATTATCTTCCTCTATACGGCCAAGTCTAACCCCCTTCCGTCTCTCTCCTTCCCTGTTATCTTCTTTTATTATCCCGTCGTAGAAGACTTTGTGGCGAGTGATGAGGACTGCAGTGTTCCTTGGGAGAAGAATCAGTAGGAGAGGGCAGAGGAATGGATGAGGGGAGGGGAGGGGAGGGGAGGGGAGGGGAGGGGAGGGAAGGGTAGGGGAGGGAAGGGAGGGGAGGGGAGGGAAAGGAGGGGAGAGAACGGTAAGGTTGTGTGAGGTAGGGGAGGGAAGGGGAGAAGAGGGGAGGGAATGGTAGGGTTGTGTGAGGCAGGGAGGGGATGGAACGGGAAGTAAAAGGTAGGGTTGAGTAGGAAGGAGTGAGGAGGGGAAGGGAGGGAGGGGAGGGAAGGGAAGGTTAGAGTAGGGTAGGGTAGGGTAGGGTTGTGTAGGGAGGGGAAATGAGGGGAGGGGAAGAGAGAGGAGGGGAGGGGAAGGGAGAGGAGAGTAGAGTAGAGTAGGGTAGGGTAGGAAAGGGAATGGTGGGTTATTTAATGTGAGAGTGAGTGCAAATGAGCTAAAGATAGCGAGAGAGAGAAATGAGCAAAACAGGGCAAGAGAGAGTTAGAATGAGCAAAAGACAGCGACAGAGTTGAAAATGGGCAAGAGAGAGAGAGAGAAAGAGAGAGAGAGACGCGTTAATCAGTTTTCTAAGCCACACTTAGTGCATAATAATTCAGGTATAATTTGTATATATATAATTTCTTTTGTGATAATTTATAGGCCACGTCCGTTGGAGTTATTATTGTGTGGGTACATGAGGCCTGGAGGGTGGTGATGGTGGTGGTGGTGGTGGTGGTGAAGAAGAAAAGATGATGATGATGATGATGGTGATGATGATGATGATCGTGGTGATATTGGTGGTGGTGATGGTATTAGTGGTGATAATGATGATGATAATAACAGTGATGATGATGTGGTGATGATGATGATGATGATGATGATGATGATGATGATGACGGTGATGGCAGGGTAGGTGGGACAGGGAAGGACAGGAGAGCAGGGCACAACAGAACAAGGTTGGGCAGGGCAGCATAGGGCAGGGCAGAGTCGGGCAGAGTGGGATAGGGCAGGGCAGGGCAAGGCAGGATAAGGCAGGACGCATAGTAGGGCAGGGCAGGGCAAGGCAGGATAAGGCAGGACACATAGTAGGGCAGCGCAGGGCAAGGCAGGATAAGGCAGGACACATAGCAGGGCAGGGCAGGGCAAGCAGATAAATAGTCAAGTTGACAAATAGATGGATAGATACTCCAGTTGATAAGGAGATAGATAAAAAGATATCCAAGTTGACAAGCAAATAGATAAATAGATAGTCAACCTGATAAGCAGATAGATAAACAGATAGTCGTTATAAGCAAATAAATAAAATAGTCCAGTTGATAAGCAAATAGATAGACAGATAGTCAAGCTGAGAAGCAAACAGATAGATAGATGGTCAAGTTGATATGCAGATAGATAATTTTATAGTTAAGTTGATTAGCAAATAGATAAATAGGTAGTCATTATAAGCAGATGGGAATAGATAGTCAAGCTGATAGGAAGAATGATAAAAAGATAGCCACGTTGATGAGCAAATAGATAGACTGATAGATACACAGGAGGTTTCAGAATAAAGGTCAAGAATCAAGTGTAAAAGACATCTAACACTCTTATATACCTTACAAACCGCGACGCAGACTGCAAGCAATATCAAAATTGTTCCATTTTGTGTTCCGTTTTCTGTGTTATACTGTATTTCGAACTGGGGGGAAAACAGTTAATTTGGCTTCCCGACGATAGACATAGATAGATAAATAGATAGACCGGCAGATCGATTGATACAAAGATAGATAGACAGATGGACAATAGATAGGTAGGTAGAGATACAGACAGACAGATGGATGGATGGAGAGATAGACAGATAGATGAATGAAGACAGACAGATTGGCAGACAGACAGATGGATATGGATAGATGGACTGATTACCATTTATCTACCATGCCAACTCACTAGCTGGCTTGGTAGATAGAACTAGAAAGCAAACAGAGAGTGCATACCTTAGCCAACGTCCATAAAAGTTATGTGATATTTCTGTAATACCTCTTTGCTATGAGACAAATACTTTTAGTCTCACATAGCCAATTAATTCTAGGGTCTTAGTCTGCCCTGTTACACAGTCTCAGACAGTGCATACCTCTGCCAACACCAATAAAATTTATGATTAATTCCTGCATCAGGATCCAGAATCACTTCAGAATCTATGTACCTTGATCCACTGTCCACCTGTCTATCAGTGTTTTGAAAAATCTTACAGACAAACAGACACGGGTGAATACAAATCCTCTGTCCAACCTTGCTAGGGAAGGCAACAACAGCACTCACATATACCCTCCACCCCACAACAGCACTCACATATACCCTCCACCCCACAACAGCACTCACATATACCCTCCACCCCACAACAGCACTCACATATACCCTCCACCCCACAACAGCACTCACATATACCCTCCACCCCACAACAGCACTCACATATACCCTCCACCCCACAACAGCACTCACATATACCCTCCAGCACTCAACATCACTCACATATACCCTCCACCCCACAACAGCACTCACATATACCCTCCACCCCACAACAGCACTCACATATACCCTCCACCCCACAACAGCACTCACATATACCCTCCACCCCACAACAGCACTCACACACATATACCCTCCACCCCACAACAGCACTCACATATACCCTCCACCCCACAACAACACTCACATATACCCTCCACCCCACAACAGCACTCACATATACCCTCCACCCCACAACAACACTCACATATACCCTCCACCCCACAACAACACTCACATATACCCTCCACCACACAACAGCACCCACATATACCCTCCACCCCACAACCGCACTCACATACACCCTTCACCCCGCGACGCAGACTACAAGCCACCCAAACCGTTCAATTCCACTTGTGTTATATTTGTGCTTGCAACTGGGACAAACGCTGGAAATCTGCACCCCCCCCCCCACCCAACCCCTCCCCGCGCCGCAATGGCATCCGACCGAAAACCTATCCAAAACAAATTGTGATCAAACTATATATTAGTCCTGTTACACAGTGTGGCTGCTGGGTGTTGGGGTGTGGATTATGGGCAGTGGGAGTGGTGGTGGGATGGGATGGGAGGAAGATAAAGGGAAGGGCAGGACAGGGAAGGGAATGAAAAGGAATGACAGAGACGAGAAGGAGAGGAGACGAGAGAGGAGGAGAGAAGAACACAGGGTAGAAGAGGTGAGTACAGGAGAGATGAGGAGATGAGAAGGGAAGGGACTGGAGGGGAATGGGATGGACATAACAGGACAGGAAGGTAAGGGTATGGAAAAGAAAGGTGATACAGTGTGGCTACTGTGTGTTGGGGTGCAGATTATCGGCAGAGGGAGTGGTGGTGGGATGGGATAGGAGGGGGAGATGGAAAAGAAGGAAGGAAGAGAATAGAAGGGGAGAGTAGGAAGTGGAGGGGGAAGGGGAGAGCACGGAAGTGCAGGGCTGAAATGGGTGATGGAAGTCAGGGGATGGGGATGAAAAGGAAAGGCATGGTAAGGAAAGACTAAGAGGGAAAGAGACGAGAAGGTAAGAGACGAAAAAGTAAACAGATGGGAAAGAGAGGAAAGGAAGAGAAAGGGAGGGCAGAACAGGAGAGGACAAGGAAAGGAAGAGAAATGATTGGCTGAGGGGAGAGGAGACGAAGGTAGAGTAGAGGAGAGGACAGGATAAGGGAGGAGAGAAGCGTAGGAGAGAAGAGAAGGAAAGAGAAAGGAGGGGAATAGGAAGGGTAGGGTAGAAGAGAAAGGGAAGGGAAGGAAGGGAAAGGAAGGGAAGGGAAGGGAAGGGAAGGGAAAAGTGATGTTGAAATGAAATTCAATCGATATATCACTCCCTATACAGTGAAGGTGCTGTGTGTTGAAGTGTAGATTTTGGGTGTAGCTTTGCGGTGGTGGGATGGGATGGGAGGGGAGGAGAGGGGAAAGAAGGGGGAACAGGGAATGAACGGGTAAGATTTGGAAAGGTAGAGAGGGAAAATACTGTAAGGAGAGAGGAGGAGAAGAAAGAAGAGGAGGAGGAGAAGGGTAAAAATTGGAAGAGACTAGGAAAGGAAGGGAAGGGATGAACAGTACAGGAAGGGAGGGGAAGAAAAGATTAAATGAGGCAGTAGTTCAAGCTCTATGTTAGTCTTTTTACACAAAACGATTGTTGTGTTAGGATGGTAGATGATGAGTGTAATTTTGTAGGAGTGGGATGGGATGGGATGGGATGGGAAGGAAAGGGAGAGAAGAGACAGGAATGGAAGAAGAGGAGGGAAATATGTGGAGGGAAAGGGATGGGAGAGAAGAGCATCATGGCAATGCTGGAAAGAGAAGAGAAGAGATGAGAAAGGATGGGACAGGGAAGGAAAAACAGGGAAAGGCAAGGCAAGGCAGGGCAAGGCAGGGCAGGACAAGAAAAGGCAAGGAAGGGAAAGGGAAGTGGCAGTCAATGAAGGGCAGGAGAAGAGATGAGAGAACGATGAAGGGAAGGGAAGAGGTAGGAAAGAAAGGGAAAAGAGAGACAAGGAAGGGGAAGGGAAGGGAAGGAAAGGAAGGAAAGGGGAGGAAATGGAAGGTAAGAAAGAAGAGAACGATGAAAGCAAGGGATAGAAAGGGAAGGGGAAAAGAGAGACAAGGAAGTGGAAGGGGTGAACAGGGGAGGGCAAGGAAGGAAAGAGGAGAATGAGTAAGAGAAGAGGAAAGACTGGGCAGTGAAAGGCAAGGCAAGGCAGGGTATGTTTCCCCAATTCATCAGAGACACTGCAATAAATCTCTACCTTTTATAAACACAGCAAGATACCTTTTTCACACAGACAGAGGGCCATGTTTTCAGAGTTGTTATTTTTGCATCAAAACGAGAAGAATTACCAGGAATGCAAGATTCATTGAGGAGGTGTGGAGATAAACAAGATTTCCGTGGTAAGAGTTGTAATAGAGCTTGTGTTAATGGTTCGTGCACTCATCCTCTTCATCATCATCATCATCGTCATCACTATTACCGCCGATGGAGATTATGGAATGGGAAATGAAGGAATGAAGGGTCGTTGGTAAGAATCTTAGAGAGAGAGAGAGAGAGAGAGAGAGAGAGAGAGAGGCTACTACATTCAGTTCACTTTAACTAGGCATAAAACTGCCATCTCTCCATCTTGAATGCTGAGCTGTAACAAGAGATTAACACTAGAATATGATGCTAGTCACGAAGAAATGCAATGCAAAGGATATAGTGCCACAGTATTGTCTTTTCTCTGCCACTGGGCTACGTGAAATAAGCTGCAAAAGGACGAAAATCCCTTGCTAGTTACAATGAATGCATTTAAGTCTGCCATTTTACCAGTTCATGGGTATCATACTTTTGGTTCCTCTCTCTCTCTCTCTCTCTCTCTCTCTCTCTAGCATTGTGAGTAGACTGAAAAAATGTACTGCCCCTTTTAGAACGATTTTCCATAATTCTGTAAACATGAGTCACTTACATCCTTAATAAGATCGATGATGTGACCGGCATCATATCCTCCTTTCTTACACCTGCATACACCTCTCCATATTATCTTTACCTTCCGTCATCACCACCTTTCTTACACCTGCGTACACCTCTCCAGATTATCTTTACGTCTTTTGCAATCTTGAAAACTTCTCTGTCTACCATTTCTCTATCGGAAATCAACTCTTCCTTTATATCATTAAAGATCTGCACACGTTTGAACTATTTTAATTGCATCCTTTTTTCTGCTTGTTTATTTCGCTAGATTTTCTTCAGAGCAGACATTTTATACCTGGATAGATTTTGCTAACTTTTTATTCAGTTATAGTTTCCTACCTTCATCTGGGTCATTCACCTCTCAATCGACCTATATGCTTGTGAAAGAGAACGTTGACAATTTATTCAAACTATTTCTAACTCCTTCACCACGAGGGCGCTCTCCTAGTTAAATAAAGGAGCTTGAGTCTTGCAATAATAAGGTGAAGTAAAAAAAGATAGCGATATACTACAAACGTAAGCTTCATAACAAAAGCTGCTCAGTACTTCACCTACCGAGTCCCAGAAGTACGAGTACGTACCGACACCAGGCGTTACGGAGAGGTCACAGCATCACCCCAGTCTTACCTGCAAGAAATTACACTCATTAGGCACAGGCAGAGAGTGCTGAAGGAGTGCTGCGAAGTACTAAACCTACTCTCACCTGTAAGAACCACACTCATTAGGCACAGATAAAAGGTGCTGTGGGAGTGATGTGGGGAAGAGGTAAGAGCAGGAGAAAAAAGGGATAAGTGCAGCAGGTCGTTTGGTCATGCTAACTATATCTTGTGAAGTTTAACATCACCTGAAATTGTCTTCTCTTCGTCTTGAACGCTGGGCTGTAGCAAGAGATTAACACCCTAGGGGCATATGTCTTCTTAGCATAATAGGAAAAATAAATGGCAGGATACAGAAAGAGTTAGAGAAATAACAGAAGAATTAGCTGGAGAAGAAAAGGGAGGTTTTAGAAAGGGATGAGGTTGTGCAGATCAGATATTCATCCTAAGGTTTTTAATGGAAAAGTTTCTAGAGAAGGGAAAGAAGCTGTATGCGGCCTTCATGGATCTGGAAAAAAGCATATGACAGAATGGATTGACAAGGATTGTGGAAGTTATTAAAAATATGTGGATTAAATGGGATCCTGTTGAATGCTCTGAAGAGTATGTATGAGGGCGCTAGGGCTGCAGTGCGTGTGGATAGTGAACGGAGTGAATTTTTCTATCTGAATGTTGGACTGAAACAGGGATGTGTCATGTCTCCATGGCTGTTCAATTTGTATATGGATGGGATTTTTAAAAAAATATACAAGGTAAGGCAGTGGATGTTGCCGCGGCCCTAATGCGAGAGGGCTGCGTTTGGAAACTTTCTATTCTGTTGTTTGCAGATGATACTGAACTGTTAAGTGAAGATGAAGAGGAAGTCGAAGGCTTGGTGAATGAGTTTGTGAGAGTGTATAAGAAACGGAATCTAAAGGAGAATGTAGGGAAGAGCAAGAAAAATGAAGTCAATGAATGCACAGAGAGGCTAGATAGTGAGGAAATGGAAAATGTGAGCCTACTTAAGTACTTCGGTAATGTGATGAGTAAGGATGGAAGTGTGGAGGATGCAGTACTTGAAAGGGTACAACAGAAAAGAAAGGTTGCTGGTTCTTTGAAAGCAATGATACGAAAGAGGGAAGTGAGCTTGGAAGTAAAAAAGCTGCTGAATAACAGTGTTGTGATACCCACTCTAATACATGGAAGCGAAGCTTGGACCTTGTTAGAAGGACACAAGTGAAAATGAGTTATTTGAAAGCAGCATGTGAAGTTACACGGAAAGACAAAAAGTGAAACATGAGGAAGTGAAGGAGCATCGTGATGTGGATGTGGCAGAGCGTTAGGAGAAATACAGTGAGGTGGTTTGGCCATGGGAAATGAATGGATTGAGAGACGAACTAGGAGGGTGTATGTGAGTGAGGTGTAGGGGGGAGGGGGGGAGGCCAAGGTTGAGCTGGAGGGATGGAGTGGAGAGGTATAAGAGAGACAGGAGTGTAAGGTGGGGGGAGGGCGGTGGAATGGCAGGGGACAGGGCCAAATGGAGGCGACTGGTTAGTGTCCATCCATTAGTGGATTAAGGCGTCTGGCTATAGATAGATAGACAGGCAGACAGGTAGATAAATGAATAGAATAGTATGATCTGAAGAGAATCGCGTTGTGAAAAAAATCGTGAACAAAATCGTCAACGCAATAAATCGTCTGGCGTCAGCATTAAAAAAAAAAAAAAGTCTGCGATAACAACGAGAATGTGTAGTCGGGTTGATAGAAGAGTCCTACCAGCCAGTTGCAATTGCAGTGAGGGTCCCGTGGGGTTGCAACGATATTTTGTAATTTGCGGTGGTGCTGTACAGTATATAAATTCTCTTGGATACGCGCACATAGAAACACACGCTCGCGGATACATACACAGGAGGATGTATAGAATACACGCACACACAGACGCGCTCCGAGCAAACACACACACACACACACACACACACACACACACACACACACACAAGCAAGGGATGTACAGTCGTGGTCATAAATAATCATCTATCCTCCGCTACCCGTTGCCTCAGGTTAGCTCATTTATGCGCGGCAAGTCACACTGAAATAAGAGGGACTGAGAGGGAGGGGCCAGGGAGAGAAGGGAAGGTTGTTGGGGGGACGAGTGATGGTTCGGGGGTGGGGTGAGGGAGGGGAGGGATTGGAAGTAAGGAAGGGCGAATGAAATGTGATGTGGTGGTCACATTGTTTGTCTATTTTCTGTCATTCAGGGCATGATGTAAACAAGTTAATATTCGGTAGATAACGTTGCATTACACCTGGTATAGCGGCGTCAAATCACAAACTTTCGATAGGAGGTGATGTCAAGGGCAGGCTGAGAGAAATATACTAACGTGATAGATCAACATTTGTGCTAAACCATCGAGACTGTGGGCCCCAATTGTCACTGCGTGGGAACCGGAGGAAGGGAGGACACGGGCCCGCCTCCTCCAGCACACCAAGGACGAGTGGGAGTTGTTCAGACGAAACCAGCAAACCATTAACAAACCTGTTTCCTTGGTGCCGCGAAAACAGCAAGAGGTGAGGCAGGAAGCCACTGGACTAATTACAAAGGCTTGCCTGGTTGCTTTGGCTTAACTAATGTCAGTAAACATTGACACAAGTATATTTGGGGAGTTTTGGTATGATTTTGTTTCATTTTCCTTCTAAGATTTTAAGAGAGATATAGTTATTATAGAGACCCATGTGCACAGACATCAAATTAATTTACCTTTTATGCACAATTATTTTCAACGGCCTTTTCATATAGAGATGCCATAAAATGGCTGACATGATATTGACTGTATAGAGGGAATGTATACCGAGAAGATGATCATATTTACTGTGGGCACAGCCATATCAAAGGTTGCATATGCTATTTAGATCCAGAAATTAATTACATGTAAGGGTAGAGGACGTTTCTTTTACAAACATTACGGAAATCTAAGCCAACAAGATTCCATTCTGCGCCCGAAGTCAAAATAGACGGAAAAACACTAATATCTGGCTCCGCACCAATGTTTGATCTGTCACGTCAGTATATTTCTCTCACGAGCCAGCCCTTGATATCGCCACTCTAAAGCTTGTTATCTGACGCCGCTATACAAGGTGTAATGCAGCATTATCTACCGAATATTAACTCCATTATATCATGCCCTGAATGAAAGATAATAATAGACAAATAATGTGACTACCACTTCGCATTTCATTCCCCCTCCTCTTCCTCACTACACCCCCACACCATCACTCGTCCCCCAACCCACCTTTCCTTCTCTCTCTGGCCCCTCCCTCTCAGCCCCTCTTACTCTACTGAGACTTGCCACGCATAAAGGAGCCAGCCTGGGGCACCGGGTACCAGAGGATAGGTGATTATTTATAACCACGACTGTACATACAGTTTGGCACACACACATTCTCTCTCTCTCTCTCTCTCTCTCTCTCTCTCTCTCTCTCTCTCTTTTCACACACACACACACACACACACACACACACACACACACACACACACACGCAAGAAGATAATATATTAGCAGTATTTCAAACATACGGACACAATACATAATCATTCAGATACACACACACACACACACACACACACACACACACACACACACACACATGGACAACTGAACGCAGAGACATTACAGTTAAAGTCAACAGTAGCTGTCACCACACACACACACACACACACACACACACACACACACACACACACAAGCATGGCAGGCACATATGGACATATGTTTTCTCTCACTTACCCACAAGCTCACGCACACGCACATGCAAACTCTCTCTCTCTCTCTCTCTCTCTCTCTCTCACACACACACACACACACGAGGACAGTCGTTGCAAAGGCTGTGGTGTGCTGAGCTGTGCTGCTATTATGGTTCTGTGCTCTGCTGTGTTGCTGCTTGAATGCTGTGCTGTGCTATGCTGCTCCCAAGGTGCTACTTTGCATTGTACTGTGTTATGCTAACGAAGTGCTGTGTTTTCCTTTACTGTGCTGTGCTGTATTATGCTGTATTGTGCTGCTCTCACGGCGCTGCCTTGCCTTGTCCTATGCTGTTACTGATTGCCTGAGTGTGTGTGTGTGTGTGTGTGTGTGTGTGTGTGTGTGTGTGTGTTTTACTGTGCTGCTGTGATGATGCTTTAACGATGCTGTATTTTGCTGCGCTGCTGTTATGGTGGGGCGCGGGAAACTTGCCACACTCCCGCCTCAACAATGTAAGTTTAGTTGTCTTCTCGCTAAAATGGAGTAGGTCCGTAATTACTGTGTTCCTTGTCCCACTGTCTTCGTTATTTTTATAGTTTTCGCATTTTCCTTAGTACCCCCGCCCCCCCTGGGAAAATGGATATGTTTTTGTGGTGTTGGTGGTGGTGATGGCGTGGGTGTTGGTATAGGTGGTGGTGTTTGCGCTCTTCGTGGTGTTTTCTTAGTGCTAGTATTATAGTGTAATTAGTGTTCTTTATAGAAATTGTGTTTGCGTTCGTGTTAGTGTAGGGTTAGTAATAGTGTTCTTGGTGGCCTTGTAATCTTGTATTTTCCTTACTAATCTTCCTCATCGTGGGTAATACAGAAATGCTTGCTGGTGTGCTTGTTATTCTATGATCGCTTTATCATTTTTATATCCGCGCTCGCAGAGTAAGGAGGGTGTAATGTTTGGGTAGACCTGTGTGTGTGTGTGTGTGTGTGTGTGTGTGTGTGTGTATTCTTGCCTTGGTGCTGGAGAGGGACGCCTTCATGTGGCGGCACCGATATAAGCTGGTGGTGGAGCTGCCCGGTTATACAAACGTCCTTCAGTTCCCACCCTGTCCCCTGAAAGGAGGGAGGTGGACCGCAGAAGAAGGAATACACTCTCAGATGAATTCGGAATTGCAACTCCTACTACTCCCACTATTGCTACTACTACTACTGCTACTACTACTACTACTGCTGCTGCTGCTGCTACTACTACTACTACTACTACTGCTGCTGCTGCTGCTGCTGCTGTTGCTACCACTACTACTATCATTACTACTACCCCTACTTCCACCTGGTCCACGTTCAGCTGAGCTCAGAAATGCAATTATTACAACTACAGCTACTACTAGCACCACCACCGCAACCATCACCACCTCTTCTACTACAGTCACTACTACTACTACTACTACTACTACTGCTGCTGCTGCTGCTGCTGCTGCTGCTTCTACAGTATTATTTTTGTCTTTCTTGCTTCAATGGAAAACAGTTGTCAGTGTCCTTTGCGGCTATGTCCTTATTAATCCTTCTATTATCAACTAATCGTTTATCGTCCCATGAGGAGGGAACAGTTCTTCGGGCTCCTGGTCTTTGGTTCCTTCTTTCTTGCATTAAAAAAAAAAAAAAAAAAAAAAAAAAAATAGGGGCCATGGGTCAGGGTACACAATCTTGACATTTAAGGCGAGGGTAACCAGTTGTCCTTACGTGAGCAGTAAACCCAAAACAAACCACGAATTTCATAGATTTCCTGCCCTACAAGAAACCATTTGACTTGTCCTTCAGCGCAGAATACCCCAAAGTTAACACTACATCGAGTGAGTGGATGGAAGGCAACCCCACCCACCACATACTCTACTATGAAGTTATGTTTCAGTCTCTATCTGTTAAATGCCTGTAGCCAAGTATATTCTGACTGACTGATTATGTGGTAGGTGGGGTCGCTCACCATCCACTCACTCGATGTAGTGCTGCCCTTGGGTGACTGCTCTTTCCTCTCTTCCTTCCTTCCTCTTCTGTCTATACTTCCTTCATTCTTTTCTCTTCTTTCTGCCTACGGATTTCTTTACATTCTCTCATTTGTCTTTCTTTCCTTCATTCTTTTGTCTTCTACACTGATGAAAAGCCAAATGGTTTCCTGTACACCAGGAAGCCGTTTACTACACTGGGTGGTAACCATATAACCAAATTATGGTGCCTGGTGGTTTAGTGGGCAATTAAGGCGCTCCAATCGGATTGAGCCGGTGCAGGTTTATATCCAAGGGGTGGTTGAGGTTTATTGCTCACGTAATGCCACCTCAGGAATGAGTGAGGCTGGTCACTCTCATCTTAAATGTCAGGACCAACTTTCCTAGTCCCGGACTCCTATGCTCCACATGAGGCAACACAGGATTAGATGACGACAATGACGATGATGACTATTTGTCCGTCTGTTAGTATGTTCGTTCCGATGATAAAGCTGCAGTTCAGTCACAGTACTATAGTCCTTTTACCATAACCTGACCCAGAATTTTATCCTTTTGCAGCTTATTTCACGTATTGCTCAGTGATACTACAAGACAATACTATGCCTCTACAGCCTTCCTAACAGCACGTATTAATGACTAGCATCATATTCTAGTGTTAATCTCTTGCTACAATTCAGTATCCATGCTAAAAAGATGGCAATTTTAGGTTAAGTTATAGTTAACAGCCTATAATTGCAATATCATTATAATAATTTGTGGAGTGGTGCCTACGGAACCATATCTATTACCAGACGCATCAATCCCGTAAGGGATGGCCACAAACAAATCGCCTCCAAGTCGCCCTGTCCAATGCCATTTCACTTTCTGGCTCCCAGCTCACACCCCCCTCTCTCATATACCTCTCCACTCCATCCCTCCATCTCATCCTTGGCCTCCCCCTCCCTCTCTCCCCCTCCACCTCACTCACATACACTCTCCTCGTCAGTCTCTCACCCTCCATCCTCTCCACATGGCCAAACCACCTCAATGTATTTCTCCTAACGCTTTCTATCACAACATCCACACCACAACGCTCTTTATCATTATAATAATTTGTGTTGTGGTATCTAGGAAACCAAGAATGAAATAAATGACCATATTAATATTTATTTTTCTATGCAAGGAAGAAGGAACCAAAGGCCAGAAGCCCGCAAGATTATTCCCTCTAAGAAAAGAACAAAACAAAAAGAAGATAACAGAGAGCCAAAATCAAGATCCGTTCATTTCGAGATGCTTGGACACACTGCATTTGAAAGACTGGATATCATAGGCAGTAGGAAATGCAGAGGGAGACAGTTCCAGAGTTAACCTGTGCATACATAAAGGACTGGGAACAACGCTTACCTTGCGAGCACTGGGTTACAAGGAGGGTGAAAACATCGACATTTATTATTTTCGTCGGTTAAGGAAGTTCCCTAACACTCGTTCCTAAGCGATTTAGTTTGCTTATAACACCTTGACGTCCTCTTCTGTGTTACCTAAATCATTCTAATACCACCATACTCTGCATCGTACAATATTATATTAGTCAGGCGTATCCAAAAATAGATCGGTAAGGAACAGGTGTTAGGGGGCTTCGTTAACCTTCGAGAATACAAGCCCAAGACCTTGTTGAACAGTGTTATGCTTCGATTTAGCAGGGAAAACAGTCAGTTTCTCAAGCACCTGTGAAAATATGGAAGGTCACCGATACTATATTTTCCTTAATTACGGCTGGCTTGAAGCACTGCCCTGTTCAGAAAGTATTTAATATCACATCAAGGCTGTTTTCACTCGATATTGTTGTATTTTCCTCCTTAAATGTGATGTGTTAATACTGCGCATACCATCACTGTCGACTTTTTTCCTCTTCCTTGTGGTCCAAAACTCACAACTACAATCTTGGTGTAAATGTTTGGTCATGTGGTGAGGATGGAAAGTGAGAGACTAACTCATTTATTTTACCAGCTTATGACTACTACACCTCTCTTTCGCTAAATAAAAAAGGTTGGTAGTAGCAGGAGTAAAATGGTGATTAAAATCGTGTGTCAGTATTTTGAAATAATGGAAAATACGTCCTCGCAGTGAAGGGGATTAACACTTCAAAAAATCTGCAGCTCCAAGAAACTTCTATCATTCAAACTTTTTCCCCTCAAAAGCTGGAATCGAACTCACGTCATGCCAGTCCACAGCCCACTCCTCATTCCACTCGGCCACCATCTCCACCACGAAGTTTTGCAGTCATCACGCTAGACGGGAGAAGAAATATTACTTTTTTTTTTTTTTTTTTTTTTTAGCACACCCTTGGACGCCTGCAATAGGTTTGGTGGAGTTAGACCGGATTGGACTACGTTATGCTACTGTTATGAAGAGAACGAAGCAAACTGGATTACACTGAGAGAGGGATAGGTTGGACTGAATCTAGTCAGGTTAGGTTAGGTTAGGTTAGGTTAGGTCAGGTTAGGTTAGGCTGGGCTGAATGGGGACTAAGTAAGGTTAGGTCATCTTAGTTTAATTTAGGTTGCATGAAAGATCAGGTTAGGTCAGTTTTTGCTACGGTTACGATGATTAGGTTAAGTTCGCTTGGATTATATTAGGTTATATTACATTAGGTATGGTTGGAAGTTGGTGGATTATCTTTACCAACTTAGAAATCCTCAGATGATAGCTAGATTTTCCACACTGGATTCCGGTGTGGTTAAAAATTGGTATATCTTTATCATCTTAGAAATAATCAGACAAATGATAGCTAGATTTTCCTCACTGGATTCCGGTGAGGGATTATATTTGTTAGGTTAGATTAGATTAGATTAGGCTTGATTAGGTAAGGTTAGAGATTTAATGGTTGTCCTTATAATCCTAGAATTCCTTGGACAAGATCGGGTGATATTTTTTTGATAATGAGCTGTGTCGTTGGCTGTAACCGATGTTATGCTATGTTATGTTAGATATAGGGCTAGATTAGTGATACTCTTCCCTACTGGGCTTTGTTGTTGGGTTTTAATCGTTATGTTATGCAATGTTTCTTTATGCTATGTTATGCTACTTTGTTATACCACGCTACCTTATGCTATGCTAGATTTAGTGACAGATTAGTGATATTCCTCCATACTGGGCTTTGTCACTGGGTTATAATCGCAATGTTATCTTATGCTATGTTATGTTATCCAATGTTACTTTATGCTATGCAGTACTATGTTACGTTAGATTCTTCCATACTGGGCTTTGTCACTGGGTAGTAATCGTTATGTTATGCAATGCTACTCTACGCTATGCTATGTTATAGTGCTATTTTATGCTATATTATGCTTTGTTGAGTCATGCAGCATTATTTTATGCTATGTTACGTTGAGCAATGTTACTCTTTATTAGCCTATGCTATCCAGTGCTACCTCAATATGCTATGTTATGCTATGCTCCTCTATGCCATGTTATGCTATGTTATGTTAAATTTAGCGATAGGTTAGTGATATTCCTCCATACTGGGCTTAGTCGCTGAGTAGTAATCGTTAAGGGAGACCAAAACGCCCAGTACCCCTTCTAGTGGAGCAGGGCTGTCGCATTGACTTGATTTAGTGCAACGTAACTCCCACCCCGGCTCAGCGGCACACACACACACACACGAATAGACAGGGATACACACTCTCTCTCTCCATAAAAAACGCCACCCATATCCACACACACACACACACACACAAACTTCCAGTAGCCATAGTACTGAACTCGATGTACGTTATGGATACCGCAGTTCGAATACCAGTGTCCCCAGAGGATTCCATGGTCTTAAATGATGAGTGAGTGGATGTGTGGCCCATTTTTACTGGGCACTTTGTTGATAGTTCTCTAGATATTTTTTACTAACCTGTTCCGCTTTTGTATCCCTTCAATTGTATTCATTAGTAGAAAGGATGGTTAGGGTGATGATGATGATGATGATGATGTGATGATGATCATGGTGGTGGTAGTGGTGATGATGATGATGATGATGATGATGATGATTATGATGATGATGATGATGATGATGATGATGATGGTGATGATGATGATGATTATGACCAAAGGAGTTACTGGTATTTTTGCCCTAACTATAATTCATAATCAACACTGAATCACACCTGACCCCCTTCCACACCTGCCTTAACCACACCTGCCCTAACCACACCTGACCCCCTTCCACACCTGCCCTAACCACACCTGACACCCTTCCACACCTGCCCTAACCACATCTGACTCACTTCCGCACCTGCCCTAACCGCACCTGACACCCTTCCACACCTGCCCTAACCACACCTGACACCTTCCACACCAGTATAGTCATTAATTATTACTTTGACTAATGCAAGAAACCTTGGTTTAATCACGCTTGCTTTAATGCTGTCCACAATAAGGAGAAGGCCTATGAAACGTACTGGACCCAACCCACCACTGAATCACATCTTTTTTTATGCTTCTGCCCGGAATCGTGCTAAGTCTGTTCTTTGCTCTGCTAAAAATAATTTCATCAGTACTGAATGCTCTCAACTCTCCAACTCGAATTCTTCCCGCACCTTCTGGCATCTTACCAAAATCTTTCTAACAACTTCACCTCATCATCCTTCCCTCCACTTTTCCACTTTGTTGGCTCTGTATCTATTTCTTCTACTGACAAAGCAGATCTCTTCACTCAGATTTTCTCCTCCGGTTCCACCTTAGACGATTCCAGTGCTGTTCCTCCATCACTTCCCTCCTGTGACTTCCTCATGGCTGACATTAAAATTTCTTCAACTGATGTATTTTCCGCCATCACTGGCCTCAGTACTAACAAGGCATATGGGCCTGATGGGATCCCTCCTGTTGTCCTCAAAACTGTGCTTCAGTCCATATACCCTGCCTAGGTAAAGTCTTTTGCCTCTGTCTTTCAACTTGTACGTACCTTTCCTTCTTGCTGGAAGTTTGCTCTCATTCAGCCAGTCTCAAAGAAGGGTGACCATTCCCAACCTCTAACTATTGCCCAATTGCTTAAACATCCTTTGTCTCAAAGGTTTTCGAATCTATTCTTAACAGAAAAATTTTAAAGCATCTTTCCTATCACAACCTTATTTCTGATTGTCAGTATGGGTTCTGTCAGGGACTCACCACTGGCGATCTTCTCACCTACCTTTCAGACTCCTGGTCATCCTCCTTTCGAGACTTTGGCGAAAGCACTGCCATCGCATTTCACATCTCAAAAGCTTTCAATCGAGTCTGGCATAAATCTTCAATTTCCAAACTGCCCTCTTACTGTTTCTATCCTTCTATCTGTACCATCATCTATAGCTTCCTTCCTGGTCGTTCTATAGCTGCTGTTGTAGACGGCCATGGTTCTTTTCCTAGATCTATCAACAGTGGTGTTCCTCAGGGCTCTGTCCTATCACCAAATCTCTTCCTTTTATTCATCAATGACCTTCTAAGCTGTACATCTAACCCTATCCACTCATACGTGATGATTCCACCCTTCACCTTTCCATTCGGTTCCTGCAACGTCCATCTCAGCAATCACTTCAACAAATAAGGGATGAGGCTATGGCACACCTAATGTCTGACTTGGCTTGTGTCTCTGATTTGGGTAAAAATAATCTTGTTATTTTAAATACATCAATGACTAAGTTCTAACACCTAGCAACCCGACAAAATCTTCCACATGAGTACCCTTTAATGTTTAATAATATCCAGCTCAATCCTGCATCATCCTTAAACTTACTTGGGGTTTCATTCACTTGGGATTTATCTTGAAAAGATCATATTACATGTCTTGTAAAATCTGCTTCCAAGAGATTAGGTGTGCTAAGCCGACTCTGTACCTTTTTTTCCCGTGCACATTTGTTGACTTTGCACACGGGTTTTATTCGCCGCTGTGTAGAGTACAACTCTAATGTGTGTGGGGAGGCTTCCCACTTACAGTTTTTCTCAATTGGGTGGAGTCAATGGTTTTTCGTCTCACTAACTCTCCTCCTCTTACTGGCTCCCATCTGCCTCTGTTTCTTTGCCGCACTGTTGCATCTTTATCTCTTTTCTATCGCAACTTCAATGGTCACTGCTCCTCTGAACTGCCTGCTTGCATTCTTCCACCTCTACGACGTGCGCGTTGCACCAGTTTAGTAACAAACTCTCATCCCTTTTCTGTCCAACTCTCTAATGCAAGAGTTAACCGTTACTCCCAGTCCTTCATTTATGCAACATGTCAACTCTGGAACTGTTTCCCTTGTCTGTATTTCCTGCTACCTATGATCTCCAGTCATTCAAACGCAAGTGTGTCCAGGTATCTCGAAATGAACAGATCTTGAATTTGGCTCTCATTTGCATTTTTTTTTTTCTTGAAAGGAACTGTTTGAGGGCTCGTGGCCTTTGGCTCCTTCATCCTTGCATGGAAAAAAAAAAAATATGCAGTCGAGAAAACGAGGCCATCGTTTCGAGAGAGAGAGAGAGAGACACACACACACACACACACACACACACACACACAGGGGAGAGGGTAGTTTATAATTTTTTTATAGTAATATCTCAGTGTTAATGAAAGTGAGAGAGAGAGAGAGAGAGAGAGAGAGAGAGAGAGAGAGAGAGAGAGAGAGAGAGAGAGAGAGAGAGAGAGAGAGAGTTATGATCCTTTTTAAGTGGACAAACTTCATTGTTGATCGAAAGACTTTTTCTCAGTTTATAGAAGTTTTATTAGAGAGAGAGAGAGAGAGAGAGAGAGAGAGAGAGAGAGAGTTACACCCTATTATACAGATACACAGACCATACTGATCTGACGATTCATTCTACTTTCAGATATTAAGTCTTAAAGTTTGGATAGGTAATTTGATACTAAAAACTAGATTGATATTCGGTAGATAGAAGGATGATAGTGAAATAGTTAATGTAGTTTTTTAACGTTTGACTACCATCATCATCATCTTCATTATCATTATCGTGTCTGTGTCTTCGTCATCATCATCATCATCATAATCGTCATCATCACCATCCTCTTCGTTTTCGTCATCATCACCACCATCTTCGTCTTCGTCTTAGTCATCATCAGTATCATCTATGTCATCATCAGCTGCAGCAGCATTATATTCAACTTCGTTATCATCATCATCATTATCATCATCATCATTATCATCATCATCATCATCATCATCAACAACACCATCATCATCTTCGTCTTCGGCATCATCATCATCATCAATCACCCCTTCACTGCTATCCTCCTACCTGATAAATAATAATTTTTAACGCTGTTATACCTGATTATGAAATGTTTACAGTTTATTTCTACCTGACAGGTAAGACACAAGGTACTCTAAATATCTGGAGATTTATTCGTTCATTAAATATCAGGATCCGATAATTTATGGATGAAAACTTGGCAAGAAGATAGGCAGTTTGTTCCATATGAAAAAAAAAAAATCTTGAAAAAAAAAGTATACTAAAGGGATTTTTTTCTGTTAATTCCTCAAGTTTTTAAAGGTAAATAATAATGACTTTTTTCTTTTCTTTCAGGTAAAACTGGAATCTTAGTAACCATGGCAACCGGACATTAAGACAGATTGGACATCTTTCATCCAGGTAACCTAAGATGATCCTGTTTACCTATGTGACATCCTTAATTACCCCCAGACGATCCTGTTTACCTGTGACATCCATAGTTACCCCTAGACGATCCTGTTTACCTGTGACATTCTTAATTACCCCCAGACGATCCTGTTTACCTGCGTGACATCCTTAATCCAGGTTATTCTAGGTAAAACCCTTCACCTGAGCCTTAAGAGTGAATCAAGGAGCCTCAGTGTCTTACTAATGGCCTCATTTAATCTTTCACAATATACGTAATTCTAGATACCTATACAAATTAAAACCAGGTATTATCTTCATCTAATACCAGTCTAGGTGTGTTAATACCGTCTCATTAACCCCTTGATGACTGGTTAAGGTTCCCTAACACCTCCTCCTGGGCTATTTATTCTTGGTGGTTAATCTCCTTTTGTACGTTATTTTATGCTGAGTATGGTGATGTTGGAAGGATATATGTAACACAGACGAGGACGGTAAGGTGTCATAAACTGAATAAATCGCTCAGGAAAAGGTGTTAGATAGCTTTAATGAACGCACCCCTTGTCTTTCCCCTCCTCATCCTGTTAGGACTCCATATTATAATTACAAATCATCAACATCAACACAGACACCGAACTCATCATGGTCTCCAAGAGACGGGACACTGTAACTTTCGCAAGTGAATCAACGATTGAACGAAAGTGCCGCACATCCTTACATGCTGTTCATCTTTGTCCTGCGTACATTTTCACGTTTCAGCCTACTGATACAGTCCCTTGTGAAATGGCTATCATCAGAAATGACAATATTCATCATCATTGCAACTTCACTTTTGCTCCAGATAAACTTGTACACCATCAACGCATCGGACACTCACAGTTTTTTTTATTTCCCTCATAACACATCAGTTTACATAGTCTGTCCAGATATACCACCATCTCATACATCAGCATCAGGATTATACGTAGCACCAGACTACTGTGCGGTATTTACACCAGCCATGTCTACTTTATCCACCATCAATCACTACGCCATTCTCAATCATACACACAAACATTTCCACCCACTGCCTGATATGAACTTAAACATGAGCACAAGTATTAAGCTGACTTCACCTAAGTTTGAAACTATGCAGCTGATCAATGAAACAATGAAGCCCTGGGAAGATTTGAGTTTGAGTATGTTCAACCCATATTATGTGTATAGTCCAGCACCTACTGTCTTTATAATCGTCTGCATTGTAGTTGCAGTACTGGTGTTCGCAATGCACAGAATGCATGCAAGAATTGCTAATTTGGAGTCATTATTTAGTGGGGGAAGAGTTAACATCCAAGTTAACCCCCCTGAATGAATGTATATATTTTGTATATAGTATTAATTATATATATATATATATATATATATATATATATATATATATATATAAATATATAAATATATATATATATATATATATATATATATATACCCTACAAAGAAGAATGACCCATGTATGGCAGACCAGTACCATTATCTTTAAATGAAATATTAATAACTCTTACCATAATCTTAAATTTAAACTTTTTTTTTTTCTTGCATGTATGCATTTCACTACAATAACCCAAGTACATAATATATTACAGTTAAATAATTTACTTTAATGCATTTATTCAAATATGTATACAACTTGTTTAAAATGTAATATTACTGAATAATCACTATTTACTATAAATATTATATGCATACAATATTCATACAATTATGTTACTTTTACAATATTATGTATTTCACTTAATTAGCTTATAAGTTCATTATAATGTGTATATAATATGTATTAATATGTTAGGACTATTAACTGTCGATGGTACGCCATTTTCGCGTGACCGAGCAATATGTTAGGACTCCATATTATAATTACAAATCATAATAGATAGATAGATAAATAGATAGATAGACAGCTCTATGCGAGCCTGGGAATGGGAAATGATCTTGCAAATTACACTGAAGAAAGCTGACGACAGATTACGAAGTGGCCAGTAGGGAGATGATGCAGTTAGTTGTCAGCAATCCACCGGTGAACAAAGCCTTAGTGACCATACACACACATACACACATACTCACACACAGGCTTCTAGAACTTTCCACTCACAAGGAACACACGTGATACGTCTCCTGTTTCACCAGAATTTAGGAAAGAGAGGGCAGAAAGAAGCTAGCCATAGAACAGACAGGTCGCAGGGAGAAGGGCTTAGCAACTTGAGAGAGAGACAGAGAGAGCGAGACAGAGAGATAGCTAGCGGGACTCTACTTTATACTCCGCTCTGTGTGGGAGACTTTGTTAATATTTCCAAGACAAATAAAAATAGTCCCATACTATTCTTTACCTCTCCTGTCACTACATGACAAATGGGAAAGAAGATTATCTACTTACAAAGCTACTCAAGTATAACAACCGCTCGTCCACAAGTCTAATATATAAAAAACTCCACTACAAGTAACTACAAAGTCTTTTATGACAATCCTTCCTCTTGCTGTCTATCATCCCCTCGTTCGTGTAGCAATTTTTTTTTTCTGCTTTCTTTTTCTTTATTAATCTCTCTCTCTCTCTCTCTCTCTCTCTCTCTCTCTCTCTCTCTCTCTCTCTCACACACACACACACACACACACACACACACACACACACACACACACACACACACACACTCCAACACGTAACAGGTTAACGTGTCTGACACCTGGTCTTGCATGGTGAAGGCATGTATGAGTCGACATACATACATACATATACATACATACAGATAGGCAGACAGATAGACAGACAGACAAACAGAGGCACACCCGATACAGACAGAAAGGCATGAAATGATGACATACATACATACATACATACATGCACGCAGACGAGTGTGGTACATAATTACATAGTGTCATTCAGTACAGTATGTGATTCTACTTTGTTTATAATGTTTGTAGACGTTGTATATTTCGATAGATAGATAAATAGATAGATAGATAGATAGATAGATAGAAAGATGGATGGATGGATAGATGGATAGATGGATAGGTAGATGGATGGATGGATGGATAGATAGACGAATAGCGAGATGGATCGATAGGTGAATAGATGGATAAACAGATGAACGGATAGGTAGATAGACAGATAGATAGATAGATAGACAGGTAGATAGAACAACTCATAGCAAATATTCTCGAACACTGCCTTAAAGGTGAAACTAAAGATTAATATATGTAAGAGAGTACTGTCTTAAGGATGAAACTACCATTGCTTTATTGTATGAAAGTCAACCTTATTGTATATCAACGTCTGCAGGAGAGAGAGAGAGAGAGAGAGAGAGAGAGAGAGAGAGAGAGAGAGAGAGAGAGAGAGAGAGAGAGAGAGAGAGAGAGAGAGAGTAGAATGCACAGAAGTGTATTTTATCTGTAGAATTTGTTAAAGCATCTGAGAGAGAGAGAGAGAGAGAGAGAGAGAGAGAGTAGAATGTACAGAAGTGTATTTTATCTGCAGAATTTGTTGAAGCTTCTGAGAGAGAGAGAGAGAGAGAGAGAGAGAGAGAGTAGAATGTACAGAAGTGTATTTTATCTGCAGAATTTGTTGAAGCTTCTGAGAGAGAGAGAGAGAGAGAGAGAGAGAGAGAGAGAGAGAGAACGCTGCTGAATAAGTGAGTAGATGACTACATTTGCTTACGGCATGTGTGTGTGTGTGTGTGTGTGTGTGTGTGTGTATTTATATAACCACTTCAGAGTATGAAGGAGTAATCAGTATGTATGGTGGGGCGGCTTAGCCCAAATATTCAAAAGAATTATGCATTTTGTGATACAAGCACCAAATTTGGCACAAATGTACATTAATATGTTGCGAACATTTTCAGATATTGGGCCACTTGAAATTCTCTCTTTATGTCCGCCATATTGGATTTCAAAATGGCCGCCACTTGAAATCTACATTTGCTATTATCTCTGGACATAATGCAGCTATTGACTTGATTCTAGTATCTAAATGTATGTTTTGGGGGGCAAGGAATCCAATGGTAACATTTGCCACTTGGTATTGTCAAGTATTGGCCGCCATATTCGATTTCAAAATGGCCGCCACTTGAAATCTACATTTGCTATTATCTCTGGACATAATGCAGCTATTGACTTGATTCTGGTATCTAAATGTATGTTTTTGGGGGCAAGGAATCCAATGGTAACAATTTCAACTTAATATTATCTATCACAGTCTGTTATATAATTGTATTTGGAAATTATCTAGGCAAATATTGGATTCAACACAATACTTTGAAAAGAATGATTTTATTAAAGCATGTTAAATGTGTGTAAATGTCTTAGTTCTGTAAATGTCTTAGGTATAATACTGACATGCTACATGGTCTAGTATCTGAGGCTAGGTGTATACTGACATTCTACAATGGTCTGGTATCTGAGGCTAGGTATATACCGGTACTGAAGATACGTGTACATAAACAGTGTCATGTTAACAAGTTCAGCATTGCCACAAGTACATGTATGTTGTGGGCTCATCGTCATGTGCAGTCCCCTTCACACACACAGAGGGCTGTGCACTGAAGGGCAGCCTTTTTGCACTTGCAGCGCCTCACACACCCTTTCTTGCACTTGCAAGAAACCAGCTCAATGCAGCTGTGAGCTGCCTCAGGTAGCCTGGTCCAGTAAGGTGTGTACTGTCCTTCTCCAGTCCTTGACCAACCCCAGTTGGTTGGTGGAGGGACCTCTGGTGCTGGCAGCAGCATCTGACCCCACACATGTCCACCTTGATACACTGCCCTCTTGACATGTTCCTCCAGAGCTGCCTTCGTTGGAGGGATGAGCTGCACATTGTTCTTCCTTGCGAAGAGTTTCCTCCTGGCCTTGTCAATGTCTGTGCATTTGCTGGTTCGATCATACAACAGGATCACGAACCTCTCGATGATGCGCATTGCATCGTCTGGTATGTCCGCAGCGGTGCAGAGGACAGCAGCAGCAGCGCCTCAGTGAGTTCTGGCAGTACCGTCCAGACTGCACCCAACCACTCCCTTGCAGCCAGTCCCCCAGTGTCTTCAGTGCCGCCATCTCTATGTGGAGGCCACCAAACATCACCACTATCTGGTCTTCACCATAGCTCTCTGGCCACTTCCACTGTATCTGCTTGGCCAAAGCAAACAGTGGCTGATCAAAGTTGACCACTGGTGTCTGTCCAGGATTCTGGTGTTCCACAGCAGTCTTCACGACGTCCATTGAGTGCCGGATCATGGCCACTGTGTGGGCACTCTCCAGGAAGAGTGGAAGCAGCGACGTGGGGCAGATGACTCGAGCATCTGGTGGCTGTCGGCTGGCATGAAATGCAGCCCAAGATGTGTTGTCATTGTCCACTGTACCAGTGTTGTCTTCCAGGACTCGCTTTGCATTGCCTAGCCATTGGTATTCTTCATCAGTCTGCTGTTTGAAGTCTCCTCTGGTCAATGACGCCACTCTAGCAGCTGGGACAGGCGACTTCTTGATGCTGCTAGTGACAGGGGGTACATCAGTGTAGCAGTGCGGCAAGGGGGCGACTGTCTTGGACCGTGCATCCCCAGATCCTCCAACAATGACGATGCTCCGATCCACTCCTTCACCAGTGTAAGAAGGATGTTGTATGAGGGAGATAGCGGTACCATGGAAGGAGTCCTTTGATGTTGTTGCACTGGGGTTGTGATCTATGTTGTCTACAGCGGCAGTTGTGAACACTTGGCCACGCATCTTCGGAGGGCAGACCACTCGTTCTCTGTGAAACTGTTGGCAGACACTGTTGCCTATCTGTGCTGAGAGCTGGAGCACTCTATCATAGGAGATGCTCAGGCCAAGGTGTGACAGTCTGTCGACCAATTCCTTCTTGCGTGTATGAGCATGCAGCATCATCCCTATGTATATTGGAAGTGGGGTCTCCTGTGCAACACTGTGCCTGACACTGGTGGATGATGTGGTGCCACGTGTTTGCTTGTGTTTGACGCTGTTGAACTTCAGTATCTGGGCTGTGGCAATTGCTGCAGGGTTAGTGTCTGCCATCTGTTCCTTGATGCTGGGTCCCTCTAGGATCATACTGACTAGGGCAAGCAGCAACGGTGGCACAGATTCTTCTTGACATCCTTCAGGGAATCCTGTGAACGGCTTGGCTTCTCCAAACATGTGACGGCGAACAATCTGTGCAGCATGGGCAAGATGGACTGCATCACTATCACTGTCCAGCTCGCAGGCTTTGGCAAGAGCAGCACCGAGATCTTCTTCAAATGCCATCATGATGTCTCTCCCCTTGGTGTGTGCCCGCATGTCAGGAAACTGAGCCAGCAGTCTCTGTTTCAGTCGTGTGGAGTGGACTCTCGTGTCGAGCTGGACTCCTAGCTGTTCCATTCTGGACTGATAGAGCTGGACAAGGTCAGCCAATCTGAATACTGGTGCCGTCTCCTCATCTTGTCTGGTTTCTTCAATGTAGAGGACGAGTTCAGCGAAGACAACTGCCGACATTGCTCGCTCTTGGTTTGTGTCCTGTGATCCTGTTGACTGGGCCTTTCTTGTGCGATTGTAAAGTCCTATCAAGCACCGTGGGTGATACTGGGCGTCCAACGCTATCATGTCCCCACCACTGAGACGGCCCAGCAGTTCTGTATCACCACCACCAGAATCAAGTCAATAGCTACATTAGATCCAAAGATAATGTCAAATGTAGATCGTGAAGCGGCCATGTAATGTAAAGCAGCCATTTTGAAATCCAATATGGCGGCCCATTGGTTACAATACTCAGTGCAAATTGATACCATTGGATTCCTTGCCCCCAAAACATACATTTAGACACCAGAATTCAAGTCAATAGCTGCATTAGACCCAGAGATAATCGCAAATGTAGATTCCAAGTGGTGGCCATTTTGAAATCCAATATGGCGGCCAATACTTGACAATACCAAGTGGCAATTGGTACCATTGGATTCCTTGCCCCCCAAAACATACATTTAGATACTAGAATCAAGTCAATAGCTGCATTATGTCCAGAGATAATAGCAAATGTAGATTTCAAGTGGCGGCCATTTTGAAATCCAATATGGCGGACATAAAGAGAGAATTTCAAGTGGCCCAATATCTGAAAATGTTCGCAACATATTAATGTACATTTGTGCCAAATTTGGTGCTTGTATCACAAAATGCACAACAGGTTTGCTATGCTGCCCCACTAGTAAGGACAGATGTATGTGCTATATAAATATAAAAATAAATGCATATATAAATATATATATATATATATATATATATATATATATATATATATATATTTATATATGTATGTGTGTGTGTGTGTGTGTGTGTGTGTGTGTGTGTGTGTGTGTGTGTGTGTGTGTACGTATATCCATGTGTGTAAGTCCCTGTGCACATATGTGGATGCATGTGTGTATGTTCGTATATCCATGTGTGTAGTTCCCTGTGTACGAATGTGTGCATGTGTAATTATGTACGTATATCCATGTGTGTAAGTCTCTGTGTACGTGTGTGAACGTTCATGTGCACTGACAGCCGACCACAGTCATCAACATGGACGGTGCTAGCTGAGAAGACAATGCTGTTAGAACCTGTCATGTGACGAACCTCTCTGGGGTGTGTTGCAGGGTGTGTTGCAATCGCTGGGGTGTGTTGCAGGGTGTGTTGCAATCTCTGGGGTGTGTTGCAGGGTGTGTTGCAATCTCTGGGGTGTGTCGCAGGGTGTGTTGCAATCTCTGGGGTGTGTTTGAGAGTGTGTTGCAGCCTACGGTGTGTTTTGGCGTCTTTGGGGTGTGCTGCAGGGTGTGTTGCAATGTCAGGGGTGTGTTGCAGGAGGTTACTGTCTCTGGGGTGTGTTGCAGAGTGTTGATGTCCCTGGGGCGTTGATGTCTCTGGGGTGTTTCAAGCTCTAGGGTGTATTGCAGCGTGTGTTGCTGTCTGTGGTGTGTATTGGAGAGAGAGAGAGAGAGAGAGAGAGAGAGAGAGAGAGAGAGAGAGAACTGAGTATCTATGACACAGACTTGAAGAGAACCAGAATGTTAAATTAATTGAAAGATGATACTTGCTTAATTTAGAGAGAGAGAGAGAGAGAGAGAGAGAGAGAGAGAGAGAGAGAGAGAGAGACAGACAGACAGACAGACAGACAGACAGACAGACAGACACAGACAGACTGACAGAGACAGAGACAAACAGACAGACACAGACAGACAGACAAAATAATTATTGCTTTTCTATTCCTGTCGGTGATACATAGACAAATAAAATCATTACCAGCATGCTCTTGTGTTGGGTCGTCCTTGCTAAGTAAAAAAAAAAAAAATGTGTTACGGGTATTATAGTGTGTCAATATTAACTTGGCCAAGATTTTCGGACTCTTGCTGCCCATTTCAGGTAAGTCAGTGGCAGAAGAAGACAATATTACGGCTCTGCATCCTTTCCATAGCACTTCTTCGTGACCAGCATCGTATTCTAGTTTCAGTCTCTTGTTACAACTCAGTAACGAAATATGACAAGTTGTATATACCACACTTTCCATGTCACTTCTTCATGATTAGCACCATAATTTAGTGCTATTCTCTCTCTCTCTCTCTCTCTCTCTCTCGCCAGGCGCCTTAATCCTACAAGAGGTGGCCACAAACAAAGCACCTCCATGTCACACTGTCCATCCTCATCAGGCTGCCCTCCCTCCCGACTCATATATCTCTCATTCATATACCCCTCCACCCCATCCCTCCACCTCATCCTCGATCTCCACTCTCATCCACATGCTTCTCCACCTCATCCTCGATCTCCACTCTCATCCACATGCTTTTCCACCTCATCCTTGGTCTCCATTCTCATCCACATTCCTCTACACCCTATCCCTCCACCTCATCCTTGGTCTCCCCCTCCCCCTCTCCTCCTCGAACTGTACATCCACGCATAGTACTTAAATCCAGTGTAATTTTTAAACCAGTGTGCGTTTAGTACTCTTTATTACATCTAACAGACACACGATCGAGACCTTGTGGGGGAGAGAAAATTAGTAGATTTAGGGCGTGAGTTATATCGATTTGCTAGTGCGTGCGTGTGTGTGTGTGTGTGTGTGTGAGAGAGAGAGAGAGAGAGAGAGAGAGAAGGAAGGGGAGGGGAAGAGTGAAAGAAAGATAGGTATGTATTAAGTACGTCCTTCCTTTTCTGACATATGCAGTCAATAATATGGATTGCTTTATTAATCTAACATTTATGAAACTCCTACCTATTATTTTGAGAACTGTACTGAGCCGGACATGTCACTGAGTCTCAAAGTTTATCGTTCAGCGTCTCATTATTTATCGTATTGAAGTGAATCGTTATCAGTGTCCGGAACTTGTAGGAAAAAAAATTGATGCAGTATACAGGGTGTCCCGGGAGTCAAAAACTTTGGGAAATGATAGAGGAGGGAATTCTAAGGACAAAATGTTATATGAACATGTGTCCAAATCTCAACCGTTACGGAGCTACAGTTACTGATGACCTTATGGGTGAATTATGAAGGACATTTTCGGCCATAAGATCATCAGCAATTGAAGCTCCGTAACGGTTGAGATTTGGACACATGTTCATATAACATTTTTTGCTTAGAATTCCCTCCTCTGTCATTTCTCAAAGTTTTTGACTTAACTCCCGGGACACCCTGTATACTCCTTTTACTCTAACCTGGAGTAAAATTGCCGTCTCTCCATCTTTAGTACTGAGACTTAACAAGAGATCAAAAGGAGAAATTAATGCTAGTCATGAAGAAGTGCTTTGGACAGGATGTAGAGCCGTAGTACTGTCTTTCCCTGACAATGAGCTATGCGAAACAACAAAAGGACGATTTTTGGACCAAGATAAAGTGAAAGGACTGTAGTAGGTGGAGCTGCCCGGTTATACAGACGTCCCTCAATCTCCTCCCTATCCCCCAAAAGGAGGATGGTGGACCAAGAAATAAGGGTAACTTCAGCCTGCAGTCCACCGGCTTGTTATTCATATGAGCCTGGGGTTGTTACTACTACAACAACAACAACTACTACTACTACTACTACTACTAATAATAATAATAATAATAATAATTGTTTTAAACTGCCCTGAGAAATGTAGTTAGAGGGGAGAGTGAATTACTAGATATTTTTACAGGTGTTTCATTGAGTTATTTGATATTACGGGTCTCTCTCTGTCACGAATCAATTCGCGACATTTCCTTTTTGTGAGAAGCCACGAACTATTAGTGGAAAACTCACTGTGTATCGCTCAGTTAACCGTTTCTCTCTCCATTCCGGGGTATACTTTTCAAATAATTCGTCACCGTTTTCAAAAAGTGACCGATTTAATGCACGTCACTAAGTGCGCTACTGAGCGATACAATTATTTCTTTATCGTTTGCCTCTGCTTCATTCAACCGTTAGCCACGCCTTCTTCCGGTGGCCTGTGCGTACTGCTTATGCATTATTTGAATTCAGTCTTGTGTTTGCTGTGACGGAGAAAGGGTCTGTGCTCAGAAGTGGAGAGGTCAGCTAGCACCCCAAGCTCCATTAGTACAGTTAATCCAGTCCTCCCACCTTAGTGGTGATACACAGTATTCATCGACTGGTATTTCTTTTGTGTATTTCGTAGTTTTAAGAGCTTAGTTAAGGTGTTTTTCCTAGGCGTAAGTATTTAGCTTCTGTGTGAGTGAGCGAGTGCGTCTCATTGATTTGATTTGAAATGTAATGTTAAATTTATTTTTGTAATTAATAAATTTAACAGTTCTATTTCTTGAGCTTAATGTAGAGTAAAAATCTTGTTTCATTTCTCCATAATTAAGCTTATTTTCCATACAGCTCCTAGCTTGCATAAACATTTACTATTCATAACTGGTACTTAGACCAGTCTTGTTGTATTAACTTAAAATCCGTTGTGCCAGGAGTTAATGCATCAGCAAGAACCTGATGTTATTATTATTAGTATTAGTTATTTATTGTCAGGGGTGATGTAACTTTCTCCAGAGGCTAACAGTACAGCAATTCAGCAATTGTGAGTAATTAGTCTCTGCTGAGTACTGTTGAGAAAGTTTATAAATTCTCGTTCGTAGAGAATCTTAGCAAATCAGCGTAAAGTAATCGTTGCTTGATGTAGCAAGACAATCATTGTCTCTGCTCTTCAATATTATTGAATATTATTATCAATTTAAATAATATTTAACCATTTATATCAAAATTACCGTGATAATATAAAAACCCCGTGACAATTGGCGACCTCATTCCAGGATATTAACTCCTAGCTCTAAAGCTATTCACGAGATAGTGCTCACTCATTCATATTTAGGTATTTATCATTAAAGTTTATAGGCACAAGCTTACTGGTGTTTACCCTTAATTTAGCAAGTGAATTTTGCTTTATTAATCAATAGAATACTTAACTCTAGTTTATTCTTGGTAACGCCAGACGATTTTATTCGCTCCTGGGAAGTCGCCGTACCCATTGTGTTTATTATTGAGTCTTCCCAGTCATTTACATTTTTGATTTATTCTTTGCCAGTTAACTAGATAAGACTGGTCACCACTAGCTTGTGTCTGTACTCTTTACTTTTGTTTATTAGTATTCGTCGCTAAGCAGTCAGTACTCAATTTCGGTTTGCTTAATAAATTAGCGAAATGGCTACTACTGTATTTTTACAGGAAGCCAAAGAAATGGGTCTTTCGGACCCAACCGAAATTAAAGAGTATATACTCTCACGGCATAATCAGGAGCAGCAGCGCGAGAATGATGCCCGTGAAGAGCGTAAGATTCAGCGCGAATACGAGCGAGAACAGCGCGAATACGAGCGAGAACAGCGCGAACACGAGCAGAAACAACGCGAGCTCGAGTTAGAAAAAGAGCGAGAACAGCGCGAATACGAGCGTGAACAACGCGAGCGAGAACGAGAACATGAACGTGCCGAACGTGAGGCACGAGAAAAACATGAACTTGAAATGATGAAGCTCAAGCGAGATTCCTTGGCTTCAGACACGTCTGGTGCAGTTGGTCAAAGCTCCACGAGCGTTCCCCCTGCACATGTCCTGGCGACCCCACGCATCAAGCTTCCTTCATACAAGGAAAGCGAGCGAATCGAGCCGTACATAGCTCGTTTTGAGGACATGGCAGACTTATATCAACTGGATGAGGCAGCTAAGCGGCTTCAGTTTCTTAGCCTATTTGAGGGCCCTGCCCTCGATATTCTCCACAGAATTCGTGGAGACAATCTCACATATGAGATGATGAAAGCTGCACTCATTAAGGCGTATGGTCTCACAGTAGACGACGCCAAAGTTCAGTTCATGCGAGCTCGTCTCCAAGACAAGGAGACAGCTGTTCAGTTCCTTGATCGTCTCACAGCTTACTTAAATGAGTGGATGGAGAAAGATGAAACTCCTTCCACGCGTGAGGGGATAATTGACCTTATGCTGCGTACACAGCTAGAGAGGTCGTGGCCTGCTGAGCTCATAGCACAGCTTAAGATCTGCCAGGTGAAAGATGCCAGCCAAATGGCAGAGAAGGCTGACGCATTCTTTACTGCATACGGGTATCAAGCTCGTAAGCAAAACACCTGGAGCAGAAAAGATACTGCTAAGTCTGGGAAGCCGTCTCAGACTGAATCCCAGCACCAAGGCCGTTCTCAGAATAATGGCCAAGGTCCAAAACCGCAGTGGAAGGACCAGGGGCAAAACACTCAGAAACCTGAGTGGAAGAGGTACAACAAGTACCCTAACCAGCAGCAGTATCAGCCACGCAACCGACTGTCGGGACAAACTTTTTCACCACCAGCTCAAAAGAGGCAGGAAGCGAATGCAGCCTTCATTCCTCAGCAGCAGCCTGGTGGTCACGTCCCTACCAGTGTGGGTACTTCCCCACACTTCACTAGTCCTACAGTGACAGTGAACCCCCCTCCACAGATGGCCAATGTTCCATCTTATAACTCACAAGGCACAATGTTTGCCACATCAATTCAGCAGCCTCATGAGTGGCTAGCTGCTTCCTCCACAGGCCCTCCCACAGGTGACAGTACCTTCCTTGTTCAGCCAGGGTTTGTGGGAGACATTCCTGTGAAGGTCCTGAGAGACAATGGTTCCTCAGGTTGCTCTGTTAAGCAGAGTCTAGTTCGGCCTGAGCAGTATACAGGTCGACAGATCCATGCAAGCCTTATTGATGGATCAGTGAGATTGTTCCCTGAGGCATGTATCCAGGTGGCATCTCCATTTTATACTGGTATGACACTTGCAGTTGTCATGCCAGAGCCTCTATTTGACTTGATAGTAGGCAATATTCAAGGAGCCAAGGATAGTTGCTCCGATGATGGCGCCACTCAGACTTCGGCTGCTGCGGTAACACGAGCCATGGCTGAGGCTCCAGATTGTGTCACCCCAGTGATCATTGAATCGCCGCAAGATCTGATGTGTAGTCAACTTGTTGTACAAGAACAATATTCTGACCCGACACTTGCTGCCGTGCGGAATAAACAAAAGGGTCGAGTGATTAAGTATTCACGGGGAGGTCGAGCCAAGTTCCTTCGCAAACAAGGACGGCTCTACCGTGAGTCACGAACACCCGAGGGCGAGGTTCGACTGCAGTTTGTCGTTCCCGCCAAGTACCGCCCAGCAGTGTTACAATGGGGTCATTGTCCAGCCTCAGGAGGTCACCTGGGCAAAAGGAAGACCCAGGGCTGTATCCGAGCTGACTTTTTCTGGCCAGGGATGGGACGGGACATAGATAGTTTTGTCCGTTCTTGCAGTGTGTGCCAAAGTATCACCACTAATCAGGGACATGCCCTTCCTGTGCCATTCATAACCACACCTGTAATCTCTGAGTCAGTTGAGAGACAGGGTAGTGGTGAAGTGGGTGCAGACCTGATGTCTCGCCCATTGGCCCCACAGGACACAGTATGTCCAGGGCCTGTACATGCATAATATGTACCGTAAGTTAAGGGGGAAGTTGAGAGGCGACTTGAGGCTATGGAAGACCCAAGTTTGCACAAGGATTCTCAGCTTCCCAATACTAATATAGTATTGTAGGTTAAGGGGGAAGTTCGAGAGAGAACTCCGCAGAGGCGACTTGAGGCTATGGAAGACCCAAGTTTGCACAAGGATTCTCAGCTTCCCAATACTAATATAAGTATTGTAGGTTAAGGGGGAAGTTCGAGAGAGAACTCCGCAGAGGCGACTTGAGGCTATGGAAGACCCAAGTTTGCACGAGGATTCTCAGCTTTCCGGTACTAATATAAATATTGTAGGTTAAGGGGGAAGTGAGAACTCCGCAGAGGCGACTTGAGGCTATGGAAGACCCAAGTTTGCACAAGGATTCTCAGCTTTCCGGTACTAATATAAGTATTGTATTGTAGGTTAAGGGGGAGAGAACTCCGCAGAGGCGACTTGAGGCTATGGAAGACCCAAGTTTGCACGAGGATTCTTAGCTTTCCGGTACTAATATAAGTATTGTAGGTTAAGGGGGAAGTGAGAACTCCGCAGAGGCGACTTGAGGCTATGGAAGACCCAAGTTTGCACAAGGATTCTCAGCTTTTCGGTACTAATATAAGTATTGTATTGTAGGTTAAGGGGGAAGTTCGAGAGAGAACTCCGCAGAGGCGACTTGAGGCTATGGAAGACCCAAGTTTGCACAAGGATTCTCAGCTCCCCGATATTAATATAAGAACTGTAGGTTAAGGCACAGGTTGAGGACCCGTGTGCAGTTTGAGGCTATGGAAGACCCAAGTTTGCACAGGGATTCTCGACTTGCCAACCATAATCGTGTGCTATAATTAATGGCGACCTCGAATGTACGAAGCTTGGCTGTCACTCGAATTTTTCAGCCAGAGCGTACTTTTCGTAGCATGTACTGATTGCTAGGCAGAGAGAGTAATTGTAACTTAATAAGAATTTTGTCTCATTGACACTTTTGATGCTCCACCTTAATTGGTTTTGCAGGTTCAGCAATGGGTGTAGCAGTTTTGCTGTGCGGGCCAGCTGATCGTCTGCCGCACGCTGCCGCCTCTTCTCTTCTGCCTTCGTCGTCGCCATATTATTTACTGTGTCATTTTACACGTAGGTACAGTTACACTACAACTGTCACACCTACACCGTGTATTACATACACCACGCTACACAACAATTAGTTGTCAGTGTAAATGTAGCGAATTTTCGCTCAGTTTGACCTGAGTACAGGATTTTCACCGTCGTCACGGAGTTTTTCCCTCAAGCTTGCTTCTATTAACGTAAATACGAGGTTTTTTCGCTCACTGACGACTGCGACTTTCTCCTGTAGCAGGATAGCACACACACCACAGTGTGAATCTTGTGTGACTGAGTTAGGATTTATATGTATGTATATTGAAATCTTTCTTCTGAAGGAAGAAAGATTTAATTTTCATGGGGCGTAATGTCACGAATCAATTCGCGACATTTCCTTTTTGTGAGAAGCCACGAACTATTAGTGGAAAACTCACTGTGTATCGCTCAGTTAACCGTTTCTCTCTCCATTCCGGGGTATACTTTTCAAATAATTCGTCACCGTTTTCAAAAAGTGACCGATTTAATGCACGTCACTAAGTGCGCTACTGAGCGATACAATTATTTCTTTATCGTTTGCCTCTGCTTCATTCAACCGTTAGCCACGCCTTCTTCCGGTGGCCTGTGCGTACTGCTTATGCATTATTTGAATTCAGTCTTGTGTTTGCTGTGACGGAGAAAGGGTCTGTGCTCAGAAGTGGAGAGGTCAGCTAGCACCCCAAGCTCCATTAGTACAGTTAATCCAGTCCTCCCACCTTAGTGGTGATACACAGTATTCATCGACTGGTATTTCTTTTGTGTATTTCGTAGTTTTAAGAGCTTAGTTAAGGTGTTTTTCCTAGGCGTAAGTATTTAGCTTCTGTGTGAGTGAGCGAGTGCGTCTCATTGATTTGATTTGAAATGTAATGTTAAATTTATTTTTGTAATTAATAAATTTAACAGTTCTATTTCTTGAGCTTAATGTAGAGTAAAAATCTTGTTTCATTTCTCCATAATTAAGCTTATTTTCCATACAGCTCCTAGCTTGCATAAACATTTACTATTCATAACTGGTACTTAGACCAGTCTTGTTGTATTAACTTAAAATCCGTTGTGCCAGGAGTTAATGCATCAGCAAGAACCTGATGTTATTATTATTAGTATTAGTTATTTATTGTCAGGGGTGATGTAACTTTCTCCAGAGGCTAACAGTACAGCAATTCAGCAATTGTGAGTAATTAGTCTCTGCTGAGTACTGTTGAGAAAGTTTATAAATTCTCGTTCGTAGAGAATCTTAGCAAATCAGCGTAAAGTAATCGTTGCTTGATGTAGCAAGACAATCATTGTCTCTGCTCTTCAATATTATTGAATATTATTATCAATTTAAATAATATTTAACCATTTATATCAAAATTACCGTGATAATATAAAAACCCCGTGACACTCTCTCTTTCTCTCTCTCTCTCTCTCTCTCTCTGGTGTGTGTGTGTGTGTGTGTGTGTGTGTGTGTGTGTCATTAATATTTCTTACTCTTTATTACCCCCGATTTTTTTATTTTACTAAACCCCCATTTGCATATAAATAAAAGTCTATATCTTGCTTTTGAACTTGAGATAATATTTATAAGAGCAAAAATGTCTCTCTTGGAGGAAGTTGGATCTGAATATTAAAAAGGCTAATATTCTTGTAGTAGTAGTAGTATTAGTAGTAGTAGTAGCAGTAGTAGTTGTGGTGGTGGCAGTAGTTGTAGTAGTATCGGACTGAAAGGATTTGAGTCCATATCTAAACATCTTTTCAATTCATCCCTTCAGTAATTTCCTCTCCTATCGCTCTCTCTCACTGTCTCTTCTATCTTCCACTCTCCCTTTCCTCTTCTGCTCTTCCTCCTCTCTTCCCTTTTCCTTCCTCTCTTCCTCCTCTCTCCCCTTGTCCTTCCTCTCTTCCTTCTCTCTCTCTCTCTTGTTCCCTCTTCCGGTTCACCTGCATTCTCTACGTCTTAGACTTTCCTTTCTCCCTTCTCGCTTCCTCTCTCCATTATATATTTTTCCTTCCTCTTCTTCTCTTCCTTCTTCTTCCTCTCTTCCTTCCCGTTCCTCTCTTCCTTTCTCTTCCTCTCTTCCTTCTTCCTCTCTTCCTTCCTCTTCCTCTCCCCCTTCCCTCTCCTCTCTCCCTTCCCTTTCCTCTCGTCATTCCCCTTTCCTTCTTCCTTCCTCTCTTTACTTTACTTGTTTCTCTTTTCATTCTGTTCTCTCCTTTTCCCTACTCTCTCTCTCTCTCTCTCTCTCTCTCTCTCTCTCTCTCTCTCTCAGTCAGCGTTATCAGTGTCTGTCCTGCATTATTTATTCATCTCCTACGCTCACTGCCACACCCACACCCACACCAGCAGACTGAGCTGTACCCAAAACACAAAAAGATACTGCCAGGTTAGTTACTGGTGGAGTTTCTCTCTCTCTCTCTCTCTCTCTCTCTCTCTCTCTCTCTCTCTCTTTTACCTGCCATTCCATTTAGCTTTCAAGGTTCCTTTGATCTCTTTCCCACTCTCACTCCCTCTCCCTCTTCTGTCTTACTAGTTTTTACTCTCTCTCTCTCTCTCTCTCTCTCTCTCTCATCCTCTTAGGATCTTCTTTTCCAAAATCCATTATTTCTCTTCTTCCTTTACTTCTCCTTCCCTCCTCCTTCCTCCTTCTCTCTCTACCTCCTCCTTTTCCTCCCGCTCTTCCCTCCCTTCTTCCTTCTCATGTTCCTTCCCCCTCCTCCTCTCCAGAGTCTCTCAGTATTTTCCTCCATCCAATCTCATTTTTCCTATTTCTTTCTTCCCCCCCCCTCATACTTCGTCCTTCCTACCTTCTCTCTCTACGTCCTTTCCTCCTTCCCACCTTCCCTCCCTCCCTCCTTCCCATCTTCCCTCCCTCCTTCCTTCCTACCTTCCATCCTTCCTACCTTCCCTCCTTCCTTCCTACCTCACCTCTTTCTCTCTCTTGCCTCCTTCCTTCCCTCTTTACCTCCCTCCCTCCTTCCTTCCCTCTTTCCCTCCCTCCCTCCTTCCTACCTTCCCTCCATCCTACCTCACCTATTTCTGTCTCTTCCCTCCCTTCTTCCCTCTCTCTCTCCTTCCCTCCATCCTACTTTCCTTCCTTCCTACCTCACCTCTTTCTCTCTGTTCCTTCCGTCCTTTCGTCTTTTCTACATCACCTCTTTCTCTTCTTTCCCTCCGTCCATCTTTCCTATCTCACCTCTTTCTCTCTGTTCCCTCCCTCCTTCCCTCCTTCCATCCTACCCCACCTCTTTCTATTCCCTACCTCCTTCCTTCCTACCTCACCTCTTTCTCTCTCTTCCCTCTCTCCTTCCCTCCCTTCCTCCATCCTACCTTCCCTTCCTCCCATCCTACCTCACCCTCTTCACTCCATCTCCCCTTTCATCTTACTTTCCTTCCTTCCCTCCCGTTCTTCCTTTGTTCCTCCTTCCCTTCCGTTCTTCCTTCTTTCCTCCTTCCTTCCCGTCCTTCCTCCAACACTTCTTCCCTCCCTTCATTTTTCAATCCCTCCCTCTTGTTCGTCCCTCTTTCTCTCCTTCTCTCCCTCTCTCCCTAATCCCTCCCTTCCTTCTCCCTCTTCCTTCTTCCTCTCTCTCTCTCTCTCTCTCTCTCTCTCGGAAAGGACAAAAATGTCATCCTTTGTTCGGCCTTCCGTAAGCTCATTTCCTTCTCCTTCGTTGCTCACAATTCTCTCTTCAGGAAAAGGAGAGAGAGAGAGAGAGAGAGAGAGAGAGAGAGAGAGAGAGAGAAGACTGACATCAAGCCATCTTCAACACAGGAAATGATGAGAGACTGACAGACAGACAGTGAAGACTGACATCAAGCTATCTTCAAAACAGGAAATGATAGAAAGAGAGGGGGTGGGTGGGTGGGTTGCTCTCTCTTTCTCTCTCTCTCATTAACCCCTTCAGTCCCACTAAGCCCCCCTAAGCCAAATATCACTATCTGACGGAACTGGACAAAAATGATATACATTCACCATCACAAGGATATTGGGTTAATTAATGAAGCGGAAAATCTTTAATTATCTTTAATTATTACCTCCGCTCCGATGGTGAGGGAGGCATGCTTTCAATCTTGTCGGTCTGTCTGGCTGGCTGTCTTTTTGTTTGCATTTCCCTGTCTGTCTTTGTAGTAGGATGTACCTGTCGCTCTATTTCTCTCTGTCTACCATTATCCATCTCTCTGTCTACCATTATCCATCTCACTGTCTCTGTCTACCTCCCTGTCGATGTGTCTGTCTATGTATCTATCTACCTTTCTATCAATCTATCTGTCTATCTGTCTATATACCTCTCTATCGATCTGTCTCTGTCTCTAATTATCTGACTGTCTTTCTCTGTGTGTGTAAACCTGTCTTTCTGTCTGTTTTTCGCTATTTGTCTTTATTTCTGTCTAACCTTCTGTCTCCCAGCACTTCCATTTTCAACGCTGTCAGTCTGTCTGTCGTTGTCTCTGTCTGTCTGTCTATCTGTCTGTCTGTCCATCTGTCTATCTGTCTGTCTGTCTGTCTCTGCCTGTCTGTCTGTCTGTGTCTGTGTTACTATTGTTTTCAGTCCAAATTGTCTTTCTCCTTGTATGCCTCCCACACTATCAAACTTGTCTGCGTGTCTGTCTGTCTATCTGTTTGTCTTTCTGTCTAGCTATTTGTTTGCCTGTTTGTCTGTCTGGCTAAATGTCTGTTTGTCTATCTGTCTGTCGAGCTGTCTGTATCTGCTCCTGTTCCTCGTATTTTTCTTCTCTGTCTGTCTGTCTCGCTATTTGTTTGTCTATCTGTCTGTCTGTCTGTCTATCTTTCTCTCTCTCTCTCTGTGTATCTGTCTGTCTATCTATCTGTCTGTCTGTTTTTGTTTTTCTTTACTGTCATCAAGAACGATTTATCATGGTTGGCGAGATTTTCCTGTTTTCTGAGCAACATAATCTCAGAGTTATGATAAATTTGTTTTGATGATGATGATGATGATGAAGAGGAGGAAGAGGAGGAGAATTTGGAGAAGGAGAAGGAAGCGAAGAAGGAGGAGGAGGAGAAGAAGAAGAAGAAAAAGAAGAAGTAACAGGAGAAGGAGCAGCAGCAGCAGCAGTGAAGTGTTATTATTATTATTATTATTATTATTATTATAATAATTATTATTATTATTACCACTACTACTACTACTACTATTACCACCACCACCACCACCACTGCTACAGTGCTACTGCTGCTACTACTACTACCACTACTATTACTACTACTACTGCTTCTACTACTGCTACTACTACAACTACTACTACTACTACTACTACTACCATTACTATTACTACTACTACTGCTTCTACTACTACTACTACTACTACTACTATTACTACTACTACAACAGGGGACAATTCTTAAGATAAACAGAATCGCCTTGAAGTAGCTAATTAAGGTTGATGTCACTGTTTTGAACCCAAAGAACAACCCCTGTATTTTTCACTCCCTCACCTGAGAGAGAGAGAGAGAGAGAGAGAGAGGGAGAGAGAGAGAGAGAGAAAACTACCTGCTTAAAATGACAGCTTCCTAATTTTTTTTTTTTTTTTTTTTTCTGTCGGTATAATTTCTGATTCATTTTTCCTGATCTCACAAGAGTATGGTCTAATTTTCACCATATTACTAAAATTACAAATCATGAAAATTTGAAAAAAAAAAAAAAATCATTCTGCCCCTAAATAGAAAAACAAAACCCTCCCCAGCCGACCCTTTGCTTCTTCTTGGCCATATAATTATCACCCGAAATTTTTGTCTTAACTTAACCTTCTCGTTTCTCTGACGCCCCAAACGTCCTTCCTCAACCCCCCCCCCCCAACCTTATTGTCAGTGAGGCAAGGGTCTGACACCATTCCTGAAAAAAAAATAGAGCAAGGAAAAAAAAAGATTTTTTTTTTTTTTTGGCTACATATCTTGCAGAATTATAGTTTTTAAGCCATGGGTCAAGACTCAGTTTGTATCATAATATTAAAAAAAAGCTAAAGGAAGCTCCCCAACACCTCTTTCTGAGAGATTTATTTATCTACGTATTAAAAACTCGACCTTCTCTCCATAAAGTCTATTTAACTTTTAGACTATAAAAAAAAAAAAAAATCATGATTCTGTATGGCAAAATAACACGTTAACTGAAAGACAAGGATGAAATGCAGACCATACAAAAAGGCAATTATTGATTACGTGCCATTAAAAAGTAGATAAAAAGTACTCTCACGGGAGAAGAAAAAATATAATGATCCGATTTCTGTATGTTTGTTTGTTTTTTATGGTAACAACAACAATGGTGAAACGAAGAGCAAATATTGTTAGAGCAAGGTACCGTTAAAATGTTCTAACTTGAAGAATAAAACAGTTTCCATTCCAATCAGGCCATCGGTTCCCGAGTTATGACTCATATATGGCCTTTTGCTTCCAATTTAGTATATGCTTATAGTGGAGGGGATGGATTCGTCCTTGGTCCATCACTGAAATTACTAACATGACAGAAGAGAGAAGAGTGACGTGTTTGTTGTATTATCACTCTCTCGCCTCTCCTTCCCCTCTCATTATAGCCTACTCCTAAAATTGTATACTATAAGGCTACAGTATAATTTTGTATAATACCAAACACTACTATCCCCCCCCCCTCTCTCTCTCTCTCTCTCTCTCTCTCTCTCTTCGTATCTCTAAACTTCGTAACCTGGGAGGGACCTTCAGCGTCTCAGGAAAAAAAAAGAAAAAAAAAAGAGTATTATACAGAAGACAGAATTGTGAGAGAGATATGGCCAAAAACAATCACGAAGAAGTGCTTTCTTTAGGGGGTAGGGGAGTGAGAAGCGGTCCGAATTTCTTCTGGGAGAATTTTTTTTGGCTTTGTTCGTAAGCCTTCTATTTATTCAACTTTTTTTATCTCTTCAATTTCAGATTTTGTTCAGCTAAGTAGGAACTAGGGTTTGTTAATGAGGAGGGATTTTCATGAGAGAGAGAGAGAGAGAGAGAGAGAGAGAGAGAGAGAGAGAGAGGTCACCTTACTGAAAATATTACTGAAATTCGATCTACACACACTTTCAAAGGAAATAATTTAAGCACAAAATATAAATATATATATATATATATATATATATATATATATATATATATAAATAGGTCCATTTTCTTTTTTTTTTCGTTTTTAATAATCCTGACTCTCCATTTTCTTTATTACAGACATAATTGTAAAGATTCTGGTAATGGAGCAATAAGGAATGCATTGTTAATAGAGCTCTGTTATTAACTGAGTTTTTAATTAACGCACCTTCTCCTTTATTACAGGTGAGTGAGGCAAGATTCTGAGCCATTTCACCACAGTGACCTTGAAAGAAAATGGGGTGAGGTAAGACAACGATTAAACTTCTTCAGTCCGATAACGTCTGTCTATCTATTTATCTGTCTATCTATCTACTTATAGCCAGACACCATACAGTAATCCTGTAAGGGGTGGCCATTTGTCTTTGAGTGAGTTGTTTTACGGGGAAGGGCACTAACCTTCCACCAACCCACTTGTTGGCACGTAGGGAACACGTATGGGTTCGTTATATGGTTTCCACCCAGCGTTGTATATGGTTTCCTGGCTTACAGGATTTTGTCACTGAATGTAAAGCCACTTCAAAAGGAAAGAGAGTAATAAAAAGCGACAGGAAACATGGGAGAAATAGGAAGAGAAAAGGGCAGACACATAAAAAGAATGATAAAGGTGAAGGAAGAAGTAGGTAGCGCTACATCATGTGAGTGGATGATTGTGAGAAATAGGAAGAGAGAAGGGCTGGGACAGAAAAATGAATGATAAAGGTGAAGGAAGAATTAGGCAGCTCAACATCAAGTGAGTGGATGATGATTGCCACCACCTACCACGTGCCTTACAATTTATTCTTGATTCTGCCAGACTATTTTGCGTGTGTGTGTGTGTGATTTTTTTTTTAGTGGCTATGTCCACACCCCCAGGTTCCAAATCCCTCCAAAGCAGAATAAAATAGTCTGTAATTAGCATGATTGTAATGAAAAAATGAGTCGTCTGATGGAAGGATTTAAGGTCTTTATTTTGTTGTTTTGTTTTTTACCAAGATTAAACTAAAAAATAAGTCGCCTGATTGAAAAGGTTAAGGTCTTTTTTTTTTTTTTACCAAGACACACACACAGCAGTCAAAGGTTTAAAACAAACTATATATATTTTTAACATTTTTTTTTGTAACCCATGATAAGAGTGTACCTTGTTTCTCTCTCTCTCTCTCTCTCTCTCTCTCTCTCTCTCTCTCTCTCAGGTACAGCTCCGTTCAGAAGTTCGTACTACACCCAAAGTGGAAGGCACAAGCCTCGGTCAGCTCTTTCTGGACGACATGTTAATACCCCGAACCGCTCGCCACCACAGACAGAGCAGCAAATACCGGAACAGTTTCAGTCACACGACGAATGCGAAAATTGAGATGAAACGGATATTAATACAGATATTGGCAAGTATTATTACATAATAATGAAGGAAATACGTGGACATTATGCGGTTGTGATGAAAATATGTATACAAGTAATAAGTTACAATACACAAATACAGGGAAATGAAGAAGTCTGATATGAATCAATAAGTGGTTTGTGAGCTGACTATTCTCCCAATGAAACACACACACACACACACACACACACACACACACACACAAACTCACACACAAACACACACACAAACACACATACACGCACAAACAAATACACACACACAAACACACGCACACATAAACACACACACACAAACACACACACACACACACACACAAACACACAACACAAACTCATAAGAACAACAACAATAACAACAACAGCCACCACCACCACAGTCTCCGTCACTTGCCACCGACAACAACCACCCACCACCATCAACGCCGTCGCCGCCACCGCCCATCACCACCGCCGCCACCCACCAACACCCACAATCCACCATCACCGCCGCCGCCGCGACCACCGTCCACCACCACCGACGCATTAACAAATCGCATAATTGTGCAGGAAAAGACATTGCAATAGTTTACTTCATCCGCCCTGTTTGTATGGGAAGGCCAAGGAACACATTATATTTATTACGTGTGAGTAATTTTGCAGCCGTGGCTCAGTGGGTTAGAGCGCTCCGCTCTGACCGAAGGGTCGGAGGATCGAATCCACCCAAGGGTCATTGGTAGACATCAGGAAGGGCATCCGGTCATAAAATGGACGCTCTAGTTCAGAAGTCCTCTACCCAGGGGCAACGCATTAGCCCTTCGGGGATACCTGGTGTAAAACCAAATTATATATATATATATATATATATATATATATATATATATATATATATATATATTATCTTGCATATAATAGGAGGTGGATAATATACAAGCATAATTATACGGAAGTTTTCAGACAAAAAATAGACAATTTTATTTTTTTTTTATTTTATAGTCAACAATATATGTATATATATATATATATATATATATATATATATATATATATATATATATATATATATATATACACACACACGAGTATAATCTGTATTATATCTATATCTATCTATATTATTTCTATATCTGTCTCTATACCATATCTAATTATCTATATCATATCTATATCTACATCTTTATTATATCTATCTATCTAACTATCTATAATATATGTCTACTGTAACTATTATATCTAGCTATTGTGTCTATTACATCTATCTATCTCTATCTATCTATCAACAATATCTATCTATCTATCTATCTATCTATCTATATAATATACATACATATCCTTAATATAATGATAACTGTTGCCTAACTTTTCACATCAATATCGGGTCCAGCCCACCTCTTTCTCAATCACTGCTTGCAACCTATCAGGCATGGAGCTTACAAGGCCACGGATGAAGTCGTGTTTGCGCCGGCAAAGTTCCTGCTGGGCGTTTACGTGGTTGAGATCATTTCTTGTCCTCTCGTCTCCTGGCTGCCAGGAATTATTCATGTCAGCCCAAACATGTTTGTTACATTTAGATTGGCTTTGGCGGGCCAGTCTGAGAGATGACGTATGTCTTGTCTCTGAAACCACTGCCGTACTACACGTGCGGTGTGGATGGGGCACCGGTCATACATGGAAATTACAGGTCCATCTTGGAACGGGAAACCCTTTGCACGTAAAGATGGCAGGGAACGTTCCTTCAGGATATGGACACACTGGTCAGCAGTAAAACTCCCCTCGATGCTGAACATGTCACCGAGGCCATGTAGAGTCAGGTATCCCCAGATGTTACAGGTAACGTGACCCGTTCGTGCCTCCTCACAAATGTCGACCCTCTTGCATCTGCATGCGAAATATATATATATATATATATATATATATATATATATATATATATATATATATATATATATATATATATATATATATATATATATATATATTTTGTATTGTTGCGCCATTAGACGGAATACTAGTTGATGACATGCCCCCCTAACCTTATATTATTTAGAACTGATCACAGTATTTCTCGGCACTAATGTCTTTATACAAAGAAAATAGAGGCAAAGAGTAGAAGGAATCATGTCTTTTTCCAGGATAATATGAACAGAATAAGACCAAAACAAGGGATCCTGATTATTTTAGATGCCTGGTCATATTGCCTTTAAAAGACTGGAAATCAAGGACGGAGGGGTATGCAGACTGCGGAAGACAGCTTCATTATTGACCTATTCCATAGGTGAAAGTCTGAATATCGGTTAATTATTGTAACAGCGACGTGAACAGAAAACAGATGACTGCAACGAAGACGAAGCCTTGGGGGGGGGGGGAATAACAGTACTGAATTTTATCAGTAATAAAAATGGTAATATCATATACCTGGTGTTGTTTCTTCTCCAGCAGTGAACCCTACCATGCGAGGTGGAGGAGAAACACTTCTCATCCATGAAGATGACTCGCCACCAAAAGTCTAGATTCTTCTGAAAGTAGCATTGAGCAAAGGCTAACCTCCCCTCTCTGTGTTGTTGTATCAGGCTTTCCATCATTGCTGGAATTCTATAGTGTATACCAGCGTCATGAAGCCTTTGCCTGACAGTCAGCGCGGACACATCTCACTGAAGACTGTCCCTTATGGCCACCGCGATCGTAAGAGGTGTTGCCCCTGCTGCTGCGACAATAGCAGCATCTCCAGCCTGGGTGGTTCTTCGAGGGGCTCCCGTCCTTTCTAACATGAAAGTATTCGCTATTAGTAAATATGGCACTAATAAAAATCAACGCCGAAAGTCTAGTTTGGGAAAACATTACGAGTATGTATACTTGTGCTGAAAAATATTGTATGATATGAAAATATTGTTACAAGGGCAACAGTTGTACTAAACAAACTGCTGCCTATAAAGATAGTGGCGTAGCGAGACTAAATGCAGCTCAAGGCCGGATATTCTAGTTTCACCCTATCACTGCACGGGACAGCCCTGCAGAGGTGATTGCTTGACGGTGGTCAAGGCTCTGCGCTGGCCAGACAGACCAGGGTTACACAACAACAACAACAACAGCTACATCAAGAGATGGGAATTGAAGTCTCGTTCTTAGAATGACTACAACTGATTTGTATGTGACCATCATAAATCAAAACCCTGTCAGCTCCATCCAAAGAAACGTAAACACAAATATCCATTTCATTGAGATGCCTGGACGCACAGCGTTCGAAATAATGTGGCACTATGCATTGGAAAAAAACATCCTAAGACATTTCAACAATTAACTAGTCATATACAAGAAAGGCAGATTACTAGTTAACAGATACATCACAGAGCGGGTGAAAGGATGGGGCAAGGCTAGTGCCTCGTTTCAGTCGTAATGAGGGAGAGAAACAAGCAGAGAATTCAGAGGAACAGTGGTGTGTGTGTGTGTGTGTGTGTGTGTGTGTGTGTGTGTGTGTGTGTGTGTTTAAACAAAGGTACCACATATTACATTTCTGGCTCTATTTTCCTACACGTTTCATTCACTCTCTAATCACAACAGGTCATTATCGAGTCACAGCAGAGATCAAAGGTCACGGGCTGGTCTGGATAGGTCACTTCCACTCGCCACAGGTCATCGGTCTCCAGCTGGGCCTTAAACTGGGGACAACAAGCGAGATACCATGACTTGAGGCTTGGAATGTGAATTGGCTTATTGTCCATTGTGGAACAAAAAAGTCGATTATACTTTATTTCTTCGTCTTAATGTCATTTGTTTTTGCGACTTCATATACACCTGGAAAGACTCATATTTTTTTCATCTACCTGCTCCTCGTCCCTACTCAAGAATCTCCCTACCCTCCTCTCCCTCCTTCCAACTTCATCGTCTAACCTGTCTTCCCTTCCCTGGACTCCTTCCTTTTTCCTTCCTTCACCTGTTCTGTTTCATTACTTCCATTGCTGTCCTCTATTTTTTCTCACTCTCTCAACAGCTCTCTCTCTCTCTCTCTCTCTCTCTCTCTCAAATTCACTCCAATTATCTCTCCACTTTCCTACTTGCCTCATCATCTTCACGACCACCGCCTGTTTTCTCTCTCTCTCTCTCTCTCTCTCTCTCTCTCTCACACACACACACACACACACACACCTAATGTATGGATTTTTAATAAGTATTAAATTTTTTTTTTTTTTGTCTTACAGATATCCCTTCCTTTTTCACTCACTGTTTTATTTTTCATTTTAATAAAGCTAATGAATGTACAGCTTTATTGAAATCTGAGAACATCTACACTCATTTCACCTTATCTTGACTCAGATTTTCATTCTTTGGCAGCCTATACAGAGAAGCTCAATGGCAGAATAGGACAATGCTAGAGCTCTACATTCAGCACTTCTTCATGACTAGTATAATTTTCTAGGGTTAATCGATTGCTAAAGCACACACTGAATGCGAGGAGAGGTCAATTTTAGGCCAAGTTAGAGTGAAAGGGGTATAGAATTGACGTTATAAAGGTTGCGTCTTACAAAACATATAGCTAAGGTTAATTAAGACGTCTCGAGATATGTTTAATAAAAACGTACCTGAACTGAGGCGTTACGTCTTTCAACCATGGAATGCTATCATTTTTATTTTCTCTTTATTTAATTCGTTTCTACTTTCGTCTGTTCATCTGTAAAATAATTAAATAAATAAATCACCAAAGAAAATGAGATGGGAAGCTAAGTTATTTGGAAGTGGGTTAACTAATATATTTGCTACTTCCGTCTACCTTTACCTGACAAACACCTGTGGGTAGCCTAGTGCTAATTAACGTAGAGTAAAATTGTCTGTTACGTAGAAGAGGAAGAAGAAAATGAAGAGTGGAAAAGGAGATGGAAGAGGAAGAGGAAATCAGGAGAAAGAAGATGACACCAAGAGCAAGAGGAGGAGAAGAAGGGTGAAGAGGGAGCAAAGGAGGAGGAGGAGGAGGAGGAGGAAGAAGAGGAAATAAGAAGAAAAAGGAGATGGAACAGGAAGAAGAGTAAATCACGGGAAGGAAGAAGACACCAAGAGGAAGAGGAGGGGGAGAGGGGGGAGAGGGAGCAATGGAGAGATGGAGGAGGAGGAGAAGGAAGAAAATGAAGAGTGAAAAGCGAGATGGAAAAGGAAGAAGAAATCATGAGAAGGAAGATGACACCGAGAGGAAGAGGAGGGGGAGAGGGAGGGAGAGGCAGCAGTGGAGAGATGGAAGAGGAGGAGGAAAGGTGGAGGAAAGCGGAGGAAAGATCTCTCCTGTCAACATTCAAGGCGGGACGGAAGAAAGGAGCCTAGAAAGGGTGAAAAGGTGCCGGCTAATGAAGGAGTCAGGCTGGAGGGAGAGAAGGAGGGAAGAAGGAGAGGGAGAGAAGGAGGGAAGAAGGAGAGGGAGAGAAGAGAAAGAGGGAGAGAAGAGAAAGAGGGAGGGTGGAGGAAGGAGGGAAAAAGAGGAGAAAGAGAGAGGGAACTGAAAAGAGAGGAGAGGTGGAAAAATAAAAAGGAAGAAAAGAGAAGGAAGGAAAGGTATGACAGGTAAAAATGTACACCTCCGGACAGAAATTCGTGATACAGGGTAAGCTGCCACTAGAGGTTAGGTTAATCACACACGTCTATCCACCCTAACTCCCCCTCCTTACCCCCACCAACTCTGATTTGTCTGTCGGATGGATCGGAGATATGAAGCTTCGCTCAATTTCACGTCTTGCCGCATGTAATGTTACTTTCATTTGTCTTACTATTAGGTGTATTATCAAGTGCATAGATCCATCTTCAGTTCCATGAAAAATGATTATATCGAAAGTTTAACAGATTTCAATACAATGACCTTAATGTATAGAGTCTTGTGTCCAAATAGTTATCCAACGTGTTCTAAGCGATAGACTAAAATCCAAGTAACAGTTAAATGTTATATGGCCAGATAAGTCCCTCTCTTGCCTTGTCATGTGGACAGCCACATATACACTCACCTACTTATCCAACTACCCACTCAATCCATCCAACACAACCCACCGACCTCACCCCTGCCACCCACCCAGCCCATCGATCCCTGCTATCCACCCTGCTAACCCACGATTGCCACACACGATGTTCACCCAACAGTGCCACTCAACTCATTTACTCATTCACTTCTCCACCCTGAACCCATCCAACCACCCTACCCAACCACCCACTTACATCATCCCGACCGCGCAATCGTCTCAGCCACCCTGGCGACCAACGGTGCCCACTTACCCTGGCGACTCACTTTGCCCACACATCCCGACAACCTATCTTGGCCACCGACCCCCTACCACCCACCCTCACCACTCACAAATTCCACCCACCCTGGTCACCCAACAATGCCATCCATCTCATCCATCCACACAACTGTCCCACCTCTCCCTGAACACTCCAAACTCACCTCACCCTACCCATCCACTCTTCCTGTCCACCCACTCCTCCTACCGACCGACTTGCCCATCCACCCTTCTTACCCAACCCCATTCACTCCGCCACCCCATTCACCCATTTGAATCAGACTTATCCATCAAACTCATCCAAACCTAATGTCACGGGGTTTTTCTAGAGTATGCAATATTATAGAATAATATTCAATAATACTTGAGAACAGGGACAAAGAATTGACTTTTGAAAATCAAGCAATGATTACTTTATGCCGGCTTACTTCGCCGATTCTCTAAGGACGAGAATTTATAAACTTTCTCAACAGTACACAGCAGACTGATTACTCACACGTGCTGTTTATTAGTACTAGCCTCTGGAGAAAGTGACTCCACCCCTGACAATCAATATCTAATGTTATTAATGATAAACAGGTTCTTGCTGGTGCATTAACTCCTTGTTGCACAACGGAATTAAGTTAATAAAAAGGACTGGCCTAAGTACCAGTTATGAATAATGCAAAGCGTTTATGCAAACTAGGAGCTATAAGTGAAATAAGCTTAATGTGGAGAAATAAAACACGAGTTTACATTACATTAAGCTCAAGAAAAAGAACTGTTAATTTACTGATTACAATGAGTTAAATTTACATTACATGTTTCAAAATGAATTCAAAATAAGGAGAACACACTCACTCGCTCACTCAAAAACTAAACTCTTAAGCCTAGGAAAAACGAAAGAAAAATACTGGTCAGAAAAGGGGCTAGGCGGGATGAACTGGGTGTCGTTGCTGAGGAAGGACGCTGCCACACAAGCTGAACCTCTACGCCGGATCACACTGAGTGGAGACTTCAGGAACCCGCTGAAGAACGACCTGGTCTCACGGCGCTTCAATCCTAACTAAATTCAAATTGTGAGAGAGAGGCAAGTGTTGGGCCGCACTTGCTAACGGCTAGAAGTGAGCGAAACACGCCCATAACAAATCACTCAACGGAAGCGCTAATGTCGCGCACAAGGACGATCACTTATGAAACAGTGAAAAATGCTCTGAAAACACTTCCGATCGGGTGAATACGTGGCGGTTGACTGAGTGATACATACTGGGATTCCACTGGAATTCCCGGTTTCCCACCAAAGTTCAATGTCCCGAGTTTATTTAGATACAAAATCGCGCCAACTCGTGACACCTAACTTACCGACCCCTCCCCGACCACCCACACATCCAGCCACCTACCCACCCAGCCCACCAAACGCATCCACTCACTAACCCAATTACCCCTAGAAGCCACCCAAAACCACGCTACACATCACACCCAACAACTGTACCCCCTCCCTTCTCCACCATTACCACTGTCCACCCACCCTGGCGATGCACCGAACTACCACATCCACCAACTCAACCTCATCAATTCCACCCAGCCAACCAACTGACACACACACACACACACACACACACACACACACACACACACACACACACACACACACACACACACACATACAGACAGACAGACAGACAGACAGAGAAAGAGAGAGAAACAAAACATTCATAAAGACAGAGAGAGAGAGAGAGAGAGAGAGAGAGAGAGAGAGAGAGACTGACACAGTAAGGGCTGGCCCACACGTGTGCTCCAGCAAGTGTTGGCAACATGTAAGCAACACAGTAACGAACACGCTGCAAATATGTTGGGAACAGCAGCGTCCAGATCATGTTGGCAACATCATGATGAAGTCTCAACTGGCTGGTATGGATACACTTATCCCATCACCACTCCTGCAAGAGTTCGAAGCTGCACTGAAACATGTTTGCATACATCTGTCCAAATACTGCTGCAAACATGTTCCCGAACATGTTGCCTGCCATGTTGCCAGTATATGTTCGATAGCACGTGTGGACTCGCCCTACGAGAAACAAACCACACACACACACACACACACACACACACACACACACACACACAGGGAGTGAGTAGTTCACAACAACTTCACTCACTAATCATCCTCAGTGGTTGTTTATCCCCGAGGAAGATTGGTCCCACGTCTTACGAATTACTATTTGATGGTTGACCATAATCACTGAACAGTAAGAACAGCACGTAATACTGACACTAGCATAGTTATGATATTTAATATTTTACCAAAGAATTCGCTTGTTAAAACTATTGCCAATTGGATGGCATACCATGGAATCCTAATGGAAATACATCCATAATATAGCTGAATTAAAGGGTTTATATCGGAGATACGAGTCAATGTACTGTGCAAGTTGCTATCAGAACAGTAATAGACACATACACATCTCATCCGTCCTCTTCACCCTCTCCAAATCCTCCCTCCCTCCTTTCCCACCCTTCCGTATCTGTGTGTGTGTGTGTGTGTGTGTGTGTGTGTGTGTGTGTGTGTGTGTTCTTACCTAATTGTTCTTACCTAATTGTATCTTTACAGGAATGAGTCAAGCTCGTATTGTCCCGTGTCTTAACCTATATATATCGTACATATCCTTAAATTTGTGAATTGTTTTCGCACACACTATTTCATTCGGTAATGCATTCCAATGATCAATTGCTCTGTTTGGGAAACTGAATTTCCTTACGTCTTTATCACCTCTCTTCTTATGCAATTTTTTGCAGGGTCCTCTTGCTGATGCTTCCCCATATCTTAAGTAATCATTTATGTCTATTTTCTCCTTCCCTGATATGCATTTATATAGCATTATCATGTCACCTCTTTTCCTTCTATCCTGTAGTGTTGGTAGATTCAGTTAATTTAGTCTTTCTTCGTAGCTTAGATCCCTTAAGCTTGGTATCCATCTTGTAGCGGCCCTTTGAACTTTTTCAATCTTGTCTATTTGTTTTTTGAGATGAGGACTCTAGACTACTGATGCATACTCTAGGGTTGGTCTGATGAATGATGTTATTATCCTTCTTAGCATGTCTTCATTTATGTATGTGAATGCTATTCTCATATTTGCAAGCAGTGTATACATGTTCCGTACCTTCTCACTGACGTGGTCAGCCGGAGATAGTCTGTTATTGATAATCACACCTAGGTCCTTCTCTCTTTCTAATTGTTCTTACCTAATTATTTCTTTACAGGAATGAGTCAAGCTCGTACTGTCCCGTGTATTAAACAATTTTTATCATACGTATCCTTAAATTTATAAATAGTTTTAGCACGCATTATTTCATTCGGTAGCGCATTCCACTGATCAATTGCCCTATTTGGAAAACTGAATTTCCTTATGTCTTTCTCATCTCTCTTTTTATGCATTTTTTTTTTATTGTCTTCTTGCTGGTGCTTCCCCATTGGTTATATACTCATTGACGTCTATTCTTTCTTTCTCTGAGATGTATTTATATAACGTCATCATGTTTCCTCTTCCTTCTCTCTTGTAGTGTTGATAGGTTCAGTTTTTCTAGTCTTTCTTCATACCTTAGATCCTTTAAGCTTGGTACCCATCTTGTAGCAGCCCATTGTACTTTTTCAATCTTATCTATGTGTTTTTTGAGATAAGGATTCCAGACCACTGATGCAAATTCGAGGGTTGGTCTGATGAATGAGGTAATTATCTTTCTCGGGATGCCTTCATTTATATATGTGAATGCTATTCTCATATTAGCAAGCAGTGTGTGCATGTTTCATACCTTCTCATTTATGTGGTCTGCCGGAGAAAAAGTCTACTATTGATAATCACTCTTAGGTCCTTTTCTGATGTGTAGGGTTGAACTTCCTATCATATAATCCCGATCTGGTCCTTTTCCACGTTTACTAAACTTAATCACATGGCATTTGTCCACAATGTCTTCCATTTGCCATCTATTGCTCCATTTATGAAGCTTGTTTAATTCTTCTTGTAACTCTCTGCAAGAGTCTGTAATTCTCCTTGGTATTTTTCCATCATCAGCAAACATATTTAGATAGCATCCCATTCAAATATTCCTGTCTAGTCTATGACATTAATATATACTAAAAACATAACTGGTGCCATCACTGAGCCCTGTGGAACTCTGCTAGTCACTTCCCTCCATGATGAGTAATTGCTATTTAGTTCTGTTCTCATTTCCCTTTTCTGAGATAATCCTGCATTCAACAGAACAGATTATCTTGGATTCCTCCTTGATGGTACAGCTTCCATAGAAGTCTTTGGTACGGTATTCTGTCAAATGCCTCCTTAATATAAAAATAGATACCATCCACCCATCCTTCTCTTTTCCGTAGCATTTCTGCAACTCTGTCACAGTAGCTTAATAGATTTGTAACACATGATTTTCCTTTTTCTAAAACAGAACTGTCTTTCTGATATCATATTGTATTATTGCAATTGGTTTACCTAGATTTTTCTCATTAGTTTTTCTAGTACCTTGCATACAACACTTGTCAGAGATACTGGTCTATAGATGAGTGGATTCTGTTTATTTGCTTTCTTGAATAGGGGAACAATGTTTGTGTGTGCATGTATCTCTGTGTGTGTCACGGGGTTTTTAAGATAAATGCAATATTAAAGGATAATGTTCAGTAATACTGAAGAGCAGGGACAATGAACTGTCTTGCTAAAATCAAGCAATGATTACTTTATTCTGGCTTGCTTCGCCGATTCTCTAAGAACGAGAATTTATAAACTTTCTCAACAGTACACAGCAGAGACTAATTACTCACAAATGCTGTTTATTAGTACTGTTAGCCTCTGGAGAAAGTGACTTCACCCCTGACAATCAATAACTAATGCTATTAATAACAGATTCTTGCTGATGCGTTAACTCCTAGATGGCACAACGGATTTTAAGCTTAATACAAGACTGGCCTAAGTACCAGTTATGAATAGCAAAGCGTTTATGGAAATTAGGAGCTATAAGGGAATTAAGCTTAATTATGGAAAATAAAATACGAGTTTACATTATATTAAGCTCGAGAAAAAGAACTCTTAAATTTATTGATTACAAAGGAATAAATTTACGTTACATTTCAAAGTGAATTCAAATAAAGAGATCGCACTCACTCACTCACTCAAAAGCTAAACTCTTAAGCCTAGGAAAACGAAAAGAAATACTGGTCAGAAAAGTGGACAAAGCGGATGACTGGGTGTCATTACTGGAAGGACACTGCACTCACTGTCTCTTGCCAATCACAGCTAAGTGGGAATACGGCGGCGGTGGGAACTAGGTGTCGCTGAGGAAGGACACTGCCACACACTACCTGCTTCCACGGCGTACAAAACTTGACTGACTAAATCGTGGGAAACGGGGAAGTGTTGTGGCCGCATTACCAACGGCTAGAATGAGCAAAACACGCCCACAACAAATCGCTCAGTGGAAGCGCAATGTCTCGCACAAAGACGATCACTTATGACAGTGAAAAATTGTTTTGAAAACACTCCCGACCGGGTGAGCGGTTAATTGAACGATAACACTGGGATTCTACTAGAGTTCGCGGTTTCCCACTAAATTTAATGTCACAAGCCGACTCGTGACAGTGTGTGTGTGTGTGTGTGTGTGTGTGTGTCTGTTTATGTGTGTGTGTGTTTTTTTTTTCTCTCTCTCTCTCTGTATGTGTGTGTGTGTGTGTGTGTTTCTGTCTGTCTGTCTGTGTGTCTTTGTCTGTGCATGTTTTGTTTCTGTGTGTGTGTGTGTGTGTGTGTGTGTGTGTGTGTGTGAGTGTGTGAGTGTGTGTGTGTGTGTGTGTGTGTGTGTGTGTGTGTGTGAGTGTGTGTGTGTGTGTGTGTGTGTGTGTGTGTGTGTGTGTGTGTGTGTGTGTGTGTGTGTGTGTGTGTGTGTGTGTGTGTGTGTGTGTGTGTGTGTGTGTGTGTGTGTGTGTGTGTGTGTGTGTGTGTGTGTGTGTGTGTGTGTGTGTGTGTGTGTGTGTGTGTGTGTGTGTGTGTGTGTGTGTGTGTGTGTGTGTGTGTGTGTGTGTGTGTGTGTGTGTGTGTGTGTGTGTGTGTGTGTGTGTGTGTGTGTGTGTGTGAGAGTCAGTTGGTTGGTGGGTGGAGTTGATGAGGTTGAGTTGGTGGGTGTGGTAGTTCGGTGCATCGCCAGGGTGGGTGGACAGTGGTAATGGTGGAGAAGGGGGTGGGGGACAGTTGTTGGGTGTGGTGTGTGGAGTGGTTTTGAATGGGTTGTAGGGTTAGTTGGGTTAGTGAGTGGATGCGTTTGGTGGGCTGGGTGAGTAGGTGGCTGGATGTGTGGGTGGTCGTGGAGGGATCGGTAAGTGAGGTTTGGATGAGTTTGATGGATAAGTCGGGTTCAAATGGGTGAATGGGGTGGAGGAGTGAATGGGGTTGGGTGAGAAGGGTGGATGGGCAAGTCGGTCGGTAGGAGGAGTGGGTGGACAGGAAGAGTGGATGGGTAGGGTGAGGTGAGTTTGGAGTGTTCAGGGAGAGGTGGGACGGTTATGTGGATGGATGAGATGGATGGCTTTGTTGGGTGACCAGGGTGGGTGGAATTTGTGAGTGGTGTGGGTGGGTGGTAGGGGGTCGGTGGCCAAGATAGGTTGTCGGGATGTGTGGGCAAAGTGAGTCGCCAGGGTAAGTGGGCACCGTTGGTCGCCAGGGTGGCTGAGACGATTGCGCGGTCGGGATGATGTAAGTGGGTGGTTGGGTAGGGTGGTTGGATGGGTTCAGGGTGGAGAAGTGAATGAGTAAATGAGTTGAGTGGCACTGTTGGGTGAACATCGTGTGTGGCAATCGTGGGTTAGCAGGGTGGATAGCAGGGATCGATGGGCTGGGTGGGTGGCAGGGGTGAGGTCGGTGGGTTGTGTTGGATGGGTTGAGTGGGCAGTTGGATAAGTAGGTGAGTGTATATGTGGCTGTCCACATGACAAGGCAAGAGAGGGACTTATCTGGCCATATAACATTTAACTGTTACTTGGATTTTAGTCTATCGCTTAGAACACGTTGGATAACTATTTGGACACAAGACTCTATACATTAAGGTCATTGTATTGAAATCTGCTAAACTTTCGATATAATCATTTTTCATGGAACTGAAGATGGATCTATGCATCCATCCATCATCCAATCCTACGTTGCCCCATGAGGAGCGTATGAGCCCGGGGCTAGGCAGTGGGTCCTGACATTTAAGATGAGAGTGACCAACCTCACTCATCCCTGAGTGGCATTACGTGAGCAATAGACTCCAACCACCCCTTTGGATATAAACCTTCACCGGCTCAATCCGAATGGAGCACAATAATTACACACTAAACCACCAGGCACCAAAATGTGGTTATATGGTTAACACCCAGCGTAGTAAATGGTTTCCTGGCGTACAGGAAGCCATTTGACTTGTCACTCAGTGTAGAGTTACCCACAGGCAGAAGGACGAGGAAAGAATGAAGGAATGAAAGACAGAAGAAGATGGAAGGAAAGATGGATGGAGCGGAAAGGGCAGACACCCGAGAACAGCACTACACTGAGTGAGTGGATGGTGAGCGCTCCCACCTACCTTGCTCTAATAGTACGATAAATGAAGGTAACATTACATGCGGCAAGACGTGAGAGTGAGCGAAGCTTCATATCTCCGATCCATCCGCCTAACAAATCGGTGTTTTGGTGGGGGTAAGGAGGGGGAGTTAGGGAGGGGGTAGACGTGTACGATTAACCTGACCTCTAGTGGCAGATTACCCTTTATCACGAATTTCTGTCCGGAGATGTACAGCTCCGTTCAGAAGTTCATACTACACCCAGCGTGGAAGGCGCTAGTCTCTGCCCCTCCTTCCCGGACGACAGGTTACAGCTTCGGACCTCCCACGAGCAACCAGACTTTGGCTAGTATCAAAGCAGTGTCATTCGCTCACCGACTGTTAAATGAAGAGAATTTTATTTTCATACTCACATATATCAGTCAATCTTACTGCTGATTAAATTATGAAAGTATGTTTATATTCGCCCGGATTAAAAGAAATAATAAAATAACAGAAGAAAAGCACATAACAGAATATTAGAAGCTCGGCTATGAATCAATATGATTATGCGAGTTAGTGAGTTATCGCATGTCTTAATCCCTAGACACGGGCAGTTTTTCAACTAACCATCTTTGCTCAGTATTTATGAACAGTTCTACCGTTTCAAGGAAGATCTAAGCAGCCAAAATAATGTGTATGCAGCCAAGATATTCAAACATTTACGATGTATCTGAACAGCTGAAATTCATGTTCATACTCAAAAGCAGATGACGACGATTGGTGGAGTCTAAGGAATAATGGAAATCATATGTTTTAAGATTAAGTAGCAAACATGATGTTTCCTCTACGTAACCGTCGGTCTCTCTCTCTCTCTCTCTCTCTCTCTCTCTCTCTGTGGGGTGTGGGAGGGGGTGTTCCACCGAGGTGTTTTGGCTATCCTCTGCTCAAAAGTGAAATCAGCACTATCACGTGCCCCACCAAGTTGACATAAATCGGCGAGACGAGAAAATTAATGCTCAGAGGTCAAATTTTTCGCGCTTCGTGATGATGGCTTTTCCATCAGGGCAACAGCGCATCAACTTGATCACTACAAAAACTGTGATGAAGTGGATAAAGAGATGGGAGGAGAGTGCCAACCTTCAGGACCAACGTAAGTCATGTCTTTTGTATTACTGTAATGTTATGCTAATAATAAATAATTGTGAACAATATCTCCCAGTTATATTCCAGTGCTAATAGAAACTAAAACTAGTTTTCGGTCCCTGTGGAAGATGTCAGTGAAAACAGCTATATACAGTGGACTGGCGTAGTAAAGGGGTGGGAGCGGGGTTGCAACCTTCTCGAGCATCAGTTTTTCGGAGAGTGACAAATTACATCCTGAGTATTATAGTCAACGTTCCCATTTTGCTTTTTGACGTGGTGTGGGTGATTAATATAAAGCATATGCAACAGGTGTAAAAATAGTAATTATTATGCATTATTTTCATGGCCAAATATCCCCTACACTACATCCAAAATTATTAGTGGCTGCCAGAGCCAGCGAGCGTGGCCACGCACGGTGGCCGATGTTCACTTCGCCTCTTCTGTTGCTTTTTTCACGTTCACACACCTCACATCCGAATATTCATTAAGCCTAATAAAGTCGTGATTTACATGCAATATATAATGTTCAGTGATACTTTCCCAGCCAATGTTTGCTGAACCTTGTCTTGATCTTTCACAAAATATCAGACTTCGGTTCAGTGATGCATTGTCCACACAGTGTGTGTGTGGGGGGGGGGGTTGTGGGAGTGGGGGGGAGTGGGGGAGTATAGGGGTGTGGGGGTGTAGGCCTGTGGGTGTGGGGGTATGGGTGAGTTGTGGGGGTGTGGGTATGGGTGTGGGTGTGGGGGTATGGGTGAGTTGTGGGGGTGTGGGTATGGGTGTGGGTGTGGGGGTATGGGTGAGTTGTGGGGGTGTGGGTATGGGTGTGGGTGTGGGTTTGTGGGTGTGGGTATAGGTGTGTATGTGTGTGTATGTGTTTGTGTCTGGGTGTGTGTCTGGCTATGGGTGTGTTTGGGTGTGGGTGTGGGTGTGTAATCACTTAAACTCTTTGTATGGCATAAGGACGAAAATTATGGAGTAATGGCACTGGAAATGGGACAGTTTTGGAATGTGTGTGGCGTGTGCAAAGTGGGTTAAATAATGAATAACAGGAACTGAGAAATTGGTGTGAGGAGCCTTATTGATAGCATAAACAGTTGGTGTGGTCATGAAGAGAGAATGGAGAATAATAGGAACTGAAAAATTGTTGGTGTGAGGAGGCTTATTGATAACATATAATGATATACAGTTGGTGTGGTCATGAAGAGAGAATGGATCTTGATAGGTTGTTAAAAAGTAAAGTCGAGTTTGAAAGTCGGCGGAGGTTTGGATGTTGTAGTTGTTGTTGTTGCAACCCCAGGTTCATCTCGTTGCGATCCCAATGGAAATCAGAAGCTTCTACCCGTCGTTTCCAAAAGTCTTTGGTTGAGGTTATGCTGAAAGACTGTGTTGCAATAGTGATGTGCATGTGGTGAATGAATGTGTTGTGGTGTGGGGGGTTGCCTTGCAGTGTGGCCAAAGTAACTTGTTTGTGAGTTGTATTTTGTGTCGGAACCGTAGCAGGGAACAGTGGTGACCACATCGCAGTCTGACTATACTGTTTTTTTTTTTTCTTTTTTTTTTTTTTTTTAAGACGAAGATGCACTTGACAGGTTGATGATGACTGGCTGAATGCGACATGTCCGAGTAACGTAGGTGTATTTCAAATAATTACCAAGTAACGTGACATTACCTGGTAATTATTTGAAATACGAGGATGTTATTCGGACATGTTGCATTCAGCCAATCATCACCAACCTGTCAAGTGCATCTTCGCCTCAATTAAAAAAAAAAATGAGTATAGGTGTGTTCGTGTCTTTCTGTGTAGGGTTGATGAGGAGTGTATGTCTTGTGGTGGTTCACAAAGGATGCTGTTTGACTGATGGGTTTGGATGGCTGTGGTGGCTAATGGCTGTGTTTATGCACTGTATGTCTGTGATTTGTAGTGTTGGGTGATCTGTGATTTGTATTATTGGGTGGAGAAGGGGGTATGTTGCTGAGATACTCTGTGTAGTGTTGGGCAGTTGTTCGTTTGTTTATTTTTGGATGGTGGTGATGCAACATGAAATTGCAAGGGTGAGATGGGTACTGAGCTACAGCAATTAACTGTCTCACGTATTCATATGATCTTTGGAAATAATTTTGCATCTTGATGAAAGTGATCTATAATAATGATTTTGATGCATACTGTACTTATTCTTTAGGCTTTGTTCGTCTCCTTAACTCTGCTGACTCCCTTCGGTCTCTCTCTCTCTCTCTCTCTCTCTCTCTCTCTCTATCCAAGGATGGCCCGACCGGGAGAGGGGGGTCCCCCACCCAGTGTGTGTTCTGAGTTGGTCAAAGAATTACTGAGTTGGTCAAAAATCGAGAAGTCATTTAGCAGGCTTAAGCTTTTAAAAACATAGGCCTATTTGCGAAACCGAACCAAAGAAAAAACGTTACATTATCTGATGGTTCTAGCTTGTGAAAGTGACCTAACTGATCAGTTAGATCTTCAAAAAAACTGCAAATTGGTGGAAACTCACGATAACATGAATAAAATTCTAAGAGCCATTATCATTACACACTCTGTATATACAGGTTGTTACTGCTGAATCCTTATTAATCCATTATCCACATTCACTTCAAGTTGACTCAACATTCGTTTTTCACCTTTTTCCTTATTTGACTTACCAAGTGTGATTTGTGTATGTGTATGTTATTATTTTTTTAAGTAGTCAGTTTAAGCATCTTGTATCTCTCACTGTATGACTGAAAATCAGTGAACAGTAGTGCAATTTTGAATTAAGTTGTGTCTATATGCACCAGAAATCCAGAATGAGAGTTTGTTAAAATTTGTCACCAGTAAATAAATTACTTTCCAGGAAATACTGTAAGTCTGTTACAATAGAAATTACTTTCTCATAAATTTGGTTTGTTTCCATCTATTAAGTTGGTCAAACCGTAACGCCAAACGGATCAAATTGGTCAACATTGTCCTTACCCTCCCCCCCAATCACATACTCCTCGGGCCATCCCTGTCTCTCTCTCTCTCTCCCTCCACACACACACACACACACACACACACACACACACACACACACACACACACACACACACACACACACACACACACACACACACACACACACACACACACACACACACACACACACACACACACACACACACACACACACACACACACACACACACACACACACACACACACACACACACACACACACACACACACACACACACACACACACACACACACACACACACACACACACACACACACACACACACACACACACACACACACACACACACACACACACACACACACACACACACACACACACACACACACACACACACACACACACACACACACACACACACACACACACACACACACACACACACACACACACACACACACACACACACACACACACACACACACACACACACACACACACACACACACACACACACACACACACACACACACACACACACACACACACACACACACACACACACACACACACACACACACACACACACACACACACACACACACACACACACACACACACACACACACACACACACACACACACACACACCACTGTTCCTCTGAATTCTCTGCTTGTTTCTCTCCCCCATTACGACTGAAACGAGGCACTAGCCTTGCCCCATCCTTTCACCCGCTCTGTGATGTATCTGTTAACTAGTAATCTGCCTTTCTTGTATATGACTAGTTAATTGTTGAAATGTCTTAGGATGTTTTTTTCCAATGCATAGTGCCACATTATTTCGAACGCTGTGCGTCCAGGCATCTCA